>NC_091960.1:11081691-11426691 GCF_031021105.1 Erythrolamprus reginae
TCTTAGGATGGATATATGTTTATCCCAGGCATGTTTAAATTCAGTTACTGTGGATTTACCAACCACGTCTGCTGGAAGTTTGTTCCAAGGATCTACTACTCTTTCAGTCAAATAATATTTTCTCATGTTGCTTTTGATCTTTTTTTGATCTTTTGACAGGCGTCACCTGAGTATGAGGGTTGGGTTATTAACTTACCTTGCTACTGGTTCAATTTCTCCCTCGACATGTGGCTGCGTCTCATGAGGGCGCTATGCACAATGCCAAAGAATAAAATAACCCCCCCCCCCCAAAAAAAGCTAAAAACAAGATGGTGACACATGTGCAGTGCTGGAAACTTAGCTTCTGTACACAAACAAACTGGGAAAAAAATCAAAAAAATATCAATAATTTAAAATTTTAAACAAATTCCAGAATTTTTTTTTTAAAAAGAGGGCAGCATCCATGGACTGGCACCAACAGAACGGGTTCAGTGATGTCATTGTGACATCAGCAGTGGCCTGCTACCGGTTCGGGTGAACCAGTCTAAACTGGGAGTAACCCGTCTCTGCTGAGTACTGCAAATGGCTGTGGAGCCTTCTTGGAACTATTGAAAGGACTGTGTGGTAGACTGGAGATAGATGATGTTGTATCTCTCCCCCTCTGTTGAGAGAGAGCTATTCAATTTTGACATAGAGGGCCTCTTTGAATTGAACTTTTCCTGAATGTTCAGTTTCCTAAAACGGAGCCTGAGATAAATGACTAAAGACTCTCCTTTTTCAATTGACATGGTGTGTAATACACTATGTGGTAACTTGTTGGGAAAACTGGAATGACTGATTAGAAGGTATAAGGATGTATCCTGCCATAAATCAACTCCGCTTTCAAATTCAGCTCAGCTCATAGGTCCAGAGCTGATTCTAGGATAGGATAAAGTTCATGTTTGGCTACTTCCTCAGAAACTGATATTGAAAGGCTCAATTCAAAAAGCTTCCAAATAAAGACATAAATATGTTTGAGAACCTTAAAGAAAATCCTAGGGAGCATCAGAGCAATATTTTATTTTATTTATTTATTTTCTCAAATACATAATGTAAGGTTCAGAGGATATAATCATATATTGAAGAATGGAAGATAGGACACTAGGAATAATATGGAAGAAATATTCATTGGAAATAATAGGATTCGTAAACATAAACATAAGAGAGATTGGAATCATTCTGTTCCCTACCTCCAATTGTCCTCCCTACTAGCTTTGTGTGATGTCTCCATACATATTATCTTCCATTGCAGTCACACAACTACATTCCATTTTTCTCGGCCTTGAGTAGCACCCAGAAAATTTCAACCAATATACATATGTATATTATTATAATCAAACAGACAACAGGGGATAATAAAACAAAAAAGGGTTCTTTTATGTACAGAGGCTAAATGCCTGCTTGAATGCAAGACAAATACTGATTTACGAGTCCAGAAAGTCAGGGCTACTATGTCCAAGTACACCCGATATGTTTAGGCTTCTGCCAGAGCAATGTTGATTTATTAGTTGAGTAAGGCAGAATTACACATTCAAGTCCACACAGCCTTTCCTGCTTGAGTGCCAGAAAGTTCACAGAAATCCAAACTGGAATGAAACCACACTTCAACAATGTTTCTTTCTTCAAAACACAAATGATAATCACCCACGCAATGCATTCAAACCCTCCCTTTTTTATCAGGGTTTCAGCAGTGTCATTAAATCTCTTCTTAAGTTTTTGCTAACACAGACCTGCCAATACAATACTCAGATTGAGGATTTCTTTTCCCCAAGTGCATTATTTTACATTTGGAAACACTAAACTGCAGTTTCATACTATTATTATTATTATTATTGTTATTATTATTATTATTATTATTATTATTATTATTATTAATTAGATTTGTATGCCTCCCCTCTCTGAAGACTCGGAGCTTTCCTGTCTTCCCAAAGCCTTGAAAGGACTTTCCTTTGCCTTATCTTTCAAAATCTCTCAAGGAAAGCCTGCCGCTCCTTTGATTATCCAGAACCAATGTGAATCTTTTGTTTAAAAAATGCATGAGATACATAGGATGTTTTCTCAGTAACAAAGGGCATGTCAATAGTCACTAAGCTTGTTTCAACCATGCTTTCATTAAACAGCATCCTGCCCTGAGAACAGCCACTATGAAGCCTGTGGAAATGCCTGTCCAGCCACCTGCTCCGATCGTTCCGCTCCCAGCACCTGTAAGAACACCTGTGTGCCAATCTGCCAATGTGACGAAGGCTTTGTCCGCAGCAGTAAGAAGTGTGTCCGGGTGGACAGCTGTAATTGCGTTTACCAAGGCGTGACCTATAAGGCAGGGGAAGAGTTTTGGGGAGACGAAGACTGCCAGAGTCGTTGCATGTGCGATGCCAAATTGGGCCAAGCTGTCTGCCGAAAGTCTTCTTGCCAGGGCGAGACCAAATGCAGCGTGGTCAAAGGTGTCCGGGGATGCCATGATGCCAGTTACATGACCTGTCAAGCGAGCGGAGACCCTCACTATTTAACCTTCGATGGGAAGAAATACGATTTCATGGGAAGCTGCATTTACCAAATGGCCGGGCTCTGCTCCAAGGATCCTTCTCTTACCCCGTTTTTGGTCACGGTGGAGAATAACCACCGAGGCAACAAGGCAGTGTCCTACACCAAAGTGGTGACCGTGGAGATCTACGACTTGGTCATCAGTATGAGCCAAGAGTTTCCCCAAAAGATCCAGGTACATGGGGTGTTTGTGCTGCTGGAATGGCTTATTAATAATAAAAATAAGAGTCATTGCAAGATTCACTTTCTCAGACATAGGCATTAAGTTCTCAACATTTCTTAGTTCTTGTTGTTGCTTTATGGAGATTTAGCTATGATTTATTCAAACCAGGATGGGATGATAGTTGCTGGTTGTGCAAGGGTCAGATATGTGGTGTTTTGAGTGGTCCACAACCAGCTCAGCTAGTCACAGATTCTGAGGAGGTTGAACTGGGTCCATCTTGGTACCCTAGGCCCATGTTCTTGACAACTGAGTCAGAGATTAAGAGTGAGGGAGAATTGGAACTTGTGAATTAAGATTTTATTTGTTATACGGTTTCACGTTCTAGTGCCAAATTTAAATTACATCTGCAATTTTCTATGTGGGTGTTTTTGGTTATGCATAAATTTATTGTTATTATACAGTGATAGATTTCTTATTTTGCTTATTTGTCAAACAGCCCATGGAGTGGAATAAGGGAGCCGATGAGTATGAAAGATAACAAGAACAAACCTTCTCTTCAGTTTGAAAGAATTGTTAGTGCCTTGACTATTTTTTCCCCTGTATCTTAATTCAGGTCAATGGCGTCTTTGTGGAATTCCCATTTTCCTATCAAAATAAACTGAGCCTCACCCAAAGTGGAAGCTATGGCTTCATCAAGACAGACTTCGGTCTGACTGTCAGCTTCGACTGGTACAGCTATGTCAGGGTCATCGTCCCCAATTCTTATGCCAACGCGCTCTGTGGCCTCTGTGGTAATGCCAATCAAGTTCAAAATGATGACTTCCTCATGAAAGATGGAACACAAACAGAGGATCCAACTCAATTTGCAAACAGCTGGAAGGTGAAAGATATTCCTGGCTGCTCTTCTGGGTGCACCAAAAATTGCCCAGGGTGCAGTGATGCTGATAAACAAACCTACCAGGGTCCATCTTATTGTGGGATTCTCACGAGCAAGAGGGGGCCTTTCAAGCGATGCCACAATGCCATTGATCCTCAAACTTATTTTGACGATTGTGTCTACGATACCTGTGTCTACAAAGGTCACCATGACATCCTCTGTCGTGCCATCGGCTCTTACGTGACAGCATGTCAGAATCAAGGCATCTCAGTTGAGGAGTGGAGGTCACCATCTTTCTGCAGTAAGCCTTTTCTCCTGCATTCAAAGTTTATTTATTTATCAGATTTCTATGCCGCCCTTCTCCAGGCGACTCAACATTAAATATAACAATATATAAGAAATCTAATAACTATAAAATATGAAAAATTACTAAAACATATTTATTTATTCATTTATTTATTTATTTATTTATTTATTTATTCATTCATTCATTCATTCATTCATTCATTCATTCATTCATTCATTCATTCATTCAGTTAGTTAGTTAGTTAGTTAGTTAGTTAGTTAGTTAGTCCAATACAGTGTTCCCTTGATTTGCGCGGCGGATGCCTTCCAAGACCGCGAAAGTCGTATTTCCACGAAGTAGAGATGTGGAAGTAAATACACCATTTTTGGCTATGGACAGTGTCACAAGCCTTCCCTTAACACTTTAAACCCCTAAATTACCATTTCCCATTCCCTTAACAACCATTTACTCACCATTATTACTGGTACTCACCATTGAATAACACACTTAGTGATCCTGATATTTATAAACATAATTATTAACAATAATTATTTTTTTTGTTATTTATTTGCAAAAAATATTAGTTTGGCGATGACATATGATGTCATCGGGTGGGAAGAACTGTGGTATAGGGAAAAAAAAACTGGAAATATTTTTTAATTAATTAATTTAATTAATATTTTTTGAAAAACTGTGGTATAGGCTATTCACAAAGTCCAAACCTGCGAAAATCGAGGGAAATCGAGGTGGGGAATTGTGGCAGGTTGAGCATGTTCTTTCAGATTGCTATGTATGCTGAAATTGGTCTTTGGCATCATATGAATTTCGTTGCATGGGTATATTGTGACCCATATATATTTATTGTGTGTATATATATATATATACCAGGGTGATCCGTCATAAAAAACATATAACCCCTCCCTGGTACAGAGCTGAAGGGATCAGGTCTGGTGGCTCAGCTGTTAATTCTCTGCCTTACAAGGCAGAAGCTGCTGGATTAAATCCCAGTAAGGGTGTGGCTAGATGATGAGGCCAGAACGAGGCTGAAATGGTGCCATCCTAGTCTCCCTTAATTTTAAAATTTCAGCAAAAAACATGTGATATATATAGCTCAGGTCTCGCTGTGTTCACCCTAGAACAAGGACAGAAACACCAGCCTGAAGATGACGAGTGGGACCTCGTCGAAACATCACCAGATGCTACCCATACCCACTGGGACTTGAAACTGCAAGGCAGAGAATTATCCTCTAGGCTACAGTATCCAATCCCTTCACATGTTTTTTATATATATATTGGTCACATACAAAACTTTGACACCCAAAAACATGTGTGTGTGTTTGTGTGTGTGTGTGTGTTTGTGTGTCTGTGATTTTTCTGTCAGATATATACAATGTTTCAAGATGTGGGTGAGTGGAGTATAGGGAAAAGGCCCAATGTTAAAATAAGTTAGAAATATTAAAACAAGAGCAATCTTTCCCCCAAATATATTAAGCAATATATTTGGAAGGGATCTTGGAATCTTCTAGTCCACTCCCTTGCTTAGGCAGAAAACCCTATATCATTTCAGACAAATGATTGTGCAATCTCTTCTTAAAATCTCCCAGTATTGGTGCATCCAAAACTTCTGGAGACAAGTTGTTCCACTGATTAATTGTTCTAACAACACTAGCATGATTATTTTTACCTCTGGTCTAACAGAATAACAAGAATTGGAAGGGACCTTGGATGTCTTCTTGTCCAACCATTTGCACAAACAGGATAACCTATGTCAGTGATGGCAAACCTTTTTTCCCTCAGGTACCGAAAAAGGATGGGAATTCTCTATTGTACATGTGCGAGCAGCCACACACACTCAATGCCTGGGGAGGACAAAAACAGCTTCCCAGACACCCCCCCCCCGAGGCCCTCTGGAGGCCGAAAATGGCCTGTTTCCCAACTTCTGATGGCCCCAGTAGGCTCATGTTTCACCTTCCCGAGGTTCCAAAGGCTTCCCTGGAACCAGGGGAGGGTAAAAACGCCCTCCCCTATCCCCCAGGAGTTCTTTAGAAGCCAAAAATGCCCTCCCAGAGCCTCTGTGCAAGCCAACAGGCTGGAACACACATGCACATTGGAGCTGAGCTAGGGCAACGGCTCATGTGCCAGCAGATATAGCTCCACATGCCACCTGTGGCACCCATGCTATACATTCACCATCACTGACCTATAACATTCTAGACAAGTGGTTGCCCAGTCTCTTCTTAAAAGCCTCCAGTGGTGAAGCACCCACAACTTCTGAAGGCAGGCTGTTCCACTGGTTAATTGTTAAATTTCTCCTTAGTCCTATGTTGACTTTCTCCTTGATTGGTTTCCATCCATTTTTTCTTATCTTGTCTTCTGGTGCTTTGGAAAACAAGTTAACCCCCTCTTCTTTGTGATAATTGAATAAGCAATCTTCTTTTTATTCTGTTTTTCAGGTGTTTCTTGCCCACCCAATACCCACTATGAGCTCTGTGGCAGTGGTTGTCCAGCCACCTGCAAGGGCCTCATCTCCCCCCAGAGGTGTGATGCTCCATGCCTGGAAGGATGCGTTTGTGACTCTGGATTAATCCGCAATGGGGACCAGTGTGTTCCCAAGGCAAAATGTGGCTGTTTTAACCAAGGCCGGTACTACAAACTTGGAGAAGAGTTTTTCCCCACCGCTTCCTGCCAGCACAAATGCACCTGCATGGATAAGGGAATCATAAACTGTAAATCGTTCTCTTGTGGAGCTCATGAGGAATGCAAGATTGTAAAGGGCGTTCAAGGCTGCCACCCCGTAGGCCATGGAAGGATCATTGTACTAGGTGACACCCGTTTAATTTCCTTTGATGGGAGGCGTTTTGAACTCTATGGCTCCTGCACTTACACCTTAGCTCAAGTCTGCCAGCACAATTCTCGGCTCCAGAACTTCACCGTGTGGATAGAGAAAGAGAAGCTTGGTAATGGTCCTTTAGTTCTAATTCGAAATGTGAAGGTCTTCATTCATGGTTACACAATTGTCCTTGAGAGGGGAATACAGTGGCAGACAATGGTAGGTAAACTAACCATTAGATAACCCTGTGCTTTTTTAAAAAAAAAAAATATTTTTTTAATTGATTTTTATAATAACAGTAAAACATTCGCACAACACACAACCGTGTGCTCAATGGTCAAAGTGACCACCACCAAACAACATTCATACCCCTCCATCAAAATGGGGGCATATTTTCTATATACCATTTTAACTTAAAGAGCTGTATAGCTATTTACATATTATAAATTAATTCTAATTTATTCTTTATACCTTGGTCTCGAATTCTACTAACCACATGTCTTATTACCTTGTGCCATCCTCCCATCAGTTCCCGCAGATCAGTTTCATTGGCCAAATTCATCCTCTTATCCATCATTCCCTCAACACTGTCAGACTTTCTACTAAATCTGCACTTCTATTTCTACTAGTTTTTCTCATCATTCCTATCATCCTTTTCCTCCCACTTAGGACTGTATGACTGTAACTTGTTGGTTGTATCCTTAGATTTTTATTAATAATGATTGTTTCTTCATTGCTTATTTGACCCCTATGGCAATCATTAAGTGTCGTACCACAAGATTCTTGACAAATGTATATTTTATTTTATGTACGTTGAGAGCATATGTACCAAGACAAATTCCTTGTGTGTCCAAACACACTTGGCCAATAAAAATTCTATTCTATTCTATTTTATTCTATTATCTCAAATTGAATGTGATCCACCATGTACCAATATCAATTATTGTATTGTGACAACCTCGTGCTTTACAAAATGCAGTTGTGAAAGTAACGTGATGGAGAAGGGCCACATTTACCTGATTCCATCATGGAATCATTGGATTGTAGAACTGGAAATGATCGCAAGGATCCAACCACCCCACCGGCTGGATTTGGCCCCCGGATCTTGAGTTTGACACCCTTGATCTAATTGAACCCTCTGCACTATGCAAAAGAGCCAATCAAATCACCTTCAAAGTGTTGCTGTCCAATGTCTTCTTCAAAGTAATGCAAAGCCTAGAATCTCTGTTGTAAAGAGCTTATAGGATAGAATAGAATAGAATAGAATAGAATAGAATTTTTATTGGCCAAGTGTGATTGGACATATAAGGAATTTGTCTTGGTGCATATGCTCTCAACGTACATAAAATAAATGATACTTTTGTCAAAAATCATGTGGTACAACACTTAATGATTGTCATAGGGGTCAAATAAGCAATGAAGAAACAATCAATATTAATAAAAATCTTAGGATACAAGCAACAGGTTACAGTCATACAGTCCTAAGTGGGAGGAAAAGGATGATAGGAATGATGAGGAAAACTAGTAGAATAGAAGTGCAGATTTAGTAGAAAATCTGACAGTGTTGAGGGAATGATGGATAAGAGGATGAATTTGGCCAATGAAACTGATCTGCGGGAACTGATGGGACGATGGCACAAGGTAACAGGACATGTGGTTAGTAGAATTCGAGACCACGGTATGGCGTTCTGGAAAAAACTGTTCTTGTGTCTAGTTGTCTTGGTGTGCAGCGTTCTGTAGTGACGTTTTGAGGGTAGGAGTTAAAACAATTTGTTTCCAGGATGTGGAATCACTCAGAAGTTTAGTTTATGGCTTTTCTTTGTCATATTTCCTAGTGTATAATTAATATAATATAAATATAGTGATTTTAATGCTAATATAATGCTAATATCTGTATATACTATTATTAATTTAATTTTCTTTGGTTTTCTTATGTACTTACTATTGTGTTTTCTTTCTTTAATAGTGGAAAATTAATAAAAAATATTTAAAAGAGAAACAAAAGGCTTTGAATCCTAGGGCCAGCTCACTGGTTGGAGAATAGGGGCTACACTCCTTCGCCACACATTTTATTTGGACTTATTGTGGGATAGCTCCCTAATGAGTAGAAGCAGACATTTCTGCCTGTTTGTTTTCTTTTGATAAAGGAGGTGCATTAAATTTATTAGAGGCTTAAGGCTTAAACAAAAAAACACAGTTTTACATTCAGCAGTGATGTTACGGTTTTAATCTCAGGGGATTAAAAAAATAGGGGGCAGTGAGATTTGGAAATTTGAATGCATTCTTTCTACTTCTGATGAACTCACTATTGCAGATTGACTGCAAGATGATAAGAGAAGCCACATTTTATTCTTTTTGCCAGGATTGTGAAGAAGAGATGCCAATTAATGCTACGAACCAATGTGAAATGAGCATTAAATTCTATGCATATGAAACCAGCACTGATCCCCAATTTTTATTCTTTGTTGGTACAGGTGGATGGAGAGGTGTATACCCTGCCAATGAATGGAGCTGATGGGAAATTTTCGATCACTGAAGAAGGAAACAACATCATTATCTCCACAACCTTTGGCGTCACGGTCCTGTATGATACTTCTTCATATGTTGAGGTTTCAGTCCCCAGTTCTTACATGGGTCATATGTGTGGCCTAGGTGGCAACTTCAATGGGAATCCGAGGGATGACTTCATGCTACGTAATGGAAAACTCACTCGACATGTGGAAGAATTTGCGGCTTCTTGGAAGGTCCCTGTGAATGGTATAGTTTGTTCTGATGGCTGTGGGAATAAATGTCCCGTCTGCAACCAAGCCCAGAAAAGAAAATATGAAGCTGAGAACCTCTGTGGAATGATCCCGTCCAAGAGAGGTCCATTCGTAGACTGCCATTCATGGGTGAACCCTGCAGAATATTTTGAAAACTGTTTGATGGAGGCCTGTACAAACAGGGAATCCCTTTGTCGAAGTCTTCAAGCCTACGTAGCAGCTTGCCAGGCATCTGGGGCCAAAATTAGAGCCTGGAGAAGCTCTTCCTTCTGCCGTAAGTTTGTCGGGAGCTACTTTCCATAAAGAGCCAACTCTCTGCCTCCAATGTCTATCCTCCTATGCCTTGCCTGGCTGTTCTTATTCATGGCTGAGTCTATCCAGTTCACCCCCATTTAAATCCTAAAATCCTCTGGTGCTTAACCAAGCGCGGACGCATCACCATTCAAAGAGATTCCAGAGTTCTTTCAGCAATTACTGTGTTCCTCCAAAAATGCGTTCCTGGTGGGACAGAGCAGGCATTCCGGTAGGGAAAATGGAGTTGGGTGCGCGGCTCTGCATGCCTGATACGCCCGCATGAAATTTGGCTTCTTTCCATGCGCTGGAAGTGAGATTTTGTAGATTTTTGGCTCTTTTTGTTTCAGTGGAGCAAAAAACCACCCAAAGTCGGTGAAATCTCGTACACTTGTCTTCATGTGAGATTTTGCTTCTAGTGCATGTGCAGAAGACAAATCTTGTGTTGACGCGCGCATGCCCGCACTGATCTCTGGGAATGCACTGGTAGCGCCAGAGATAAGGAAACCGCACCTGCCGTGGGACTAATTCTCAGCACCATCTTTGATTTTTGCTTCAAGGAGAAAACATAACTCCCTCGATCAGTGATAGCGAACCTATGGCTCAGGTGCCACAAGTGGCATGCAGAGCCATATCTGCTGGCACGCGAGCCATTGCCCTCGCTCAGCTCCAACGTGCATTTGTGTGCTGGCCAGCTGATTTTTGCCTTGTACAGAGGCCGTTTTTGGCTTCCAGAGAACTTCCAGGTGGTGGGGGAGGGCATACCTTTGGAGCCTGGGGAGGGCAAAACACGAGCCTACTGGACCCACCAGAAGTTGGGAAACAGGCCATTTCTGGCCTCCAGAGGGCCTCCGGGGGGTCGGGCGAAGTTGTTTTTGCTCTACCAGACATTGAGTTCTGTGTGTGGGCGTTCGTGCATGTATGGTAACATGCACCCATGCTCTTTCGGCACCCGAGGGAAAAAAGTTTCACCATCACTGCCCTAGATTGTATTTTCCTCCTCTGGTAGAAGTGATGGTTAGTCATTAGCACTTCATTAGAGCAGTGTTTATCAACTTGGACCGTTTTAGATGTGGACTTGACTTTCCTAGCCATTTAGCTGCCCCGAGTCTACGGAGAGGGGTGGCATACAAATCTAATAAATAATAATAAATAATAATAATTTTAATCTATTTGCTTGCTTCTGTTTTCCACAGCCCTCACCTGTCCGGCCCATAGCCATTATGAAAAGTGTACCAGGACTTGTGATTCCACCTGTGCCTCCTTATCTGCTCCAAGTCAGTGCTCAGGGAACTGCTTTGAAGGCTGTCAGTGTGACGAGGACTATGTGTTCGATGGATCTCAGTGTGTAGCCATGAAGCAATGTGGCTGCACTTACGATGGAGCCTACCTCAAGGTAATTTCTTTCTCCCTCGATGTGGCTGAGAGCAGAAAGGGGCTTTTCCTGATGATCCCTGACAGGCTACTGACTTACAACAGTTTGATTAGTGACCGCTCAAAGTTAAAAAGGCAGTGAAAAAAGCGACTTATGACTAGTTAGTATCTTTGCACCATCCCCGTGGTCATGTGACGGAGACTCAGAAGTTTGGCAACTGGTTCATATTTATGACAATAGCAGTGTCCTGGTGTCACACAGTCACTTTTTAATTTTTTAATTTTAATTTTTTTATTTTGTCCAATACACAACAATGCACAATGAAGGTTATAGAGCAGTGGTTCTCAACCTTTCTAATGCCGCAACCCCTTAATATAGTTCCTTGTGTTGTGGTGACCCCCAACCATAAGTCCAGTTCCAATTTTCCCAATAAAGCTTTAAGGTGATTGGCAGGAAGATCAGAGGGACACCCCCGCTGTAAATCCCTGATTCGTTGGATTGTAAAAATATGTTCCAAGACGCCAGATGTTCTCTACTTACGACCACATTGTCTTTTCCCATGGTCTTAGGCCACCCCTGTGAAACAGTCATTCGACCCACAAAGGGGCCGCGACCCCTTTGTTGAGAACCAATGTTATAGAGGTTATACTCGAGTAAAATATATTAGAGAAAGAATAGAAGTGAAAATTTAGGAATAGAATATATCAATTAGAGAATAGAAGGATATTATGAGAGTAGTATAAGAGGATTAGAATAGAAGAATAGTAGATATGATATATGAGATATAGGAGAGACAATAGGACAGGGGACGGGAGGCACGCTAGTGCACCTATGACCAAGACAATGGCCAAGCCAGATTCACTTAACAACAGGGTTACTAACGTAATAACTGTAGTGATTCACTTAAGAACCGTGACAAGAAATGTTGTAAAATGGGGCAAAACTCACTTAACAAATGTTTCACTTAACAACAGAAATTTTAGGCTGAATTGTGGTCATAAGTCAAGGACAAACTGTATTAGTGGGCTGGATAACTTTAAAATGGGACTTTGGGAAAGGAAATGCCATGCACCAGTCAGATGGCCAAACTGGCAAGGCTGTATAAGCCTATAAACACCGTATATTTTTATGTGGTACATATTTTATTATTGTTTTATATTATTATTTTATTTTATAATTTATTTATAAATTATGTATTTTATTTTATTTTATTTATTATTATTTTTATTTTATTTATTTTGTAATTTAATTTAATTTAATTATTTATTTATAACTTATAATTTATATTATTATATTATATTATATTATCTTATCTTATCTTATCTTATCTTATCTTATCTTATCTTATCTTATCTTATCTTATCTTATATTATATTATATTATATTATATTATACTATTATATTTATTATGTTATGTTATATTAATTATATTATTATTATTATTTATTTTATTTTATAATTTAATTTATAATTTATGTTATTTTATGTTATAATATTATTACTAGATTCTTTTATGTTATTTTATATTACATTATTATTTTGTTTTGTTTTGTTTTATTTTGTTTTGTCTTTTTATTTTCAAAGTTTTGAAACCATCCATCTACCCTTATTTGCCCAGGACCATCACACAGTACCTATTATCTTAACTCTTCTGACCCCTCTGTGGATTTCCTTGGTTATGGGACCTGCAACATGAATTTATGTCTACAATTACATTAATTTAAAGATCGGGATGAGGGGGAGAAGGAATGCTTTTCTTTTCTTATTGTAACTGACTCTGGGACTTTGCTCAACAGATTGGGGAGCACATTTACTCAAAGGACTGCGCGAAAAGATGCACCTGTCAGTCAGCAGGAGAGCTCCAGTGTAAAGAAACCAGCTGCCTGGTTGGAGAGATCTGTGCCGTTCAGAAAGGCCTGCGTCGCTGCATGAAGCCGGACACTGAATGTAGGTTTTTCACTCTGGGCGAGATTTCTTTGGCCTGTATGGTTTGAATCCTCTTCGGAAGATGAAACCCCTTGAAATGAACATGGGAGTAAATTTTGGCTTGCTAGAACTGCAGAATTTGTTTGATTCTGTTTGTTAATGCTGTTTTGTTTATTTTTCATTGAAAAAATAAACTGACAGATGTTTATAAGCAATTAATCTATTTTCATTTTTCTTGCATTTAGATATTTATTTATTTTGGCTTAAGTGCTGCTCTGATCAGGTCAGACAGTGAGTCACTTCCAAAGAAGTGATCAAATAAAAAAACTAAACCCAACAATATAACTGGATCTAACTCTATAAATAAAGGCCGTAAGCCAAAGTCCAAATGATTCCTGATTTCATTTTCTTCCTACCGACCAATCCAACTTTAAAGTGCAAAGTAACCCCACCTTTGAAGAATGTTCGGAAACTTCAGATGGTACAAAATGCAGCTGTGCGAGCAGTCATGGGCCTTTCGAGATACACCCGTGTCTCTCCAGCACTCTGAGAGCTGCATTGGTTGCCGACTGGTTTCCGAGTACAATTCAAATTGTTGGTTACAACCTATAAAGCCCTCCATGGCATTGGACCAGATTACTTACGGAATCGTCTTCTGAATCATGTATCCCAGTGGCCAGTCAGGTCCCACAGAATTGGCCCTCTCCATGTCCCCTCAGCCAGGCAATGTCATCTGGCTATGCCTAGGGGAAGAGCCTTCTCTGTGGTGGCCCTGGCCCTTTGGAATTAACTCCCTCCAGAGATTCATATCACCTCCATCATCCCGCCTTCTACAAGTTTTTAAAGACCCTGCCGGCAGGCTCAGGGCCATTAAGTCCATCATCTTGCCCCAGCTGGCAAATGAATGAATAGGTTTGATTGAAATATGAGCGATTGGCTTTTTAAGAATAGGGGGTTTTGTATGTTTTAATTCTAGATTTCTACATGTTTTGTTGTGAGCCGGTCTGAGTCTATTATTATTATTATTATTATTATTATTATTATTATTATTATTATTATTATATTAGATTTGTATGCCACCCCACTCTGAAGCCTCGGAGCTTTCCTCTCTTCTCAAAGCCTTGAAAGGACTTTCCTTTGCCTTATCTTTCAAAACCTCTCAAGGAAAGCCTGCTG
Source organism: Erythrolamprus reginae (assembly GCF_031021105.1). NCBI lineage: Eukaryota > Metazoa > Chordata > Lepidosauria > Squamata > Dipsadidae > Erythrolamprus > Erythrolamprus reginae. Next base: position 11,095,937 of record NC_091960.1, read on the forward strand.
CTCCTTTGATTATCCAGAACCAATGTGAATCTTTTGTTTAAAAAATTGCATGAGATACATAGGATGTTTTCTCAGTAACGAAGTTCATGTCAATAGTCACCAATCTTGTTTCAACCATGCTTTCGTTAAACAGTGCCCTGCCCTGAGAACAGCCACTATGAACCCTGTGGAAATGCCTGTCCAGCCACCTGCTCCGATCGTTCCTCTCCCAGCACCTGTAAGACCACCTGTGCGCCACTCTGTCAGTGTGACCAAGGCTTTGTCCGCAGCAACGGGGAGTGTGTCCGGGTGGACAGCTGTAATTGCGTTTACCAAGGCGTGACCTATAAGGCAGGGGAAGAGTTCTGGGGAGACGAAGACTGCCAGAGTCGTTGCATATGCGATGCCAATTTGGGCCAGGCTGTCTGCCAACAGTCTTCTTGCCAGGGCGAGACCAAATGCAGCGTGGTCAAAGGTGTCCGGGGATGCCATGCTGTCAGTTACCTGACCTGCCAAGCAAGCGGAGACCCTCACTATTTAACCTTCGATGGGAAGAAATACGATTTCATGGGAAGCTGCATTTACCAAATGGCCGGGCTCTGCTCCAAGGATCCTTCTCTTACCCCGTTTTTGGTCACGGTGGAGAATAACCACCGAGGCAACAAGGCAGTGTCCTACACCAAAGTGGTGACCGTGGAGATCTACGATTTGACCATCAGTATGAGCCAAGAGTTTCCCCAAAGGATCCAGGTACATAAATTAATCCATGGGGTGGTGGAATGGCTTATAAATAATAAAAATAAGAGTCATTGCAAGATTCACTTTCTCAGACATAGGCATTAAGTTCTTAACATTTCTTAGTTCTTGTTGTTGCTTTAGGGAGATTTAGCTATGATTTATCCAAACCAGGATGGGATGATAGTTGCTGGTTGTGCAGGGGTCAGATATGTGGTGTTGTGAGTGGTCCACGACCAGCTCAGCTAGTCACAGATTCTGAGGAGGTTGAACTGGGTCCATCTTGGTACCCTAGGCCCATGTTCTTGACAACTGAGTCAGAGATTAAGAGTGTGGGAGAATTGGAACCTGTGAAGTCTGGAGAACTTGCAGAGACTGTACAAACCCCAATGATGGTAATGTCTCAGTCAGAGGAGGAGGGAGACATTGGGGATCAGGAGCCCCTATTAGATGCCAGGGCCAGAAGGTCACGAAGCAGACAGGAATATCTTTATGGGAAAAGTTCTACAAAGGTGAGTCTATGAAAGAAAGTCAAGACTGTTATACATTTATTTTATTTATTTATTAAATTTGTATGCCGCCCCTCTCCGCAGACTCGGGGCTGCTCACAACAGTAATAATAACAGTATACAATGTAACAAATCTAATATTAAAAGAAAGTATCTAAAAACCCATCATTTAAAAATCATACAACACAAGCACACCGTACATAAACTATATAAGCCCGGGGGAGATTTCTCAATTCCCCCATGCCTGGCGATATAGGTGGGTCTTGAGCAATTTACGAAAGGCAAGGAGGGTGGGGGCAGTTCTGAACTCTGGGGGGAGTTGATTCCAGAGGACTGGGGCCGCCATAGAGAAGGCTCTTCCCCTGGGGCCCGCCAGACGACATTGTTTAGTCGACGGGACAAGAGAAGGCCAACTCTGTGGTACCTTATTGGCCGCTGGGATTCATTATATCTCTAGGAAAGAGCTGACAACACCCAGACAGTATATAAGTGAGGATTTATGGGTAAACAGATGTGGAGATTCAACATTTCAATATGGAGAGCAAAGCCTTGCAGCATAACAACCTCTCCTAATCTTCTTGGATCCTGAAATCCTGGTCTTGAATGTAGCTTATGAGTAAAAACTGTCAGAGCCAAGAAGTTATTACTTTGAATTACAATCCCATTTTGGCAGGCTAGTGACTTTGCTGATAACGCCTGAATTGGCAGTCGGCTTGCACGCCGATGATCTCATTGCTGTTTCTAATACGTTCCTTTGTAAATGGACAAATGTATAAAGTGCCTTTGCTTCCAAGTCTTAATTAATTACCGATAAATAACCAGGCCGAAGAGAACCTATGGGACTTTCAGACGCCAGAATATTATTGTCCCTAAGATAATGCCCCTAGTATAAATGTTGAAAGTTAATCAAATTTCTGCATAGTAAAATCCCAAGAGATCCTCCAGCTTTTTAAGACTCGTTAGTCTCAGGCAAGAATTTTCATCTGAAAAGCAAAATTGCATATGCTTTCATGGACCTCCTCCAAAACCTCAGTCTAAAAAGGCTGCTGCTTCTGATTGAGGGAAGTGACACCCAACATATTTTCCTTGCTGCAGCTCTTCCAGTCAGCGACCTACTGAAGATATTAGTGTCAAGTCTCCTACAGTAGCTCATAACCAAGAAATCGAGATTCAAAACATTAAAAATAGGCAGCTATATTGGGAATAAACAACAGAATGGAGTTAAGGTACTGAATCCATGGACTCCAGGCATATATATAGGGGCGGGCTACTGCCTGGACAGAGGGGGGGGGACACAGTGAAAATGGAGCTCCACCCCAGAGCACCCAACTTACAATGAAAGATGTTGAAATAAAATGCAGGGCGTCCTGCATAAGCCACGCCCACAACGTGGTAGTAAAATTTTTGACAGCCCTTCACTGCATATATACAGGACATTGAGTCCTATTTCTTGGTGAAGATATTAAGGGCAAGACCTCCCTATTGGTTTTGATCCAGTTGCCAACTGAATATTGGTTTCAGGGGAAGGAAGGAAGTCATTTATTTGATATCATAAAAATATCTATTTATGTTCTAGAGTATCTTAGAAATATCTACAGAATGTTTGTTCTTAGGCTCAGAAAGTGTCATGAGAACTTGATGAGGAAGTTATTTCAGGTATCAATAAGCTAGTGTTTTAATTGCTTTGTTGTAATATTTACAACTTATTTTATTTGTTATACAGTTTCACGTTCTAGTGCCAAATTTAAATTACATCTGCAATTTTCTATCTGGGTGGTTTTGGTTATGTATAAATTTATTGTTATTATACAACGATAGATGTCTTATTTTGCTTATTTGTCAAACAGCCCATGGAGTGGAATAAGGGAGCCGATGAGTATGAAAGATAACAAGAACAAACCTTCTCTTAAGTTTGAAAGAATTGTTAGTGCCTTGACTATTTTTCCCCCTGTATCTTAATTCAGGTCAATGGCGTCTTTGTGGAATTCCCATTTTCCTATCAAAATAAACTGAGCCTCACCCAAAGTGGAGGCTATGGCTTCATCAAGACAGACTTCGATCTGACTGTCAGCTTCGACTGGTACAGCTATGTCAGGGTCATCGTCCCCAACTCTTATGCCAACGCGCTCTGTGGCCTCTGTGGTAATGCCAATCAAGTTCAAAATGATGACTTCCTCATGAAAGATGGAACACAAACAGAGGATCCAACTCAATTTGCAAACAGCTGGAAGGTGAAAGATATTCCTGGCTGCTCTTCTGGGTGCACCAAAAATTGCCCAGGGTGCAGTGATGCTGATAAACGAACCTACCAGGGTCCATCTTATTGTGGGATTCTCACGAGCAAGAGGGGGCCTTTCAAGCGATGCCACAATGCCATTGATCCTCAAACTTATTTTGACGATTGTGTCTACGATACCTGTGTCTACAAAGGTCACCATGACATCCTCTGTCGTGCCATCGGCTCTTACGTGACAGCATGTCAGAATCAAGGCATCTCAGTTGAGGAGTGGAGGTCTCCATCTTTCTGCAGTAAGCCTTTTCTCCTGCATTCAAAGTTTATTTATTTATCAGATTTCTATGCCGCCCTTCTCGAGGCGACTCAAGATTATATATAACAATATATAAGAAATCTAATAACTGTAAAATATGAAAAATTACTAAAACATTTTTATTTATTTAGTTTATTTATTTAGTCCAATACATAATACACATTGAAGAGAATAGATATGTAGTAATATAACAAAAGCAACAAATAGAAGAAAAGTATAGGTTTACAAATTTGAAAGGAAGAAAAAATAAATGAGATAAGGAGAGACAATTGGACAGGGGGCGGAAGGAACACTGGTGCACTTATGCACGATATTTTAAACACTCCCAAACATTCATCTAATCCAATCATATCTCGTATCAGCTGAAGACAATCTAATCACTCATGGCCCCCATGCCTGCCAGCAAATGTAGGTTTTTAAAGCTTTATGAAACACCAATGGGAGTGAGTGGTACGTGTCTCTGGAGGGAGTTTGTTCCAGAGGGCCGGGGCTGCCACAGGGAAGGCTCTTCCCCTAGGCCCCACCAGTTGACATTGTCTGGCCGATGGGAACTGGAGAAGGCCGACTCTGTGGGACCTACCTGGCCGCTGGGATACATGAGGCAGAAGAGGGTCCTGAAGATAATCTAGTCCTAAGTCATGTAGGGCTTTGTAGGTCATAACCAGCATTGGGCCCAGAAACCAATTGTCAACCAGTGAAGCTCGTGAAGTGATGTTGAAATGTGGGCAGATCTTGGCAGTTTCACTAATGCTCGCGCGGCTGCATTTTGCACAATTTGTAGTCTCCGAACAGTCTTCGAAGGCAGCCCCATTTAGAGAGCATTGTAGTAATCTTACCTCGAGGTGATGAGGGCATGAGTGACTGTGAGAAATGACTCCCTGTCCAGGTAGGGCTGCAACTGGCGCACAAGGCGTACCCGTGCGAACGGCCCCCTCGCCACAGCCGAGAGATGGTCTTCTAAGCTAAGCTGTGGATCGAGGAGGACGCCCAAGTTGTGAACCCTCTCTGAGTGGGACAAAGATTCTCCCCCCCCCCAGGGTAATGGACGGACAGTTGGTATTGTCCATGGAAGGCAAAACCCACAACCACTCCGTGGGATAGAAAATGACAGGGAGCCTAAATACAGTAACAGAAATGGGAGAGTCATTTGATGAAGAGCCCCATTTATATCACAGTAGCCTTCCTCTGAGCACATATATGTCACATGTTTTTTTTGCTGAATTTGAAAATTAAGGGAGACTAGGATAGATCTATTTCGGCATTATTTTGGCCTCATCAGCTAGCCATACCCACTGGGTCTTGAATCTGCAACCTTTGCCTTGTAAGGCAGAGAATTATCCTCTAGGTTACAGTATCCAATCCCTTCCGCTCTGCACCAGGGAAGGGTTACATATTTTTGTGTCGTATCACCCTGGTGTATTGAAGGAACATCACAGCTCTTTATTTGCCTCTCGGCCCAACCCAGGGCCATTTCCAAGGCAGTTAATTTTTTTATTGATAGCCGACAATTCTATCTGTATGTGTCACATGTTTTTTTGCTGAATTTGAAAATTAAGGGAGACTAGGATAGATCTATTTTGGCCTTATTTTGGCCTCATCAGCTAGCCATACTCACTGGGTCTTGAATATATATATATTGTGTTAAATATATATATGACGTTTTGGTTCCAAAACTTTAATATATATATATATATACACAATACACACACATACACACACACACACATACATACATATATATGTCACAATTTATACCTATGCAACAAAATTCATATTTATATAGGTCACATCCAAAACTTTGACACCCAAAAACGTGTGGTGTGTGTGATTTTTGGTCAGATATATACAATGTTCCAAGATGGGGGGGGGGAAGGGAAGAGGGAAAAGGCCCAATGTTAAAATAAGTTAGAAATATTAAAACAAGAGCAATCTTTCTCCCAAATATATTAAGCAATATATATGGAAGGGATCTTGGAATCTTCTAGTCCACTCCCTTGCTCAGGCAGAAAACCCTGTATCATTTCAGACAAATGATTGTGCAATCTCTTCTTAAAATCTCCCAGTATTGGTGCATCCAAAACTTCTGGAGACAAGTTGTTCCACTGATTAATTGTTCTAACAACACTAGGATGATTATTTTTACCTGTAGTCTAACAGAATAACAAGAGTTGGAAGGGACCGTGGATGTCTTCTAGTCCAACCCTATAACATTCTAGACCAGTGGCTGTCCAGTCTCTTCTTAAAAGCCTCCAGTGGTGAAGCACCCACAACTTCTGAAGGCAGGCTGTTCCACTGGTTAATTGTTCTCACTTTTAGGAAATTTCTCCTTAGTCCTATGTTGATTTTCTCCTTGATTGGTTTCCATTCATTTTTTCTTACCTTGTCTTCTGGTGCTTTGGAAAACAAGTTAACCCCCTCTTCTTTGTGATAACTTAATAAGCAACGTTCTCTTTATTCTGTTTTTCAGGTGTTTCTTGCCCACCCAATACCCACTATGAGCTCTGTGGCAGTGGTTGTCCAGTCACCTGCAAGGGCCTCATCTCACCCCAGAGGTGTGATGCTCCATGCCTGGAAGGATGCGTTTGTGACCCTGGATTAATCCGCAATGGGGACCAGTGTGTTCCCGAGGCCAAATGTGGCTGTTTTAACCAAGGCCAATACTACAAGCTGGGAGAAGAGTTTTTCCCCACCGCTTCCTGCCAGCAAAAATGCACCTGCATGGATAAGGGAAACATAAAATGTGTAACGTTCTCTTGTGGAGCTCATGAGGAATGCAAGATTGTAAAGGGCGTTCAAGGCTGCCACCCCGTAGGCCATGGAAGGATCATTGTACTAGGTGACACCAGTTTAATTTCCTTTGATGGAATGCGTTTTGAACTCTATGGCTCCTGTACTTACACCTTAGCTCAAGTCTGCCAGCACAATTCTCGGCTCCAGAACTTCACCGTGTGGATAGAGAAAGAGAAGCTTGGTAATGGTCCTTTAGTTCTAATTCGAAATGTGAAGGTCTTCATTCACAGTTACACAATTGTCCTTCAGAGGGGAATACAGTGGCAGGCAACGGTAGGTAAAACACCCATTAGACAACCCTGTGCTTTTTGAATTTTTTTTTTTAAAAAAATAATCTGCCTGTTTGTTTTCTTTTAATAAAACAGGTGCGTTAAATTCATTAGAAGCTTAAGGCTTAAAAAGAAAAACCCAGTTTTACATTCAGCAGTGATGTTGTTGTTATTGTTATTGTTATTATTATTATTATTATTATTATTATTATTATTATTATTATTATTATTATTTTTGTTACAGTTTTAATCTCAAGGGATTAAAAAAATGGGGGGCAGTGAGATTTGGAAGTTTGAATGCATTCTTTCTACTTCTGATGAACTCACTATTGCAGATTGACTGCAAGATGACAAGAGAAGCCACATTTTATTCTTTTTGCCAGGCTTGTGAATAAGAGATGCCAATTAATGCTACGAAGCAATGTGAAATGAGCTTTAAATTCTATGCATATGAAACCAGCACTGATCCCCAATTTTTATTCCTTGTTGGTACAGGTGGATGGAGAGGTGTATACCCTGCCAATGAATGCAGCCGATGGGAAATTTTCGATCACTGAAGAAGGAAACAACATCATTATCTCCACAACCTTTGGCGTCACGGTCCTGTATGATACTTCTTCATATGTTGAGGTTTCAGTCCCCAGTTCTTACATGGGTCATATGTGTGGCCTAGGTGGCAACTTCAATGAGAATCCGAGGGATGACTTCATGCTACGTAATGGAAAACTCACTCGACATGTGGAAGAATTTGCGGCTTCTTGGAAGGTCCCTGTGAATGGAATAGTTTGTTCTGATGGCTGCGGGAATAAATGTCCCGTCTGCAACCAAGCCCAGAAAAGAAAATATGAAGCTGAGAACCTCTGTGGAATGATCCCGTCCAAGAGAGGTCCATTCGTAGACTGCCATTCATGGGTGAACCCTGCAAAATATTTTGACAACTGTTTGATGGAGGCCTGTACAAACAGGGAATCCCTTTGTCGAAGTCTTCAAGCCTACGTAGCAGCTTGCCAGGCATCTGGGGCCAAAATTAGAGCCTGGAGAAGCTCTTCCTTCTGCCGTAAGTTTGTAGGAAGCTACTTTCCATAAAGAGCCAACTCTCTGCCTCAAATGTCTATCCTCCTATGCATGGCCTGGCTGTTCTTATTCATGGCTGAGTCTATCCAGTTCACCCCCATTTAAATCCTAAAATCCTCTGGTGCTTAACCAAGCGCGGACGCATCACCATTCAAAGAGCTTCCAGAGTTCTTGCAGCAATTACTATGTTCCTCCAAAAATGCGTTCCTGGTGGGACAGAGCAGGCATTCCGGTAGGGAAAATGGAGTTGGGTGCGTGGCTCTGCATGCCTGATACGCCCGCATGAAATTTGGCTTCTTTCCATGCGCTGGAAGTGAGATTTTGCAGATTTTTGGCTCTTTTTGCTTCAGTGGAGCAAAAAACCACCCAAAGTCGGTGAAATCTCGTACACTTGTCTTCATGTGAGATTTTGCTTCTAGTGCATGTGCAGAAGACAAATCTTGTGTTGACGCGCGCATGCCCGCACTGATCTCTGGGAATGCACTGGTAGCGCCAGAGATAAGGAAACCGCACCTGCCGTGGGACTAATTCTCAGCCCCATCTTTGATTTTTGCTTCAAGGAGAAAACATAACTCCCTCGATCAGTGATAGCGAACCTATGGCTCAGGTGCCACAAGTGGCATGCAGAGCCATATCTGCTGGCACGCGAGCCATTGCCCTCGCTCACCTCCAACGTGCATTTGTGTGCTGGCCAGCTGATTTTTGCCTTGTACAGAGGCCGTTTTTGGCTTCCAGAGAACTTCCAGGTGGTGGTGGGGGCATACCTTGGAGCCTGTGGAGGGCGAAACACAAGCCTACTGGACCCACCAGAAGTTGGGAAATAGGCCATTTCTGGCCTCCAGAGGGCCTCCGGGGGGTCGGGCGAAGTTGTTTTTGCTCTACCATACATTGAGTTATGTGTGTGGGCGTTCGTGCATGTATGGTAACATGCACCCATGCTCTTTCAGCACCCGAGGGAAAAAAGTTTCGCCATCACTGCCCTAGATTGTATTTTCCTCCTCTGGTAGAAGTGATGGTTAGTCATTAGCACTTCATTAGAGCAGTGTTTATCAACTTGGACCATTTTAGATGTAGAGTTGACTTCCCTAGCCATTTAGCTGCCCCGAGTCTACGGAGAGGGGTGGCATACAAATCTAATGAATAATAATAAATAATAATAATAATTTCAATCCATTTGCTTCTTCTGTTTTCCACAGCCCTCACCTGTCCGGCCCACAGCCATTATGAAAAGTGTACCAGGACTTGTGATTCCACCTGTGCCTCCTTATCTGCTCCAAGTCAGTGCTCAGGGAACTGCTTTGAAGGCTGTCAGTGTGACGAGGACTATGTGTTCGATGGATCTCAGTGTGTAGCCATGAAGCAATGTGGCTGTACTTACGATGGAGCCTACCTCAAGGTAATTTCTCTCTCCCTCGATGTGGCTGAGAGCAGAAAGGGGCTTTTCCTGATGATACCTGACAGGCTACTGATTTACAACAGTTTCTTTAGTGACCGCTGAAAGTTAAAAAGGCAGTGAAAAAAGTGACTTATGACTAGTTAGAATCTTTGCACCACCCCCATGGTCATGTGACTGAGGCTCAGATGTTTGGCAACTGGTTCATATTTATAACCATAGCAGTGTCCTGGTGTCACGCAGTCACTTTTTTATTTTTATTTATTTATTTTGTCCAATGCACCATATATTTTTATGTTGTACTTATTTTATTATTGTTTTATATTATTATTTTATTTTATAATTTATTTATAATTTATTTATTTTATTTTATTTATTATTTTTATTTTATTTATTTTGTAATTTAATTTAATTATTTATTTATAACTTATAATTGATATTATTATATTATATTATTATATTATATTATATCATATCATATCGTATTATATTATTATTTATATTATTTTATATTTCAATTTATAATTTATGTTATAAAATAAATATACAATAACATAATATAATATAGTAATAATATTATAGCATAACAATGTTATAATATTATTACTATATTATATTATGTTATTTTATATTGCATTATTATTTTGTTTTGTTTTGTTTTGAAAGTTTTGAAACCATCCATCTATCCTTATTTGCCCAGGACCATCACACAGTACCTATTATCTTAACTCTTCTGACCCCTCTGTGGATTTCCTTGGTTATGGGACCTGCAACATGAATTTATGTCTACAATTACATTAAAGATCGGGAGGAGGGGGAGAAGGAATGCTTTTCTTTTCTTACTGTAACTGACGCTGGGACTTTGCTCGACAGATCGGGGAGCACATTTACTCAAAGGACTGCACAAAAAGATGCACCTGCCAGTCAGCAGGAGAGCTCCAGTGTAAAGAAACCAGCTGCCTGGATGGAGAGATCTGTGCCATTGAGAAAGGCCTGCGTCGCTGCCTGAAGCTGAACACTACATGTAGGTTTTTCACTCTGGGCAAGATTTCATTGGCCTGTATGGTTTGGATCCTCTTCGGAGGATGAAATCCCACGAAATGAACATGGGAGTAAATTTTGGCTTGCTAGAACTGCAGAATTTATTTAATATTGTTTGTTAATGCTGTTTCGTTTATTTTTCATGGAAAAAATAAACTGACAGATGTTTATAAGCAATTAATCTATTTTCATTTTTCTTGCATTTGGATAATTATTTATTGTGGCTTAAGTGCTGCTCTGATCAGGTCAGGTCAGACAGTGAGTCACTTCCAAAGAAGTGATCCAATAAAAAAAATAAACCCACTAAATAAATAAATCCATCATCTTGCCCCAGCTGGCAAATGAATGAATACGTTTGATTGATTGAATGTGAGAGAGTGGCTTTTTAAGAATAGGGGGTTTTGTATGTTTTAATTCTAGATTTCTACATGTTTTTTTGTGAGCTGCCCTGAGTCTGAGGAATAGGGCGGCATATCAACCAACCAACCAACCAACCAACCAACCAACCAACCAACCAACCAACCAACCAATCAATCAATCAATCAATCAATCAAACCCATCCAAACTTTTAGAATAGAAAACAATAAAAATAAAATAATAGATGGGTCTATTTTTTTCTTTCCAAGATTCCCTGGAGCCTGCAAATAATGTATTGTTAACTAGCCAATTAGAGATATAGGAGGAAATGGAAAATACTATTTTTTTTCTCTTGCTAAATGGGTAAGGCAATATTGGCTTTTGTGACTCTTTGTATCTGATGAAGTGCGCCACAGCTTGTAAAAGTTTCTGCCTTTTAATAAAATGTGTTTGTTCAGTAGCGGCTTGTAAATCCCATCGCTACTGGTTCACACATGTGAGTGCGCGAAGCTTTTGCGCATGCCCGGAGGTTCCCCGGGGCAGGTGGGCAGTGTCCCAGGTGGTTGAGTGGAGCATCCTGGGTGGGTAGGTGGAACTGGGCCGAATCAGGAGCAACCCACCGCTGGTTAGGTTCCTTCTGCTTGTTCGTCTGTCATAAACTAACACAACTCTCCTCCCACAATGCAGACCAGGTGAGTTGCCTGCATAAAGTGGCAATAATAATAATAATAATTACTATTACTATTACTATTATGTCAATACAACACAGCAAATGAGATCACTATGCTGGATTTCGTATTTCATCACCAGTCGGGCGCTTCCCAAGCAGCTAGGACTGCGTGATGTAGCAGCGAATTATGTTTGCCGATCCCAGTAAAGCGGCCTTTTGCAATTGACAGATGGAGATTTTGTCAATTCCGATGGTTTTCAAGTGCCCGCTAAGATCCTTTGGCATTGCGCCCAGCGTGCCAAGTACCTCTGGGACCACTTTCACTGGCTTATGCCAGAGTCGTTGCAGCTCCATTTTTAGATCTTCGTATTTCAGTAATTTCTCTAGCTGCTTCTCCTCAATTCTGCTGTCTCCTGGGATTGCGATGTCGATGATCCATACTTTCTTTTTCTCCACAATCAGGATGTCTGGTGTGTTATGCTTCAGAATTCGGTCAGTCTGAAGTCGGAAGTCCCACAGTAGTTTTGCTTGCTCATTTTTGACCACTTTTTCAGGCTTATGATCCCACCAGTTCTTTGCCACTAATGGTAGTTCCGGCACAAGTTCCAGTGGATCATCTGTGCCACAGCATCCTGTCTATGCTTGTAGTCAGTCTGTGCAATCTTTTTGCAGCAGCTGAGTATGTGATCGATTGTTTCATCTGTTGTTGTTGTTGTTGTTATTATTATTATTATTATTAATTATTATTATTATTAATTAGATTTGTATGCCGCCCCTCTCTGAAGCCTCAGAGCTTTCATCTCTTCCCAAAGCCTTGAAAGGACTTTCCTTTGCCTTATCTTTCAAAATCTCTCAAGGAAAGCCTGCCACTCCTTTGATTATCCAGAACCAATGTGAATCTTTTGTTTAAAAATTGCATGAGATACATAGGATGTTTTCCCAGTAACAAAGTTCATGTCAATAGTCACTAATCTTGTTTCAACCATGCTTTCGTTAAACAGCATCCTGCCCTGAGAACAGCCACTATGAACCCTGTGGAAATGCCTGTCCAGCCACCTGCTCCGATCGTTCCTCCCCCAGCACCTGTAAGACCACCTGTGCGCCACTCTGTCAGTGTGACCAAGGCTTTGTCCGCAGCAACAGGAAGTGTGTCCGGGTGGACAGCTGTAATTGTGTTTACCAAGGCGTGACCTATAAGGCAGGGGAAGAGTTTTGGGGAGACGAAGACTGCCAGAGTCGTTGCATATGCGATGCCAATTTGGGCCAGGTTGTCTGCCAACAGTCTTCTTGCCAGGGCGAGACCAAATGCAGTGTGGTCAAAGGTGTCCGGGGATGCCATGCTGTCAGTTACCTGACCTGCCAAGCGAGCGGAGACCCTCACTATTTAACCTTCGATGGGAAGAAATACGATTTCATGGGAAGCTGCATTTACCAAATGGCCGGGCTCTGCTCCAAGGATCCTTCTCTTACCCCATTTTTGGTCACGGTGGAGAATAACCACCGAGGCAACAAGGCAGTGTCCTACACCAAAGTGGTGACCGTGGAGATCTACAACTTGGTCATCAGTATGAGCCAAGAGTTTCCCCAAAGGATCCAGGTACATAAGCTGCTGGAATGGCTTATAAATAATAAAAATAAGAGTCATTGCAAGATTCACTTTCTCAGACATAGGCATTAAGTTCTCAACATTTCTTAGTTCTTGTTGTTGCTTTATGGAGAGGTAGATATGATTTATCCAAACCAGGATGGGATGATAGTTGCTGGTTGTGCAGGGGTCAGATATGTGGTGTTGTGAGTGGTCCACAACCAGCTCAGCTAGTCACAGATTCTGAGGAGGTTGAACTGGGTCCATCTTGGTACCCTAGGCCCATGTTCTTGACAACTGAGTCAGAGATTAAGAGTGTGGGAGAATTGGAACCTGTGAAGCCTGGAGAACTTGCAGAGACTGTACAAACCCCAATGATGGTAATGTCTCAGTCAGAGGAGGAGGGAGACATTGGGGATCAGGAGCCCCTATTAGATGCCAGGGTCAGAAGGTCACGAAGCAGACAGGAATATCTTTATGGGAAAAGTTCTACAAAGGTGAGTCTATGAAAGAAAGTCAAGACTGTTATACATTTATTTTATTTATTTATTAAATTTGTATGCCGCCCCTCTCTGCAGACTCGGGGCTGCTCACAACAGTAATAATAACAGTATACAATGTAACAAATCTAATATTAAAAGAAAGTATCTAAAAACCCATCATTTAAAAATCATACAACACAAGCACACCGTACATAAACTATATAAGCCCAGGGGAGATTTCTCAATTTCCCCATGCCTGGCGATATAGGTGGGTCTTGAACAATTTACGAAAGGCAAGGAGGGTGGAGGCAGTTCTGAACTCTGGGGGGAGTTGATTCCAGAGGACTGGGGCCGCCATAGAGAAGGCTCTTCCCCTGGGACCCGCCAGACAACATTGTTTAGTCGACGGGACCTGGAGAAGGCCAACTCTGTGGTACCTTATTGGCCGCTGGGATTCATTATATCTCTAGGAAAGAGCTGACAACACCCAGACAGTATATAAGTGAGGATTTATGGGTAAACAGATGTGGAGATTCAACATTTCAATATGGAGAGCAAAGCCTTGCAGCATAACAACCTCTCCTAATCTTCTTGGATCCTGAAATCCTGGTCTTGAATGTAGCTTATGAGTAAAAACTGTCAGAGCCAAGAAGTTATTACTTTGAATTACAATCCCATTTTGGCAGGCTAGTGACTTTGCTGATAACGCCTGAATTGGCAGTCGGCTTGCACGCCGATGATCTCATTGCTGTTTCTAATATGTTCCTTTGTAAATGGACAAATGTATAAAGTGCCTTTGCTTCCAAGTCTTAATTGGGGATTAATTACCGATAAATAACCAGGCCAGAGAGAACCTATGGGACTTTCAGAGGCCAGAATATTATTGTCCCTAAGATAATGCCCCTAGTATAAATGTTGAAAGTAAATCAAATTTCTGCATAGTAAAATCCCAAGAGATCCTCCAGCTTTTTAAGACTCGTTAGTCTCAGGCAAGAATTTTCATCTGAAAAGCAAAATTGCATATGCTTTCATGGACCTCCTCCAAAACCTCAGTCTAAAAAGGCTGCTGCTTCTGATTGAGGGAAGTGACACCCAACATATTTTCCTTGCTGCAGCTCTTCCAGTCAGCGACCTACTGAAGATATTAGTGTCAAGTCTCCTACAGTAGCTCATAACCAAGAAATCGAGATTCAAAACATTAAAAATAGGCAGCTATATTGGGAATAAACAACAGAATGGAGTTAAGATACTGAATCATGGACTCCAGGCATATATATAGCGGTGGGCTACTGCCTGGACAGAGGGGGGGACACAGTTAAAATGGAGCTCCACCCCAGAGCACCCAACTTACAATGAAAGATGTTGAAATAAAATGCAGGGCGTCCTGCATAAGCCATGCCCACAACGTGGTAGTAAAATTTTTGACAGCCCTTCACTGCATATATACAGGACATTGAGTCCTATTTCTTGGTGAAGATATTAAGGGCAAGACCTCCCTATTGGTTTTGATCCAGTTGCCAACTGAATATTGGTTTCAGGGGAAGGAAGGAAGTCATTTGTTTGATATCATAAAAATATCTATTTATGTTCTAGAGTATCTTAGAAATATCTACAGAATGTTTGTTCTTAGGCTCAGAAAGTTTCATGAGAACTTGATGAGGAAGTTATTTCAGTTATCAATAAGCTAGTGTTTTAATTGCTTTGTGTAATATTTACAACTTATTTTATTTGTTATACGGTTTCACGTTCTAGTGCCAAATTTAAATTACATCTGCAATTTTCTATCTGGGTGTTTTTGGTTATGTAAAAATTAATTGTTATTATACAGCGATAGATTTCTTATTTTGCTTATTTGTCAAACAGCCCATGGAGTGGAATAAGGGAGACGATGAGTATGAAAGATAACAAGAACAAACCTTCTCTTCAGTTTGAAAGAATTGTTAGTGCCTTGACTATTTTTTTTCCCTGTATCTTAATTCAGGTCAATGGCGTCTTTGTGGAATTCCCATTTTCCTATCAAAATAAACTGAGCCTCACCCAAAGTGGAAGCTATGGCTTCATCAAGACAGACTTCGGTCTGACTGTCAGCTTCGACTGGTACAGCTATGTCAGGGTCATCGTCCCCAATTCTTATGCCAATGCACTCTGTGGTCTCTGTGGTAATGCCAATCAAGTTCAAAATGATGACTTCCTCATGAAAGATGGAACACAAACAGAGGATCCAACTCAATTTGCAAACAGCTGGAAGGTGAAAGATATTCCTGGCTGCTCTTCTGGGTGCACCAAAAATTGCCCAGGGTGCAGTGATGCTGATAAACAAACCTACCAGGGTCCATCTTATTGTGGGATTCTCACGAGCAAGAGGGGGCCTTTCAAGCGATGCCACAATGCCATTGATCCTCAAACTTATTTTGACGATTGTGTCTACGATACCTGTGTCTACAAAGGTCACCATGACATCCTCTGTCGTGCCATCGGCTCTTACATGACAGCATGTCAGAATCAAGGCATCTCAGTTGAGGAGTGGAGGTCACCATCTTTCTGCAGTAAGCCTTTTCTCCTGCATTCAAAGTTTATTTATTTATCAGATTTCTATGCCGCCTTTCTCGAGGCGACTCAACATTAAATATAACAATGTATAAGAAATCTAATAACTGTAAAATATGAAAAATTACTAAAACATTTTTATTTATTTAGTTTATTTATTTAGTCCAATACATAATACACATTGAAGAGAATAGATATGTAGTAATATAACAAAAGAAATGAATAGAAGAAAAGATATTAAAGTATAGTTGAACAAATTTGAAAGGAAGAAAAGATGATTGAGATAAGGAGGGACAATTGGACAGGGGGCGGAAGGCACACTGGTGCACTTATGCACGATATTTTAAACACTCCCAAACATTCATCTAATCCAACCATATCTCGTATCAGCTGAAGACAATCTAATCACTCACGGCCCCAATGCCCGCCAGCAAAGGTAGGTTTTTAAAGCTTTATGAAACACCAAGAGGGAATGAGTGGTATGTGCTCTGGAGGGAGTTTGTTCCAGAGGGCCGGGGCTGCCACAGGGAAGGCTCTTCCCCTAGGTCCCACCAGTTGACATTGTCTGGCCGACGGGAGCTGGAGAAGGCCGACTCTGTGGGACCTACCTGGCCGCTGGGATACATGAGGCAGAAGAGGGTCCTGAAGATAATCTCGTCCTAAGTCATGTAGGGCTTTGTAGGTCATAACCAGCATTGGGCCCAGAAACCAATTGTCAACCAGTGCAGCAATGTTGAAATGTGGGCAGATCTTGGCAGTTTCACTAAAGTTTGCACGGCTGCATTTTGCACAATTTGTAGTCTCCGAACAGTCTTCAAAGGCAGCCCCATTTAGAGAACATTGTAGTAATCGAACCTCAAAATGATAAAGGCATGAGTGACTGGGAGAAGTGACTCCCTGCCCAGGTAGGGCTGCAACTGGCGCACAAGGCCTACCCGTGCGAACTGCCCCCTCGCCACAGCCGAGAGATGGTCTTCTAAGCTAAGCTGTGGATCGAGGAGGACACCCAAGTTGTGAACCCTCTCTGAGGGGGACAAAGATTCTCCCTCCCCAGGGTAATGAACGGACAGTTGGTATTGTCCATGGAAGGCAAAACCCACAACCACTCCGTGGCATAGAAAATGACAGGGAGCCTAAATACAGTAAGAGAAATGGGAGAGTCATTTGATGAAGAGCCCCATTTATATCACAGTAGCCTTCCTCTGAGCACATATATGTCACATGTTTTTTTGCTGAATTTGAAAATTAAGGGAGACTAGGATAGATCTATGTCGGCCTTACTTTGGCCTCATCCGCTAGCCATACTCACTGGGTCTTGAATATATATATATTGTCTGCTATCCTATATTTGTTTTCATAGATTTTCACGGGTACAGGTATGACGGTCTTGGTATATTCGGGTTTCTTCCCGTGTAGGATTTGGAATTTTTTTGCGACGTTTCGATGAGGTCCCACTCATCATCTTCAAGGACAGAAACACCAGCCTGAAGATGATGAGTGGGACCTCATCGAAACGTCGCCAGAAATTTCCAAATCCTACACAGGAAGAAACCCGAAAAACGTGTGGTGTGTGTGTGTGTGATTTTTGGTCAGATATATACAATGTTCCAAGATGTGGGGGAAATGGAAGAGGGAAAAGGCCCAATGTTAAAATAAGTTGGAAATATTAAAAACAAGAGCAATCTTTTCCCCAAATATATTAAGCAATATATTTGGAAGGGATCTTGGAATCTTCTAGTCCACTCCCTTGCTCAGGCAGAAAACCCTGTATCATTTCAGACAAATGATTGTGCAATCTCTTCTTAAAATCTCCCAGTATTGGTGCATCCAAAACTTCTGGAGACAAGTTGTTCCATTGATTAATTGTTCTAACAACACTAGCATGATTATTTTTACTTCTAATCTAACAGAATAACAAGAGTTGGAAGGGACTGTGGATGTCTTCTTGTCCAACCCTTTGCAAGCAGGATGACCTATAACATTCTAAACAGTGGCTGTCCAGTATTTTCTTAAAAGCCTCCAGTGGTGAAGCACCCACAACTTCTGAAGGCAGGCTGTTCCACTTGTTAATTGTTCTCACTTTTAGGAAATTTCTCCTTAGTCCTATGTTGATTTTCTCCTTGATTGGTTTCCATCCATTTTTTCTTATCTTGTCTTCTGGTGCTTTGGAAAACAAGTTAACCCCCTCTTCTTTGTGATAATTGAATAAGCAACGTTCTCTTTATTCTGTTTTTCAGGTGTTTCTTGCCCACCCAATACCCACTATGAGCTCTGTGGCAGTGGTTGTCCAGCCACCTGCAAGGGCCTCATCTCACCCCAGAGGTGTGATGCTCCATGCCTGGAAGGATGCGTTTGTGACCCTGGATTAATTCGCAATGGGGACCAGTGTGTTCCCGAGGCAAAATGTGGCTGTTTTAACCAAGGCCGATACTACAAGCTGGGAGAAGAGTTTTTCCCCACTGCTTCCTGCCAGCAAAAATGCACCTGCATGGATAAGGGAATCATAAAATGTGTAACGTTCTCTTGTGGAGCTCATGAGGAATGCAAGATTGTAAAGGGCGTTCAAGGCTGCCACCCCGTAGGCCATGGAAGAATCATTGTACTAGGTGACACCCGTTTAATTTCCTTTGATGGGAGGCGTTTTGAACTCTATGGCTCCTGTACTTACACCTTAGCTCAAGTCTGCCAGCGCAATTCTCGGCTCCAGAACTTCACCGTGTGGATAGAGAAAGAGAAGCTTGGTAATGGTCCTTTAGTTCTAATTCGAAATGTGAAGGTCTTCATTCACGGTTACACAATTGTCCTTCAGAGGGGAATACAGTGGCAGGCAACGGTAGGTAAAACACCCATTAGACAACCCTGTGCTTTTAAGAAAAAAATAATAATCTGCCTGTTTGTTTTCTTTTAATAAAACAGATGAGTTAAATTTATTAGAAGCTTAAGGCTTAAACAGAAAAACCCAGTTTTACATTCAGCAGTGATGTTGTTGTTGTTGTTATTATTATTATTATTATTATTATTATTGTTGTTGTTGTTGTTGTTGTTGTTGTTGTTGTTACAGTTTTAATCTCAAGGGATTAAAAAAATGGGGGGCAGTGAGATTTGGAAGTTTGAATGCATTCTTTCTACTTCTGATGAACCCACTATTGCAGATTGACTGCAAGATGATAAGAGAAGCCACATTTTATTCTTTTTGCCAGGCTTGTGAAGAAGAGATGCCAATTAATGCTACGAAGCAATGTGAAATGAGCATTAAATTCTATGCATATGAAACCAGCACTGATCCCCAATTTTTATTCCTTGTTGGTACAGGTGGATGGAGAGGTGTATACCCTGCCAATGAATGCAGCTGATGGGAAATTTTCGATCACTGAAGAAGGAAACAACATCATTATCTCCACAACCTTTGGCGTCACGGTCCTGTATGATACTTCTTCATATGTTGAGGTTTCAGTCCCCAGTTCTTACATGGGTCATATGTGTGGCCTAGGTGGCAACTTCAATGGGAATCCGAGGGATGACTTCATGCTACGTAATGGAAAACTCACTCAAAATGTGGAAGAATTTGCGGCTTCTTGGAAAGTCTCTGTGAATGGTATAGTTTGTTCTGATGGCTGCGGGAATAAATGTCCCGTCTGCAACCAAGCCCAGAAAAGAAAATATGAAGCTGAGAACCTCTGTGGAATGATCCCGTCCAAGAGAGGTCCATTCGTAGACTGCCATTCATGGGTGAACCCTGCAGAATATTTTGAAAACTGTTTGATGGAGGCCTGTACAAACAGGGAATCCCTTTGTCGAAGTCTTCAAGCCTACGTAGCAGCTTGCCAGGCATCTGGGGCCAAAATTAGAGCCTGGAGAAGCTCTTCCTTCTGCCGTAAGTTTGTCGGGAGCTACTTTCCATAAAGAGCCAACTCTCTGCCTCAAATGTCTATCCTCCCATGCCTTGCCTGGCTGTTCTTATTCATGGCTGAGTCCATCCAGTTCACCCCCATTTAAATCCTAAAATCCTCTGGTGCTTAACCAAGCGCGGACGCATCACCATTCAAAGAGCTTCCAGAGTTCTTTCAGCAATTACTGTGTTCCTCCAAAAATGGGTTCCTAGGGGACAGAGCAGGCATTCCTGTAGGGAAAATGGAGTTGGGTGCGCGGCTCTGCATGCCTGATACGCCCGCATGAAATTTGTCTTCTTTCCATGCGCTGGAAGTGAGATTTTGCAGATTTTTGGCTCTATTTGCTTCAGTGAAGCAAAAAACCAGCCAAAATTGGTGAAATCTTGTACATGTATCTTCACGTGAGATTTTGCTTCTAGTGCATGCGTAGAAGACAAATCTTGTGTTGACGCGCGCATGCCCGTGCCGATCTCTGGGAACGCACTAGTAGCACCAGAGATAAGGAAACCCCCCCCCCCCACCGTGGGACTAAAAATACCACTCACCACTAGAGTGCCTTCCGTCCCCTGTCCTATTGCTCTCCTATATCTCCTATACCTTTCTTCTATTCCTATATCTCTTCTTCTGTTCTTTCATTGATATGTTCTATTACTATATCTTCTTTTCTATTCTTTCTTAGATATATTTTACTATGAGTATCTCCTCTATAACCTTCATCATGTATTTTACTATGTGTGTGTGTATATATATACCCACTAAAACTCTCATTGTGTATTGGACAAAATAAATAAATAAATAAAATAAATAAATAATAAAATAATTGTTTTGGTTAGGTTCTCAGCCCCATCTTTGATTTTTGCTCTAGGGAGAAAACATAACTCCCTAGATCAGTGATGGCGAACCTATGGATCGGGTGCCACAGGTGGCACATGGAGCCACATGGAGCCATATCTGCTGGCACGCGAGCTATTGCCCTAGCTTAGCTCCAACATGCATGTGTGTGCTGGCCAGCTGATTTTTGCCTCAAACAGAGGCCGTTTTTGGCTTCCAGAGAACTTCCAGGTGGTGGGGGAGGGCATTTTTACCCTCCCACGGGCCCCAGGGATTCCTGGGGAGGGCGAAACATGAGCCTACTGGACCCACCAGAAGTTGGGAAACCGGCCATTTCTGGCCTCCAGAGGGCCTCCAAGGGCTCAGGCGAAGTTGTTTTTGCCCTACCAGGCATTGAATTATGTGTGTGGGCGTTCGTGCATGTATGGTAACATGCACCCACGCTCTTTCGGCCCCCGAGGGAAAAAAAGGTTCACCATCACTGTCCTAGATTGTATTTTCCTCCTCTGGTAGAAGTGATGGTTAGTCAATAGCACTTCGTTAGAGCAGTGTTTATCAACTTGGACCCTTTTAGATGTGGACTTGACTTCCCTAGCCATTTAGCCACCCCGAGTCTACGGAGAGGGGTGGCATACAAATCTAATAAATAATAATAAATAATAATAATAATTTCAATCTATTTACTTGCTTCTGTTTTCCACAGCCCTCACCTGTCCGGCCCACAGCCATTATGAACCGTGTACCAGGACTTGTGATTCCACCTGTGCCTCCTTATCTGCTCCAAGTCAGTGCTCAGGGAACTGCTTTGAAGGCTGTCAGTGTGACGAGGACTATGTGTTTGATGGATCTCAGTGTGTAGCCATGAAGCAATGTGGCTGCACGTACGGCGGAGCCTACCTCAAGGTACTTTCTTTCTCCCTCGATGTGGCTGAGAGCAGAAAGGGGATTTTCCTGATGATACCTGACAGGCTACTGACTTACAACAGTTTTTTATGGACCGCTCACTCAAAGTTGTGACTGATGACTAGTTAGTATCTTTGCACCATCCCCATGGTCATGTGACCAAGACTCAGATGTTTGGCAACTGGTTCATAGTTATGAGGGTTGTAGTGTCCTGGGATCATGCAATCACTTTTTGCACCCTTCTGACAAACCAAGACAATGGCCAAGGCAGATTCAGTTAACAACTGGGTTACTAACTAGTGATGGGCAAACCTAACGGTGTTTGGGTTTGGCAAATTCGGATGAACTTTACGCAAAATTCGGCCAAACCAGAACCGAACCCGAACGGGGAATCCCTCCCACGAAGAGATTCCGGGGCTGGAGTTTTGACATCACCGGCAGTTTGCTAAGGACGCCAATGTGATCACTTCCTGGATTCCATGGAATCCAGGAAGTGATCACCTTGCTGTCCTTAGCAACCTGCTTGTGATGTCAATGTTCCGAACACTGAACACGACCCCGAACTTTGCCCGAAGTTTGAAAAAAATTCGTGTTCGTGTTCGGCATACCGAAAACTACAAAATTCAGTACGGACCCTAATTGTGCGGGTTTGGTTCGCCCATCAATATTACTAACATAATAATTGCAGTGATTCACTTAAGAACTGTGACAAGAAATATTGTAAAATGGGGCAAAATTCAGTTAACAAATGTTTCACTTAACAACAGAAATTTTAGGCTGAATTGTGGTCATAAGTCAAGGACAAACTGTATTAGTGTGGTGTATAACTTTAAAATGGGACTTTGGGAAAGAAAAGGGCCATCTGCCAGTCATATGGCCAACCTGGCAAGGCTCTATAAGCCTATAAACACCATATATTTTTACGTTGTACTTATTTAATTATTGTTTTATATTATTATTTTATTTTATAATTTATTTATAATTTATTTATTTTATTTTATTTATTATTTTTATTTTATTTACAATTTAATTTAATTTAATTATTAATTTATAACTTATAATTTATTATATTATATTTATTATATTATATTTATTATATTATATTATATATTATTATTATTATTATTATTTATTTTATTTTATAATTTATTTTATAATTTATGTTATGTTCTAATATTATTACTATACTATATTATGTTATTTTATATTACATTATTATTTTGTTTTGTTTTGTTTTATTTTCAAAGTTTTGAAACCATCCATCTATTCTTATTTGCCCAGGACCATCACACAGTACCTATTATCTTAACTCTTCTGTGAATTTCCTTGGTTATGGGACCTGCAACATGAATTTATGTCTACAATTAAATTAATTTAAAGATGGGGAGGAGGGAGAGAAGGAATGCTTTTCTGTTCTTATTGTAACTGACTCTGGGACTTTGCTCGACAGATCGGGGAGCACATTTACTCAAAGGACTGCACAAAAAGATGCACCTGCCAGTCAGCAGGGCAGCTCCAGTGTAAAGAAACCAGCTGCCAGGTTGGAGAGACCTGTGCCCTTCGGGAAGGCGTGCGTGGCTGCGTGAGGCTGGAATCTCAATGCAGACTCACTGCCGAAGCGCGTCTCACTTCCTTCGATGGAGCCTCGGGGAGATATTCCTCCAGCGGAGTCTATGACATCGCTTCTATTTGTGACCAGAATTCTCTCCACTGGTTCAGGCTGTTAGCGAGCGTCAAGAAGGAGAATACGAATGAGATTTTGGCTGGAAAAATTATCTACTTTTACTATCGAGGTGGAGTCATCCAGATTATAAACCGAGAAAGGTTTTGGGTGAGTGAAAATAAACAGCAAATCAAGAGCTAATGTCGTAGCCTTCAGCTTAATGAGGGTGAGTGAAAAAGTAGCGCCATTTTATTTATGGCAGGTGTAATCACCAGCACAGGAACATGCAGCATACATAAAAATGAAACTGGTCCTCTGTGGATCACATCCTACTTCTCAATATAGTCGCCGTTTCTCTCAATAGCAATGTTCCACTTTCAAAGGAGAGCTTCGTAAGAGCATCCCTGCCTCATAAAATTTTGTTAACTGTTCTTTGAGCCACTTCTTCACTGCAGTTTTCACTTCCTCATCACTGGAACAATGTTTGCATCTCAAATCCTCTTTCATGGGGTGGAAAAGAGGATGTAAACATTGCTATAATCGAAAGTATTGTCCTCAAACACATTTTGTAATCGTCTATGAATGTTCACCGGGGTTTCCCCCTCAGCAGCAAGGAATTCTTAGCTGCCTAGAGTCCTTCGGGAGTTGGGTGGCATAGAAATACAACAAATTAAATTAAATTAATTAAATTAGATCCAATCACTGCTCTTTGTTTTTGACCCAACTCTAAGGGGCGGCCATTTTGAATTTTCCATGTGAGTCTACCAACTTGAAAAGTAAGAAACAAAATATTTCAGAAGCTAAATGATATAATCATTTATAACTGGGGAGTAATAAATTTATAACTTTTTGACTCACCCTCGTACATTCTTCAGAATATCTCCAAACCCCCACCCTCCACAAATAGTCCTTCATATATTCTGGCTAGAGAATGTAAAAGGCACTGATGAGCTGATAGGAGAATTCACACTTTACCCTTAATTGTTTTTACATAGTTTAATGATAAACTTGTATTTTAAATTCTAATCAGTGAAACCCAAAATCAAAGTTTCGGGTTTTTTCCACCTCAAGGAAACCCCTTTCAATTACTAATTGAAAGCTTCCAAAACTATACAATAATAGCCAACAACTTCATCCAAGGAATAGGGTGGCATATAAAGATGATTGATGATTGATGATTGGCGATTGGCGATTGGCGATTGGCGATTGGCAATCAATCTGCTATATATGAATGAGTTGACTCCTGATGAAAAAAGTATACAGATGTTTCAGCAACTCTCTGCAAATGGGGAGCTTCCTATTATCTTTATCCCAAATATCTTCTTTTCTTTCTATGCAGCTACTGACTGCAAGACCTCTGATCTCTTGAAAAAGATGTTGAAATTAAGCTGAGGACTATTTGACTAGATTCAAAGGAAAAAAACAAAATGTTTAAAAATGGATGGAGGGATGTTTTCAGGTTGCTAACTCTTTTCCTACCTCAATCGTGTTTTCCAGGTAAATGGTCAGAAAAAAACGCTGCCGTATGAGAATGGCCCTGTGTCCGTGAAGAAGATTCAAGATAAAATTGTTATTGACCACGATTTTCAAGTGCAAATTTATCTCCATCCTGATGGGATGGTGACCATAGCAGCCAAGGAGACCCTCAGAGGGAAGCTATGTGCAGCCTGTGGAAACTTCAACAAGAACCATTTGGATGACTTGAAGCTGATCAGTGGAGTGATAACAAATAGTTTTGATGAAGTCCTCAAGTCCTGGGTGGCAGAGGAATTCCTTTATTGCTTCTAGACCAATGGTTCTCAATCTGGGGGTCGGGACTCCTTGGTGTGTGTGTGTGTGTGTGTGTTGAACAACCATTTCCCATAGTGTTAGGAACTAAAGCTTCTATTCTTGTGCCTTGGAACATATTTTTACAATCCGACCAATCAGGTGTTTACAGTGGGAGTGTCCTTCTGACCTTCCTGCCAATCACCTTAAAGCTCTGTTGGGAGAATTGGCGCTAGACTTATGGTTAGGGGTCACCACAACATGAGGAACTGTATTAAGGGCTTGCAGCATTAGAAAGGCTAAGAACTACTGAATCTAGGCTGTAGCAGACCACAGCAGAAGGGAAGCCCAACATTTTGTGTAGCCTATGCTCAAATATTTGTTAAGGGGAAACAGCATTTCTTGATGCTTGTGTTCTTTTGCCTAGGTTAACAGTTCTTGCAAGCCTACCTTCCTTATGCTTTACAACATACGCCTTAGTTGCAAGAATGCATTTGTTTATGGTTGAATATGTTGTTCAAATACAGGAAATGAAAAGTCCCAGTAAAGAAGCTAAATGTGTTATGCAAACTCGGGCTATAGGTTATCATTACGGCTTGAATACGCTGGAGAACAAACTGCATTTTTAAAGCTTAGCCTACGGACATAGCGAAATCGAACCAAGTTATACTTAAATCTACCCCCAGCAAAGATTGGTGTGAAAACATTACTCACCACACTAAATAATCATAAAGTAGTTTAGGCAATTGCAAGGCTGACTGCAAATCGCTCATAAGCTTTGTCATCCGCTATGTTCCCAGCTAAAGTTTTCTATATTGCAATTTTCTTTTTGTTTAATATTTAAAACTGCTTGCTTGTGCAGCACACATTATTCACTAAATATTACAATAGCTCTGTGCACTAATTCATTCAGAGATTTAACTGATGCAAATGTGAAGGAGACATAACTAAGATATTGTTTCCATTTCAGAATATAATAAAATTGGATTGGATAAATCAATGCGGCTTTCCACTTTTTTTTTAAAGCTATAAATATTGCTCACAAGACAGGGAAATGCTTCAATATTTGGTTGCTCACACTGACCACAAAATGATTGCAAATTATAAAGTCCTATATTATTGCACTTCAGCTGTGCTAGAGATCATTCATAATTTATACACTAGCAAAACTCTCTAAAGGTTTTTTTTGTAACCCTTAAGTGGGCAAAATGGTGCATCATAGCGCAACAATTTCAGAACCAAAATACAGTGATACCTCATCTTACAAACGCCTCATCATACAAACTTTTCAAGATACAAACCCAGGGTTTAAGATTTTTTTGCCTCTTCTTACAAACTATTTTCACCTTACAAACCCACTGCCGCCTCTGGGATGCCCCGCCTCCTGACTTCCGTTGCCAGCGAAACACCCGTTTTTGTGCTGCTGGGATTCCCCTGAGGCTCCCCTCTATGGGAAACCCCACCTCCGGACTTCCGTGTTTTTGTGATGCTGCAGGGGAATCCCAGCAGCGCAAAAACAGGTGCTTCGCTGGCAACGGAAGTCCGGAGGTGGGGTTTCCCATGGAGGGGAGCCTCAGGGGAATCCCAGCAGCGCAAAAATGGGCGCTTTGGCTGGCAAATGGGGTGAATTTTGGGCTTGCACGCATTAATCACTTTTCCATTGATTCCTATGGAAAACATTGTTTCGTCTTACAAACTTTTCACCTTAAGAACCTCGTCCCGGAACCAATTAAGTTTGTAAGACAAGGTATCACTGTACCTCAAATGGACTAACCTGCAGAATATGTTAATTCTGAAGCCATGACTGCCATAAAATTGAAATTTTGCAAGTTTTATAAGCATTAAAAGTCATAAAACATTTTATATCCTAATGCAAATGTCATAAAACATTTCCTGTGCTTATATGCGGTATGACACTATACAGTTCAATGTGGACTATTTGGGGGGCAGATTCATCTATGAATTTATCTCACGTTTTCTAGTCAAGACAGTACATTAGAAGTTCTGTCATTGTTGAAATTACTGAGGAATCCTCTCTGAAATGACCCAACAGGTCCTCGGTGGTCTGCTATTTCTTATCCTCCGACCAAAGTCACACATATGAATTAATTCTTCAGCACAATGTTCCTGTGCCCACTTTAACCATTGATTTATATGCAACCATCATTTATAAATATATATCCTTTGTCCGAATTTCACTCTAACTGCTTTTATCCCTCTACTTTCCCAAACACTGGGTGCATATATACTACTTGTGTCTCAATAATACTCCATTTTGCAACACTAAATTCTATGAGCCTAAGAAAACTGATCAAGAATGCAAGTTTTAATAAAAGAACTAAACAGTTGAAAATAATTCTCTGGCTGTAGAGAAAATGCTACAAGAGGCAAGGCCCATTTTATCTTTTATCGTGTCAAAAATCGCTCCCCTGTTTTTACAAAGAGTAGACCTCCACTTATGCCGAAGTAAAAGGTAGCCCAAAGGGGTAGGAAACAGTTGGGTCACTCTGTCTATAAGCAAATCAAGACACAAGTATCTTATTAATGAACCACATATTAAGCAACTGTTATGCAGAAGAAGGCACAGGTAGTTTCCTAACTTGCTTTGAATTACGCCCTTTCCTCTTGATGTTATCAAAATCATTCCCTCCCTCAAAGAGACATTCTCCACTTCCAGGTTTTCGAACTTGCTCTGTTGCTGAGTTGTGATGTTCCTCATCATTCTCTGCACCGCATCAGAAAACTCTACTGCCATTAAATTCACTGCTCTAGCTGCCAAAGGATCATATTCTATCAACCATTTTTCTGTTGAATCAGCCAATATTACAGGCTACTTTTCTGGGGAAAGGAAAGCTTATCTTTTTTTAATTGTATTACTCACAATTCCCATGCGGCTGTCTGATAGTCAATGGATAAAACTTCACTTAGCTGCATAGCCTAATAGGGAGTCTTCCGTAGATAATCATTCAAGTATGAGCCCTTAGGGAAGAGGCGCTGATCAGGCCAGGAGTTCCAAGGGTGAAACTCTAAAACACACCTTGGGAGGATGCCCTTATCAATATTTATTTCATTTTCTCAAATTTATAAGACACTCCTCTCCTGATGGACTCAGGGCAGCATACAGCAATAAAATAACTACAAAAATTAAAACTATCCCAAAATACATATTATAAAAATGAATACAAAATTTAAAAGCAGATCTAAAACAAACATACAACCATCAAACTATTGGACGGAGCAGTACACCAGGGCTCAGCGGTCTCCAGCTTGCTGGCATAAGTGTGTTTTCAGAGCCTTTCGGAAGGCCAGGTGGGTGGGGGCAGTACAAATCTCTGGGGGGATTTGATTCCAGAGGATTGGTGTCACCACAGAGAAGGCCCTTAAACTTGACCCTGCCAGTCGACACTGCTTGGCTGATGGGACCTGGAGAAGTCCGACCCTGTGGGATCTGACCAGCCTCTGGGATACATGACGGGCTGTATACAGTATGTTTGCCTATTTGAAATCTTAGAATTTCATCCTGTGTACATCGTGTTAGGGAACCTGGTTCTCTCAATCAGTTTTGGGTTATCATCTCCGTAGTATGTTTTTATTGTCTAGGTAGGCTAGATCTCATGGAAAATCAGATTCAGAGCACCATGGGGGCAGAATTGACTTCCATAGCATATCGCAAAAGTGTCAGTGTCTTCATAGGCATCCATGGTAATTGAACACCGCACACTCATATTTTGGTTTGGTTTTGTAGGCATGGAGATCCTGATCGGCGCTCTTAAAATGTGATTAAGCTGAGCTGGGAGAGATATCAGCATCTGTTTCCATTGGGAGTGATCAGAGGAAAAAGAAGTAGGGGCTGTCCTACTATCCATTTGCTGGACACCATAAATGATGACCCTGGGATGACTTTGGTGGATCTGAAGGAGGCAGAGGGGCATGGAGAGCACTGATCCATTGAATGGCACCTGAATCAGAGGTCTTCAAACTTGGCAACTTTAAGACTTATGGACTTCAACTCCCAGAATTCTGGGAGGTGGTAAACATCTAGAATAGAATAGAATAGAATAGAATAGAATAGAATTCTTTATTGACCACGCACGATTGGACACACAAGGGACTTGTCTTTGATGCATATGCTCTCAGTGTACATAAAAGAAAAAGATACATTTGTCAAGAACCATGAGGTACAACACAATGATTGTCACCAAGAATAATTTATTTTATTCATTCAATTTTTATGCCGCCTTTCTCCTTAGACTCGGGGCAGCTCACAACATGTTAGCAATAGCACTTTTTAACAGAGCCAACATATTTCCCCCACAATCCGGGTCCTCATTTTGCCCACCTGGGAAGGATGGAAGGCTGAGTCAACCTTGAGCCGGTGATGAGATTTGAACCGCTGACCTTCAGATCTACAGTCAGCTTCAGTGGCCTGCAGTACAGCACTCTACCTGCTGCGCCACCCCGGCTCTAAGCAATCAGGAAACCATCAATTTTAATATAAATTGTAAGGATACAAGTAACAAGTTACAGTCATAAGTGGGAGGAGATGGGTGATAGGAATGATGAGAAGTAATAGTAATATAGCCTTAGTTTGACAGTGGTGAAGGAATTATTTGTTTAGCTTAATGATGGCATTCGGGAAAAACTTTTCTTGTGTTTAGTTGTCTTGGTATGCAGTGCTCTATAACATTGTTTTGAGGGTAGGAATTGAAACAATTTATATCCAGGATGTGAGGTGTCTGTATATATTTTCACAGCCCTCTTTTTGAATCGTGCAGTATACAGGTCCTCAGTGGAAGGCAAGTTGGCAGTAATTGTTTTTTCTGCAGTTCTGATTATCCTCTGAAATCTGTGTCTGTCGGGTTGGGTTGCAGAACCGAACCAGACAGTTACAGAGGTGCAGATGACAGACTCAGTAATTTCTCTGTAGTTGCCAAGTTTGGGGACACCAGACCTGAATGAATGGCTGATGGTGACACTTTCACCATTTATTTATTCATGACTCCCTGGGTAAGTTCCTATCACATTTTAAGTCATCATGTGCTTTCCTTGTTCGTAGTTGAGCATGTTCGTAGTTGAGCATGTTTTTGGTGCCAAACTGTTAGAGGTTTCTTTCATAAACCACAATTAAATAAAGCATGGGTTTTGTATGAACACAGGCAATACCTTTTGAAATACAACTGGTCTAGAGACAAACGTTATATTTAGATGTAATGTAATAGAATTCCAGAAATTAACTGCTATCAATAGAACGTTTGTCCATTGTTCTGTCGGGCTCTCTGGTAGACTCCTCCCAAAAATTCACAGGTACAAATTTCAGACACGCACACGTTTGAAAAGTCAAAACAATGTTCTTTATAAGGAAAATTCACTTAAACCAAGCCCTCTTTTGGTATAGCAAAGAGCACTCGTCTCCAAACAAACTGGTAATTTGTACAAGTCCCTTATCAGGTCTGTGATACTTAGCTTGCAGCTGTGAGGCAATTCACAGTCCTTCTTCTTTCACAAAGTGAAACACACTTTGCTCTGGTTTAGTTTCAAAGCGGGGAAAAATCAGCACACAAAAGGTCAAAGTCAGTAAAGCAGTCACGAAACACAACGATCAGATAATCCTCCACAATGGCCAAACCCACAGGCTGCTATTTATAGCAGCCTCACTAATTACCACAGCCCCACCCAACCACAGGTGGCCTCATTTTCTTTTATAATAATCTCTCAGTTGTTGTTGCCTGTGCATCGCTCTCCGCATGCGTGGCTGTATCATTAACTCTTGTTCTGAATCCAAGGAGGAGCTAGATAATTGATCTCCTTCTGAGCTGTCTGCCACACTCTCCTCCTCCCTGTCACTCATGTCTTCTTGGTCAGAGGAGCCTTCATCATCAGATTCCACCGGGGGCAAAACAGGCCTGCAGCATGTGGATGTCTCCCCCACATTCACAGTCCTTGGGGCAGGAGCTGGGCCAGAGCTAACCACAACAGTCCATTATATCAGGGGTTTCCAAACATGGCAACTTTAAGACTTATAGACTTCAACTCCCAGAAGTCCCAGGGCTGGCTGGGGAATTGTGGAAGTTAAAGTCCGGAAGTCTTAAAGTTGCAAAGTTTGGAGACCTCTGTATAATATGACCATTTTGTCTCATGTTGCATTAGAGATGGCATTAGAGATCTCCAGGCTCTGGGAGAGATCATTTGCTGCTGTGAGGTTTCAGTTTTATGCCTACACAATTCATGAAGTCGGGAGACAAGTTAATATCTGTGCCTGCTGCTTCAGGCAGTTTCCCAAATAAGTTTGCTTCCTTCTCCGAGTAGACAAAGCTTTGGGAAAGGCCATCAACAGACACATTGGCAGATCAGATCAGTACTCAGTAGGTCAGAGTGGGAAACGGGCCAGCTTTATCGATTTTTGTCCCTCTTTAAATTCTTAGGTGAGCAAAATAACCTGGAAAAAAAGAATGTTATCATTTTTAAAAACATTCTGCCATTATTATTATTATTATTATTATTATTATTATTATTATTATTATTATTATTATGTCAGTACAACACAGCAAACGAGATCACTATGCTGGATTTCGTATTTCATCACCAGTCGGGCGCTTCCCAAGCACCTAGGACTGCGTGATGTAGCGGCGAATTATGTTTGCCGAACCCAGTAAAGCGGCCTTTTGCAATTGACAGATGGAGATTTTGTCAATTCCGATGGTTTTCAAATGTCCGCTGAGATCCTTTGGTACTGCACCCAGCGTGCCAAGTACCTCTGGGACCACTTTCACTGGCTTATGCAGCTCGATTTTTAGATCTTCGTATTTCACTAATTTCTCTAGCTGCTTCTCCTCAATTCTGCTGTCTCCTGGGATTGCGATGTTGATGATCCATACTTTCTTTTTCTCCACGATCACAATGTCTGGTGTGTTATGCTTCAGAATGCGGTCAGTCTGAAGTTGGAAGTCCCACAGTAGTTTTGCTTGCTCATTTTTGACCACTTTTTCAGGCTTATGATCCCACCAGTTCTTTGCCACTAATGGTAGTTCCGGCACAAGTTCCAGTAGATCATCAGTGCCACAGCATCATGTCTATGCTTGTAGTCAGTCTGTGCGATCTTTTTGCAGCAGCTGAGTATGTGATCGATTGTTTCATCTGTTGCTGTTGTTGTTGTTGTTGTTGTTGTTATTATTATTATTATTATTATTATTATTATTATTAATTATTATTTATTAGATTTGTATGCCACCCCTCTCTGACGCCTCGGAGCTTTCCTCTCTTCCCAAAGCTTTGAAAGGACTTCCGTTTGCCTTATCTTTCAAAATCTCTGTCAATGATCCATACTTTCTTTTTCTCCACGATCACAATGTCTGGTGTGTTATGCTTCAGAATTCGGTCAGTCTGAAGTCGGAAGTCCCACAGTAGTTTTGCTTGCTCATTTTCAACCACTTTTTTGGGCTTATGATCCCACCAGTTCTTTGCCACTGGTAAATGGTAGTTCCGGTATTATTATTATTATTATTATTATTATTATTATTATTATTATTATTATTATTTATTTATTAGATTTGTATGCCGCCCCTCTCCGCAGACTCGGGGCGGCTCACAGCAATGATAAAAACAATATACAGTAACAAATCTAATATTAAAGTTTCAAATAACAATTTTACATTAAAAAGCCTTAAAAAACCCCAATATATAAAAAAGCATACAGACAAATATATCATACATACAGCTACATAGGCAAGGGGGGGATGTCTCAGTTCCCCCATGCCTGATGACAGAGGTGGGTTTTAAGAAGTTTAAGAAAGGCAAGGAGGGTGGGGGCAGTCCTGATCCCTGGGGGGAGCTGGTTCCAGAGGGTCGGGGCCGCCACAGAGAAGGCTCTTCCCCTGGGTCCCACCAGATGACATTGTTTACTCAACGGGACCTGGAGATATAGGTATTTCTTGCATATTTCCCAACAGCTGGCTGAGCTCAGCTAGCATGACACTTAAGAACAGTTGTTGGAAAAAACACAATAAATTATGTTATCTGTTTTTCTGGACTTCTTCTCTTCCATTTGACATGTCAGCTGGTAATTTGATGAGAGTGATTCATCTGCATAGTTTTGCTAAAATACTCCTTGTTCATTTTAATTTTTGCAGGGATGGGATCACAGGGAGTATCCCGACAAAAGTTAATGACATCTTTGACCAGGTCGAGCACTTGAGTTATGACTTGAATATTTTTTGGCTGGTCACTACAGATGGCAAGATTCGGTGCTGTCATTGATAAAAAAACACCTCTTCTGCTTTTACGTCTCTTTTGAAGACCTATTACACATTTACTTTTTGTAATTCAGCTCTAAGCTCAGGGGCATTTGTGAAGCTCTCTTGCAAACATCAGCAATTTAGCAGAATGAATCCAGCTGGATTAATGGAGAATTTATAGCTTGATTCACCCAGTGTCCTAAGCTGTGATTTATTACATAAACCAGTGATGTTAAGCCATAAACTAGGGATGTAGGTGGAACGTCTTGGAAGCAGATCTTGTATCTGGACTCAGCCACTACCGAGACAACATGTGTAAAACAGCAAAGTCTGGAAGTGAAGTGTAGGTTTGGAGGTGATGAACATTATGTACTGTTCAAAAAAATATAAGGGAACACTCAAAGAACACATCCTTGATCTGAAGGAATGAAATATTCTCATTGAATACTTTGTTCTGTACAAATCTGAATGTGTACAACAGCATGTAAAATTGATTGTCAATCAGTATTTCTTCCTAAGTGGACTGATTTCACAGACAATTTTTATTATCATTATCATTATCATTATCATTATCATTATCATTATCATTATCATTATCATTATCATTATCATTATCATTATCATTATCATTATCATTATCATTATCATTATCATTATCATTATCATTATCATTATCATTATCATTATCATTATCATTATCATTATCATTAATTGGATTTGTATGCCGCCCCTCTCCAAAGACTCGGGGCGGCTAACAACAGTGATAAAAAACAGCATGTAACAATCCAATACTAAACAACTAAAAAAAACCTTATTATAAAATCAAACATATATACAAACATACCATGCGTAAATTGTAAGGCCTAGGGGGAAAGAATATCTCAATTCCCCCATGCCTGACGGCAGAGGTGGGTTTTAAGAAGCTTACGAAAGGCAAGGAGGGTGGGGGCAATTCTAATCTCTGGGGGGAGCTGGTTCCAGAGGGCCCGGGCCGCCGCAGAGAAGGCTCTTCCCCTGGGTCCCGCCAAGCGACATTGTTTAGTTGACGGGACCCAGAGAAGGCCCACTCTATTTGACCTAATTGGTCGCTGGGATTCATGCAGCAGAAGGCAGTCCCTGAGATAATCTGGTCCATGAAGGGCTTTATAGGTCATAACCAACACTTTGAATTGTGACCGGAAACTGATCGGCAACCAATGCAGACTGCGGAGTGTTGGTGTAACATGGGCATATTTGGGAAAGCCCATGACTGCTCTCGCAGCTGCATTCTGCACGATCTGAAGTTGAAGTTTCCGAACACTTTTCAAAGGTAGCCCCATGTAGAGAGCATTACAGTAGTTTGATTTATTTGGAGTTATATTGTGTTATTTAAGTGTTCCTTTTATTATTTTTGAGCATCATACAAGACCAAGAAAAGGGGCAAATGACTCAAACAGTTTGAAAACCACTATATGCAAATTTGATTTTGACTACTGTACTACTATGGTACTTGCTGAAAACAATTTAATTTGCCTAGAGATTTTTATAAATGTTTCATTGGAGCTGCACTGTTCAAATGTTTTTATAAAAAATATACATAAAAAACTTGATATAACACACAGACATACAACATTAGGAATCTTAGTTCCTATCTTAATTATAGCTGAAGATCAATCTACAAAATTTCATATACATTGTATTGGCATCCTTCAGTCTCGAAAGACAATGGTATCATTCTCTGGAATCCCCAGTATTAGTGATGGGTGAACCCAACGATGTTTGCGTTTGGCAAGTTTGGACGAACTTTACGCAAAATTTGGCCGAACCCGAACCAAACCCGAACCCGAATGGGGAATCCCACCAAGACATTCCGGGGGGTGGAGCTTTTACGTCACGTATACCGGCAGGTTGCTAAGGACGCCAAGGTGATCATGTTTATTTTAATGTGAAAGGACCGCCCTTTGCTTACAGCGCCGCTGCGGTGTCCTTTTTCGTAAAAATAACAATGTTTGTTTTTATGTGAAGATCTCCCTTTGAAGGAGCTGGGGAATCCCTCCCACGAAGAGATTCCGGGGGCGGAGCCTTGACATCACCGGCAGGTTGCTAAGGACGCCAAGGTGATCACTTCCTGGATTCCATGGAATCCAGGAAGTGATCACCTTGGTGTCCTTAGCAACCTGCCGGTGACGTCAAAGCTCCAAATGGCAAACGCGACTCCGAACTTTGCCCGAAGTTTCAAAAAATTTCAGGTTCGTGTTCGGCATACTGAACACCGCAAAATTCAGTACGGACCCGAATTGTGCAGGTTCGGTTCGCCCATCACTACCCAGTATATACCTATACTATAAATATTTGTCATTCTTTCCTATATCTGTATTTACTATATGCTCTTTTATATATAAATATTTATTTTCTGGTCTATTGTATCCTATTTCTTACATCTATATAAATTTAATATTTGATACTTACACATTCTGTAATAAATTATCCCTGTTCTATAACCATTCATAAAATCTATTCCAGATTATATAATATTCTCATTCCTCCTTGTCTTGTAATTCTTTCACCATATTGTCCATCTCAGCGCAGTCAAAGATTTTCCTTATAACTTCATTATAATTTGGTATTCAAATGTCTTTTAATTTCAAATGAAAAACTAACCTAAAATGGTATGAATCTTCACCAATGTTTTTTGCAACTGTTGTCAAATATTTTCCAATTTCATCAGATGTATTTTTAAGGATATATTCTCGCAGTCGCCTTAAATTTCACTTCGGAGATTTATTTTCTGCAGGCCCCATCCTGTCATCTGAATTCTGCTAGTTACACTCCTCTTTGTTCTGTCAGGGTCCCCCCAGACGCCAATACCAACCAAAAAGAGTATCCAGACACACTGGTAAAAAGCAAAGGCAGTTTATATAATTGAAAGCAAACACAGGTAACAAAAACTGTTCTTACAGACAGGAACACTATGAAGCTTCACAGAGGTTTCACGAAGGCCAGGCAATAAAACAGGATTCTTGCTGGCAAAAACAACGCTGGAGATAATAAAACCCACACCTCCCCCAAGTCTTCCAGACTTCTAGGCCACAAGCCAAGATCAGAGACGCCAAGAATCGAAGCAAGCTCACAGGACTCCCAGTTGATAACTCTCCACAAGACTGTAAGGGCGGGCCTGCCTTTTCAATCCTGCTGAGGAGAACCACACCCAAACCCAGCTGTTGCCAATTCAGGGATGGAAATACCTTTCTAATTGGCCCCGTCTTTGAGCTGCACGTCGCTGCCTCATGTCTATTATAGCCTGTGCGTCTTCATCCAATGAATCCAGGCTACTAGCTGGAGAGAGCCCCCCCCCCGGGGGTCTCAGGCTGCTCTCCCTCCTCCTCTTCCTGACGTTCCTCTCCCCCATCTGCCTGGTCCTCCCCCTCCTGTTCCCTGTCCTCCTCCTCTGGGCATGGATCTGGCAGAGCTCCAGCCGGTCCCTGAGGAGCCTCAGGCTGAATCACAACACTCTTAAAGTTTGGAATTGACAGGATTAGCCTGGAACAATGGAAGATGAACTTTCAGGATTTAAGAATTGGATTAAAAAAGAAAATTAATTGGCAAAGTGGCATTAATACCACTTTGAACAGGACACTGGTGCCTAAACCATTTTTTTTCCTTTTAAAGAAGAATATCCAAATCATAAAGAATTCTGCCCTCCAAAAATGCCATCACCCCAATAAAATTTCAATCATTACATATGACACTTTTCTGTGAAAAATCAATGGCTTTAGGGAAGAAAAAAAGGAAGGAGAGAGTGCAATATATATGCAGCTTTGAGATCCTGAAGGGAAGATGAGACAGACTTCTATCAATCAAATGGACATAATAGAGATTTGGTAATTCCGAAATGGGGTCTTAGAGATCACATGAAGGCCACAGGTCATCATCTCCCTGTCATTCTAGGTGATTTGGTGGTAAGAATCCCAACCTCTTTTATTCCCTCTTTGTTATGTCATTCTTTTTGCTCATATCTCCCTTTTATTTTCACAATTCCTTTCAACTTTTTTTGTCACCAATAACTTGTTAGTCACTGTTTCTCCCCCCCCCTGTTTCCCCCCTTACAAACAATGATAAACAAATGTTGGCTGTTGGGTTAGTAATGACCAATGTTACCCCAAAGAGTCCACAACTGGGCACACTCTTTGGAAATCCTGAATATTCTTTTACTCAAATTTATTTATTTTATTTATTTATTTTGTTCAATACACTATGAGGGTTTTAGTGGGTATATATAAATATATGATGGTCTTGGTATATTCGGGTTTCTTCCCGTGTAGGATTTAGAAATTTCTGGCGACGTTTCGACGAGGTCCCACTCGTCATCTTCAGGCTGGTGCTTCTGTCCTTGTTCTAGGGCGAACACAGCAAGACCTGAGCTGCCTTCCTTCTATAAATACTGGTGGCTGGGTGTGGTTTGATGGCTCAGCAATTGCCTGCTGTGTAGAAACTTCCTGGTGAGTAAGTGGGGTAACATCCCCAAAATATGAACAAGCAGAATGATACCTCCCGTCTACCAGACATCTGGAAACCAGCCCTCATTAACAAACGTATCCCAGCCATAGAAACTGAAACCAGACTCAGAACACACATTACAAAACAACCAAGTAGCCTGCAAGCTCCAACTACTCAGGATATCACGCCTAATCCACAATCATTAACTAATCAGCATACCTCAGTTACATCAACGACCCCAGGTGTTACCCCACTGACTCACCAGGAAGTTTCTACACAGCAGGCAATTGTGAGCCATCAAACCACACCCAGCCACCAGTATTTATAGAAGGAAGGCAGCTCAGGTCTCGCTGTGGTCGCCCTAGAACAAGGACAGAAGCACCAGCCTGAAGATGATGAGTGGGACCTTGTCGAAACGTCGCCAGAAATTTCTAAATCCTACACGGGAAGAAACCCGAATATACCAAGACCGTCATATATATATATATACACACACATAGTAAAATACATGATGAAGGTTATAGAGGAGATACTCATAGTAAAATATATCTAAGAAATAATAGAAAAGAAGATATAGTAATAGAACATATCAATGAAAGAATAGAAGAAGAGATATAGGAATAAAAGAAAGGTATAGGAGATATAGAAGAGCAATAGGACAGGGGACGGAAGGCACTCTAGTGCACTTGTACTCGCCCCTTACTGACCTCTTAGGAATCTGGATAGGTCAACCGTAGATAATCTAAGGGTAAAGTGTTGGGGGTTTGGGGATGGCACTACGGAGTCCGGTAATGAGTTCCACGCTTCGACAACTCGGTTACTGAAGTCATATTTTTTACAATCAAGTTCGGAGCAGTTAATATCAAGTTTAAATCTGTTGTGTGCTCTTGTGTTGTTGTGTTGGCTATTGTGCCTTTGTTAAACTTGGCATCTACCCCACAGCAAAGTTTGTTCTCCTAAAATGAAATGAAGAAGTTGAGATGCAATCAAATTACAATCTGAAATTAATTGTTGGCAGTGTGATCTTGCCAGACTTGATCTGGGACATTTCATACAGAACCTCTCTTAAGTTGCAATACTCTCTTCAAAGGTTAGCCATCGTGGGTTGTAAATTATGAGTAAGTGAAAGGCCAACCTGAACAGTCTGGCCCGTTTTCCTATTAGTCACCACTGCTGTCCCACTGGTCAAACATTTCACAAGCAGAATGATATCTACATCTTAGGAATATTGACTCTCGAGGATTGGTTGATATATTTATGTCCAAAACTTATTTAAATCTTCCCTAGAGAGTATTCTGAGGAAGAGCTATTACTTCTTATATCAAGACAAAACAAAAGGAGGAGGTTCAGAATTACAGTGGGACCATTGTACTCACGAAAGCCAATGGAATAGAAGGTAAGAAAATTTGTATTGTCTTTTATTAAATTCTACTCTGGAATTTCAGACACTATAGTTTTTGTGAATGCCTGAAGATTCAATCTGAGTTGGTTACCAGGACCAAAAGTTTATTCTAGCAAGCTTTCAATTTTTTTGAAGTCCATCACCAGGAAACTGCTCTTTCTCCAGAATATATACATTGGGTTGTTCTTTGGATTGTATTTATATGGCTCCTGGTTATGTGGAGTTTTTGGTTGTTAATTAAGGCGTTGATGGCTAGTTTGGTAGATGGGTAGTTTTGTCTTTTGTGAGTTATTGGGATAGTCATTTGCAAGGTGAAGCTAGTAGGGAGTCATTATTATTATTATTATTATTATTATTATATCTGTTTGCTGCAAGGGCCATTCAAATTAGTTCATGCTCAGATGTAATGCAGTGAAGAAATTTACTGACAACCCGAATATCTCTGGGACCACCTTCTGCCGCATGAATCCCAGCGACCAGTTAGGTCCCACAGAGTTGGCCTTCTCCAGGTCCCGTCAACTAAACAATGTCGTTTGGCGGGACCCAGGGGAAGAGCCTTCTCTGTGGTGGCCCCGACCCTTTGGAACCAACTCCCCCCAGATATCAGAGTTGCCCCCACCCTCCTAGCCTTTTGTAAGCTCCTTAAAACCCACCTCTGTCGTCAGGCATGGGGGAATTGATAGTTTCTCTCCCCCTAGGTTTATAAAATGTATGCATGGTATGCTAGTGTGTATGATTGGTTTCTAAATTGGGGTTTTTAAAATTAACTTAAATATTAGATTTGTTTACATTGTATTATTACTGCTGTGAGCCGCCCCGAGTCTGCGGAGAGGAGCGGCATACAAATCTGATTAATGAATAAATAAATAAATAAATATTGTTATATTATATTATATTATATTATATTATATTATATTATATTATATTATATTATATTATATTATATTATATTATATTATATTATATTATATTATATTATATTATATTATATTATATTATATTATATTATATTATATTATATTATATTATATTATATTATATTATATTATATTATATTATATTATATTATATTATATTATATTATATTATATTATATTATATTATATTATATTATATTATATTATATTATATTATATTATATTATATTATATTATATTATATTATATTATATTATATTATATTATATTATATTATATTATATTATATTATATTATATTATATTATATTATATTATATTATATTATATTATATTATATTATATTATATTATATTATATTATATTATATTATATTATATTATATTATATTATATTATATTATTATTATTTATTAGATTTGTATGCTGCCCTTCTCCAAAAACTCAGGGTGGTCATACTTGCAAAGTATGTATCCATCTTGTTCTTTATTTAATAACACCACATTATCCATCTTGCTCTTTATTTAATAACACCACATTAAAATTCGAGAGGTGCATTTTCTAATTCAGGGCTGTCGTTTTTGCTCACTGACGCAAAAAGAGGGTAACGGTTGTATGAATGGGCAGAAATTCAACTGTCTGCTTAATTTCAAGGTAGGATGACTGGGAGAGATTTGCTGGTTAAATTTCTTCCTTTCTTTTTCTCTTCTTTCTCGCCTACTCTTACAGCACAGGGTTCTGAGTAGCAGGGAAAAAAATTCCTTTTGGCAGAGCCTTAATTATGAGCCCAAAGGCGTTTGAGATCACACAGTTTCCTCCTTTCCTATTTTAGCTCTTCAATTATGGATGAAAATGGTCTCATTTTTGAAAAACAGCTGTGGGACCCTGATTTCAATATACTGAAATTCTGCCTGGCAGAAGCATCTGATGAGTGGGAGGCGAGGGAGGGGAGGGAAGGGAAGCCAAGGTGGTGGCTACTCCCCCTTTAAAATGTGTTTACAGGGGTACCTCTACTTAAGAACTTAATTCCTTCCGTGACCAGGTTCTTAAGTAGAAAAGTTTGTAAGTAGAAGCAATTTTCCCCATAGGAATCAATGTAAAAGCAAATAATGCATGCAATCCCATTAGGAAAGAAATAAAAGCTCAGGATTTGGGTGGGAGGAGGAGGAGGAAGAAGAGGAGGAGGACAGTCGCTGCCGAAGGAAGAAGGGGAGGGGAATAAAAAAAATCCGAAACTTTTTTAAAAAAGAGGGACTCTGAGGTGGTGAGGAGAAGCACGCGCCTCCCATACACCCGGAGCGAGGCTGCCCCCCATACACTGTGCCAGAGAGAGAAACCCAGGGGGAATGGCAGGAAACTGGCCGGGCTTTCGTGCTGCTCTCAAATTTCCTGGGAAATTTTTCCTGGCTTGGGTTCTTAAGTAGAAAATGGTTCTTGAGAAGAGGCAAAAAAAAAATCTTGAACACCCGGTTGTTATCTAGAAAAGTTCTTAAGTAGAGGCGTTCTTAGGTAGAGGTGCCACTGTATTTCTTGTTTATTTAAATTTATTGGCTGCCCAACCTATGCCACACAGCTTAAAAAAATGAACTAGGCTCCAATCACTCCATTGAGGTCACCATCTCAACTTTCCTGCCCCCTCCTCTTATTCAGGCATCACTGCTGACTGTGGTCTTCTGAGCCCACATTAATAAATAAACAAACAACCCTTTTATTTATTTATATTTATCTATATTTTTACATCTATATGTATTTGCTCACTACACTTGTATCCCACGTATCTATTACAGTTAAGAAGTACTCAAAAACAATTCTGAGTACTTCTTAACTGGGGAGACAGGATAGCAGTGTTCCAATATCTCAGGGGTTGCCACAAAGAAGAAGGAGTCAACCTATTCTCCAAAGAACCTGAAGGAAGGACAAGAAGCAATGGGTGGAAACTAAACAAGGAGAGAAGCAACTTAGAACTAAGGAGAAATTTCCTGACAGTCAGAACAGTTAATCAGTGGAACAGCTTGCCTCCAGAAGTTGTAAATGCCCCAACACTGGAAGTTTTTAAGAAGATGTTGGATAACCATCTGTCTGAAGTAGTTTAGGGTTTCCTGCCTAAGCAGGGGGTTGTGCTAGAATAGAATAGAATAGAATAGAATGGAATGGAATGGAATGGAATGGAATGGAATAGTATAGAATAGAATAGAATAGAATAGAATAGAATAGAATTTTTTTTTGGCCAAGTGTGTTTGGACACACAATGAATTTGTCTTGGTGCATATGCTCTCAGTGTACATAAAATAAAATATACATTTGTCAAGAATCATGTGGTATAACACTTAATGATTGTCATAGGGGTCAACTAAGCAATGAAGATCCCTTCCAACTCTGTTATTATTATTATTATTATTATTATTATTATTATTATTATTATTATTATTATTATTAATTTAGAACAAGTGGTTCATTTTATATATATCCTGCCTTTATTTCTAAAAAAAAATATTTTTATAAAGTATAAACATTAAAAAAACATTGAATTATATAAACATATAAACAAGACAAAACAACACATTTACAAATATACATACCATCCTCTGTTACATTTCTATATATCCTGCTTTTAATATGTTATTAATATCCTGCCTTTAACAAGTCAAACCAACAAATGTATACTAATTCTGCTTCCTCCTCGTATTTTTCCTACAACAGCCCTGGGAAATGACCAAGGGATTGGCCTAAGGTCAACCAGCCAGCTTTTATGCCTAAAGCAGAACTAGAATTCACAGTCTCCTGGCAATTGGCCCAAAGTTGGTTTTCATGCCCAAGGCGGGATCAGAAATTCTAGTCTGTTTCTATCTTAGTATGTAAGCACCAGACCAAACTGGCTCTTTATGCTATATTTATATTATCATACATTCACAAGATATTTGCAGAAGATATTAAAATATCATTAGCACTGTTCCTCTTGGTTTTGATAAATGATTTGAGAGAGACGAACCATCTCTAATAGCCCAAAACTATTCTATTTGTTAAACAAACAACAACAAAAATAGATTATGTATGATGGGAGTTATGTAGCTCTCCAGTAAACACTCAAAAATAAGTGAAATGTTCCTCAAATTGTAGGGAGCTTCAGTAGCATTTATCTGATTCATCTGGGAAACTTTCGTTGGTCTCATTTAGATTGAACTGCATGTGAGTGAAGAATAACTTTTACGCAATCGTAAAAACACTTTAAAAAAAGTATCAAAATGGGTGAACAGTGCGGTCAGGCGGTAGAGAAAGCAAGTAGAATGCTTGGCTGCATAGCTAGAGGTATAACAAGCAGGAAGAGAGAGATTGTGATCCCACTGTATAAAGCCCTGGTGAGACCACATTTGGAATCCTGTGTTCAATTCTGGAGACCTCATCTACAAAAAGATATTGATAAAATTGAACAGGTCCAAAGACGGGCTACAAAAATGGTGGAAGGTCTTAAGCATAAAACCTATCAGGAAAGACTTAATGAACTCAATCTGTATAGTCTGGAGGACAGAAGGGAAAGGGGGGGGGGACATGATCGAAACATTTAAATATGTTAAAGGATTAAATAAAGTTCAGGAGGGAAGTTTTTTTAATA
This sequence comes from Erythrolamprus reginae, assembly GCF_031021105.1. NCBI lineage: Eukaryota > Metazoa > Chordata > Lepidosauria > Squamata > Dipsadidae > Erythrolamprus > Erythrolamprus reginae. Next base: position 11,139,605 of record NC_091960.1, read on the forward strand.
GGAAAACAAACACAAGAACAAGGGGGCACAATCTGAGGTTAGTTGGGGGAAAGATCAGAAGCCACTTGAGAAAATATTATTTTACTGAAAGAGTAGTAGATGCTTGGAATAAGCTTCCAGCAGATGTGGTTGGTAAATCCACAGTAACTGAATTTAAACGTGACTGGGATAAACATATATTTATCCTAAGATAAAATACAGGAAATTGTATAGGGGCAGACTAGATGGACCATGAGGTCTTTTTCTGCCGTCAGTCTTCTATGTTTCTATGAAGGACAGAGCTAATCTTAAAACGTTATTTTGCAGCTTTGGTTAACAGGAGGCCAATCATGGAGATAATCAACCTCTGGAAGAAGTTGGTTACATTTTTGGGTGAGTACTCCATGCTCTCCCTGGAGCCCTTTGTTCTCTTTTGTAAATGGGGCAAGTACGAATGTAATTACACAAGAGGCAAGTCTTCACATTCATTCTGTGCTGATGTGAGTACAAGATATCCTTCTACGTTTGGCAGAAGACAAAAGATTCCTGGCCATAGCTTTATAGAATTCCGGCCAGATAAATATTGCACAAATCAAGAAATCTTTTGAACTTTTCAATATGCTGTCTTCAATCTAGAGAAATATATTGTGTGTGGGCGGGAAGTAGTTCCTGCCCACGCTTTGAATAAAATGACACAATCTTAGTAGAAAAGAGAAATGATAGGCAAGAGGATCAAATTATAAACAAGGGCAAAAGGACTAATAGATTAAAAAGAAATAACTGACAGGGAATCTGTACATAAATCACAGACTCCTTTGGCTCATAACACACAAATTATTTTAAAGATGATCTTGTTTAGTCATTCCACTTCATCATTGTTATTGTAATGGAAAGTGGGAAAAACTTTGAGAGACTGAGCCAAGAGATATTGTCTGGAGAATAGTCTGATAACAGAAAGTGCAGCTTGCAGCTGGATGGTTGTCAGAGTAAAAAGCTCAAAAGCAAGTCTCCTTGGTTTGTTGGGCGATAAAAGAGATGAGGGTGGGATTGTACTTTTAGTCCTACAAGATTGCTCAACATAGCACTTCAATTAAATAGAATGAGCTCATCTGGTCATAATTCCTGTCTGATTCATCCTGGGAGGCTGACCTCAACCTTGCAAGTATGAAAATTAATTATTTATTTACTTACTTACTTACTTACTTACTTACTTACTTACTTACTTACTTACTCACTCACTCACTCACTCACTCACTCACTCACTCACTCACTCACTCAGTCACTCGTTCATTCTTTCATTAATTAATTAATTCATTCATTCATTCTTTCATTCTTTCTTTCATTCTTCCATTCTTCCATTCTTTCATTCTTTCATTCATTCATTCATTCTTTCATTCTTTCATTCATTCATTCATTCATTCATTCATTCTTTCATTCTTTCATTCTTTCATTCTTTCATTCTTTCATTCTTTCATTCTTTCATTCTTTCATTCTTTCATTCTTTCATTCTTTCTTTCGTTCTTTCGTTCTTTCATTCTTTCATTCTTCCATTCTTCCATTCTTCCATTCTTCCATTCTTCCATTCTTTCATTCTTTCATTCTTTCATTCTTTCATTCTTTCATTCTTTCATTCTTTCATTCTTTCATTCATTCATTCATTCATTCATTCAATGGTTTTTTTTTTACGCCGCCCTTCTCCTTAGACTCAGGGTGGCTTACAACATGTTAGCAATAGCACTTTTTAACAGAGCCAGCCTATTGCCCCCACCATCCGGGTCCTCATTTTACCCACCTCGGAAGGACGGAAGGCTGAGTCAACCTTCATTCATTCATTCATTCATTCATTCATTCATTCTTTCATTCTTTCATTCTTTCATTCTTTCATTCTTTCATTCATTCTTGCATTCTTGCATTCTTGCATTCTTGCATTCTTTCTTTCATTCTTTCATTCTTTCATTCTTTCATTCTTTCATTCTTTCATTCTTTCATTCTTTCATTCTTTCATTCTTTCATTCTTTCATTCTTTCATTCTTTCATTCTTTCATTCTTTCAATGGTGTTTTTTTTACGCCGCCCTTCTCCTTAGACTCAGGGTGGCTTACAACATGTTAGCAATAGCACTTTTTAACAGAGCCAGCCTATTGCCCCCACCATCCGTGTCCTCATTTTACCCACCTCGGAAGGACGGAAGGCTCAGTCAACCTTGAGCTAACGATGAGATTTGAACCGCTGACCTATAGATCTACAATCAGCTTTAGTGGCCTGCAGTATTGCACTCTACCTGCTGTGCCACCTCGGCTCAGTTGTTCTCCCCCACCTCCTTTACCATCTAGGAAACTAGAGAGGTGAAGGTTCTCCGACCTTGCCCCATCCACTATCCAGTTGTGAGTTTCTTATCAGAAGTTTCTGGAGAAAAACCTTTGCAAATCATATCATACAATGAAACATATATTTCCCATTATTTACAGTTTTTTAGCTATTCAGTTCTATATAATATTTTTAGTTATTTAATTATTCCTTAATCTTCTGTTCAACCAGTCATAGACCTTATCCCAAACTTTGTAATATTCAGGCAGCTGCTCTTTAACCAAGGTCTTTCCCACATAACATTACAGTTATAGGAATAGGCATATCATGTCAACCAGGTTCGAGTTGTACAATGATCTTAGATTAGATTAGATTAGATTTATTAGATTTATATGCCGCCCCTCTCCGTAGACTCGGGGCGGCTCACAACAATGGTAAACAAAACATAGTAACAAATCTAATATTTCACAATCTAAATTACAGTTTTAAGTTAAAAAATCCAAAAGAACCCCAATATATAAAAAACAAGCACACAATCGAATCATACACAAAAACTACATGGGCAAGGGGGAGATGTTTCAATTTCCCCATGCCTGACGGCAGAGGTGGGTTTTAAGAAGTTTCCGAAAGGCAAGGAGGGTAGGGGCAATCCTAATCTCTGGGGGGGAGCTGGTTCCAGAGGGTCGGAGCCACCACAGAGAAGGCTCTTCCCCTGGGTCCCGCCAGATGACATTGTTTAGTCGACGGGACCTGGAGAAGGCCAACTCTGTGGGACCTAACCGGTCGCTGTGATTCGTGCGGCAGAAGGCGGTCCCGGAGATATTCTGGACTGATGCCATGTAGGGCTTTATAGGTCATAACCAACACTTTGAATTGTGACCGGAAACTGATCGGCAACCAATGCAGACTGCGGAGTGTTGGAGTAACATGGGCATATTTAGGGAAGCCCATGATTGCTCTCGCAGCTGCATTCTGCACGATCTGAAGTTTCCAAACACTTTTCAAAGGTAGCCCCTGGATTCCACCCCTTATTGAGAACTTATTTCTTGACCTTACCATTCTGCCCCAAAATTCTATCCAAACCTTCATTTACTAAATTAAATACTAATGAGTTTTCTTAGTAGTCAACAAACACAAATACAAATACTTTGCTGAACACCGGCTGTTAATTTTATTTCATTAACAGCCTGCATGAGTCCATGAAATAATAAATCAAGTGAGCAAACAGTCTTAAGAGATATCAGGAAGCTTACAATAGTTGGCAAAATGCCCTGAAGCAATTTGCAGGAAGAGTGGCAAGAGAAACAACAAGAGCTGAGCAAACGTTTCTGAATTCAAAACACAAAGGCATATGAATGAATGCCGCTGCGGTGTCCTTTTTCGTAAAAATAACAATGTTTATTTTTACATGAAGACCTCCCTTTGAAGGAGCTGGGGAATCCCTTCCACGAAGAGATTCCGGGGTGGACCTTTAATGTCACCGGCAGGTTGCTAAGGACGCCAAGGTGATCACTTCCTGGATTCCATGGAATCCAGGAAGTGATCACCTTGGCATCCTTAGCAACCTGCTGGTGACATCAAAGCTCCGCCCCCAGAATCTCTTCATGGGAGGGATTCCCCATTCGGGTTCGAGTTCAGGTTCAGTTCGGGTTCGGCCAAATTTTGCGTAAAGTTCGTCCGAACTTGCCAAATCCGAACACCATTGGGTTCGCCCATCACTAGTTGGGAATGGTTTTAACAAGGTTTGTGGTTTTATTAGACGTATTCTAGTTAAGGGTGTGTATTACCTACTGTCTGTCTTTGTTAGTTGTATATGGCTTGCTGTTATGCCCTGTGTTATTATAAATAAATTACTATTATTATTATTATTATTATTATTATTATTATTATTATTATCATCATCATCATCATCATCATCATAATCATCATCATGATTATTAATTATTATTATTACTCAACTGCTCAAAAAAAAATAATGGGAACACTTAAACAACACAATTCCAAGTAAATCAAACTTTGTTGAAATCCAACTCTCCACTTAGGAAGCAACACTGATTGACAATCAATTTCACATGCTGTTGTTGCACATTCAACGTTGTACAGAACAAAGTATTCAATGAGAATATTTCATTCATTCAGATCTAGGATGTGTTCTTTGAGTGTTCCCTTTATTTTATTTTTGAGCAGTATATTATCAACATCATCATCATCATTATTTGTTCTGTCGGGCTCTCTGGTAAAATCCTCCCAAAAATTCACAGGTACAAATTTCACACACACACACGTTTGAAAATTCAAAACAATGTTCTTTATAATGAAAATTCCCTTAACCTAAGCCCTCTTTTGGTATAGCAAAGAGCACTCGTCTCCAAACAAACTGGTAATTTGTACAAGTCCTTTATCAGTTGTGTGATACTTAGCTTGCAGCTGTGAGGCAATTCACAGTCCTTCTTCTTTCACGAAGTGAAACACACTTTGCTCTGGGTTAGTTTCCAAGCAAGGAAAAATCAGCACACAAAAGGTCAAAGTCAGCAAAGCAGTCACGAAACACAACGATCAGATAATCCTCCACAATGGCCAAACCCACAGGCTGCTCCTTATAGCAGCCTCACTAATGACCACAGCCCCACCCAACCACAGGTGGCCTCATTTTCTTTGATAATAATCTCTCAGTTGTCGTTGCCTATGCATCGCTCTCCGCATGCGTGGCTGTATCATTAACTCTTGTTCTGAATCCAAGGAGGAGCTAGATAATTGATCTACTTCTGAGCTGTCTGCCACACTCTCCTCCTTCCCTGTCACTCATGTCTTCTTGGTCAGAGGAGCCTTCATCAGCAGATTCCACCGGGGGCAAAACAGGCCTGCAGCATGTGGATGTCTCCCCCACATCCACAGTCCTTGGGGCAGGAGCTGGGCCAGAACTAACCACAACATTATTATTATTGTTGTTGTTGTTGTTGTTATTGTTGTTGTTGTTGTTATTATTATTATTATTATTATTATTATTATTATTATTATTATTATTATTATTAACATACAGGCTGGTTAGCTCAGAGATTATTTTAACATGCCTTTTTTGTTCCCTGCTTAGGAATTTTGAGTTGGTCTGCCTGGATCCTCCCCATCCCTGCTTCCTCAAGCTTATTAGGAAAAGAGTTTATCACCGCATGCCTGCAAAATGGTTACCCAGCAAATTCCCAGGAAGGGCTTAACCTTCTCATCACAGGTTATGTTCAGTCCACATCTGTTACTATCTTCGTGAGGCAACCTGCGCTGAGGGTGAGAACCACCGCAAACCCTGGACAAACATTCTCAGTGAAAATCCCACCAGGGGCTGAGATGGTTGGAAGCAAAATTTTTGGCAATACCATCACCATCCAGGCTGACCATGATATCTCCGTTGTTTCCCTTTCCCACAAACCACACTCGGCAGGCACCACTGTTGTCTATCCCATAGAAAGCTTGGGCACCGAATATTATGTCATGACGCCAAATGTGGGTACCCCTCGCTACCGAGAATTTGCCATCCTAAGCTGGGCAGAAGCCACATCAGTTGATATCTGGGTGAAAGGTTCTGTGACTTTCCAAGGAAAATCCTACATGCGAGGAAGCAAGTTGACCATCTCCCTTCAACCCTATCAAGCCGCTCAGTTCCAAAGCGAGGTGGACCTCTCTGGTACTAAAATAGTCTCCCAGAAACCAGTGGCTGTCTATAGTGGACATACATGTGTCTCTAGGCAAAGCCAGTGTGATTATGTCATTGAACAGCTGTTGCCCGTTACCAGCTGGGGCACAACGTTCATTATTCCCTCTTTATCTTTTAATACAGAGTATGACATTGTGTATGTTTCTGCTTCGCAAAACACACAGGTGGTTGTCCAGAATGGACAAATCAAGACTATCAAGACTTTGAAGCCTGCCCAGGTAGCCTATTACGGCATTCAGGGCACAACTGCCATGTCCATCTCAGCTAGTTCTGGCATCCAAGTTATGTTCTTCAATGACGGCGGCACCCTTGGGAATCTTAAATATGAACCATTCTTCATGGCCATACCTGATATCTCCAGCTACTGTCTCACCTATAACACCCATAGTAGTAACCAATTTGATAACTATATCCTTATCATTGCCAAATCTTCAGAAATTTCTGGGATCACTGTGGACGGCAGGCCATTGCCTACTCTGCGATGGCATGTAGTTTTTGGCACCGATTACTCTTGGGCTACTCACAGATTAAACCAAAGGGAAAGTGGCGTCCACAAAATAGAACATCCCAGCTCCCCTTTTGGGCTGTTGAGTGTTGGGATTGCAAATGGAAAGTCTTACGGTTCTCCTGCTGTTTGTGTAAATGGTAAGCGGAAATGGCATCTTTATTGTTGTGTCCAGAGCATAGTTCCCTCTAAGCTGAGCAGTGAGCAATCGCTCACTTAAAAATCATCATCAACTCAGAGTTTTCCAAACCTGCCCAGAAGCCGAGAGGGAAAGAGTGAGAGGGAAGGAGAGAGAGAGGAAGAGAGGAAGAGAGAGAAACAGATAGAAAAAATAGAGGAAACAAAAGAGAAAGAAAAAGAATGGGAGTAAGGAAGAGAGAAAGAAAATCAAAATCTAATTTGAAACTAGCTCAACTATTTAAGTGGCATTTTGATATTGACAGAGTTGCCCTATTATGAGCTCACTGTTATAGACACACAGTACAGTATTTTATTTTGAAATTCTCTGGGGCAAAACAGGGTGGGTTTTTTATTTATTTGTCTGTCTGTTTGTTTGTTTGTTTATTTATTATTCCTGTGCTGCCCAGTCCCAAAGGGACTGCCGCTCAGACACTATACTTTTCCACACCCCCCCCCCCAAAAAAAATTAGAGGGAACACTGGTCCAGAGGACAGTTAGGCATTGTACCCGCCCAATATTCCTTGGGCGGGAAAATGCTATAATGTGATTGGTTGGCAGCCTGGCATATATATAGCTGCCGGGCACGGCCATGTTGTCTTTTGTATAGTTCTATAACCGTTACTCCTCGTTAATAAAGAACAGTTATTTACCATTGAACGCAGTCCTTCATTCTGCAAGGATTTAACATTTATAACCTTGACTATGTTCGCCTGGTGCGCCAATTGTGGCCCTATTTGGACCGGGAGTCACTGCTCACAGTCACTCATGCCCTCATCACCTCGAGGCTCGACTACTGCAACGCTCTCTACATGGGGCTACCTTTGAAAAGTGTTCGGAAACTTCAGATCGTGCAGAACGCAGCTGCGAGAGCAATCATGGGCTTTTCTAAATATGCCCATGTTACAACAACACTCCGCAGTCTGCATTGGTTGCCGATCACTTTCCGGTCACAATTCAAAGTGTTGGTTATGACCTATAAAGCCCTTCATGGACCAGATTATCTCAGGGACTGCCTTCTGCTGCATGAATCCCAGCGACCAATTAGGTCAAATAGAGTGGGCCTTCTCTGGGTCCCGTCAACTAAACAATGTCGCTTGGCGGGACCCTGGGGAAGAGCCTTCTCTGTGGCGGCCCCGGCCCTCTGGAACCAACTCCCCCCAGAGATTAGAATTGCCCCCACCCTCCTTGCCTTTCGTAAGCTGCTTAAAACCCACCTCGGCCGCCAGGCATGGGGGAACTAAGATACACTTTCCCCCTAGGCCTTCACAATTTTTATGTATGGTATGTTTGTATGTATGATTGGTCTTTATATAATGGGTTTTTAACTGCTTTTTTTAGTATTGGATTTTGTTGTACTGTTTTACTGCTGTTGTTAGCCGCCCGAGTCTGCGGAGAGGGGCGGCATACAAATCCAATAAATAATAATAATAATAATAATAATAATAATAATAATAATAATAATAATAATAATAATAATAATAATAATAATAATAATAATAATATGTTTAGCCAGGTGAACAAAAGCCCTAACAGATTTATTTATTTATTAGATTTGTATGCCGCCCCTCTCTGTAAACTCTTTTATTTATTTTATTTATTTATTTATTTGATTTGATTTTTATGCCGCCCTTCTCCTTAGACTCAGGGCGGCTTATGACCCGAACAGACTAAACGTGACTTATTTTTTGCCCAGAAAAAAATTTTCCCCCCACCCCCACAAATATTTTTTTGATGATCAGCATTGTTAAACTGAGTAAATGAATGCCTAAGATTTTAAAGAATATTTCGGATTTGGAGCATTTTAAAAAAAAAGTGAAAATGGTTGCAAGCATCCGGGGGGGGGGGAGGCCTTATTTCTGATGTTAAAAAACCAGTAAGAATCATTTTTTTCAGTTCCTTTATATTTTTCCTATATTCAGAAATGTTCAAGCTACCAATCCCACACCAACTTCAGTAAAATAGAATGCATTTTGCAAGCAAAACTCCATAAATTGAAAAAACTTTCACAAAAACGGGGGGGAGGCACATTTATGTGCAAAATAAACCAATAAGGATTAATTTTTTCATTTCAATTTTCATATCATTGTGTGCAGAAATGTTCAGACTACTTTCCAAGTGAAAAAAGTTTTCAAATTGACCAAACATAAGCACTTCAAATGAAGAGTTTTCGGTCCGGGTCGTATGTGACCCGAACAGAAGATTTGTGACTTTTTTTTGCCCAGAAAAAACTAAGCCCCCCACCCCCCCAAAAAAATTCTCATAGAGAGAACCCCTGAAATGATGAACAGTCATGAAATTTCAAGTTTCATATATGCAGGGAAAATGTTTTACAGGGGACTCAAACTTGGTTTCGGGTCACATAGGACCCGAACAGAACAGCAGGGTTTTAAACCCCGGGTTTGTATCTCAAAAAGTTTGTATGATGAGGGGTTTGTAAGATGAGGTATCACTGTATATCACTGAGTTCTGTTTTTCTCCCCAGATCCCTGCACAATGCTCAAGTGCAGGACCAAAGAAGTATGCAAAATGCTACAGGGTCAAGCAACTTGTATCTCTAAGTACATGGGGACCTGCGTGGGCACCGCAGCTAAGTCCTTCAATACATTTGATGGTCACTTTATGGATTTTAAAGACTCTTGCACATATAACATTGCAAAGTATTGCGGCACCGACCCAAAGCTTGTGCATTTCGAGATTAACGAAAAGAACAGCATGATGGACAGCCAGGGTGTTTTCAAGCGCCAGCAAATCGATTTCGAAGTGTATGGCACCAAGATTTCTATTGACAAGAAAGAAGATGTCCAGATAATGGTAGGAACTGCAGCTGATTGGTTTGCATCTATTTCACTCCTCACTACTTTTTAAAGGGTGTTGTATTATAGAATAATAATAATAATAATAATAATAATAATAATAATAATAATAATAATAATAATTTATTAGATTTGTATGTCGCCCCACTCCGAGGACTCGGAGCAGCTAACAACAATAAAACATAATATACAAATCCAATGTTAAAACAGTCTTTAAAAATCCCCTATGAAAAACAGTCATACAGCCCAAACACACCTTCCATAAAATCAAAGGCAGCTAAGGATATATCAATTCCTCCTTGCCTGGCGACATAGATGAGTTTTCAAAAGTTTGCGAAAGGCAAGGAGACAAACAAACTGGTAATTTATACAAGTCCCTTATCAGTCCTGTGATCCTTAGCTTGCAGCTGTGAGGCAATTCAAAGTCCTTTCACAAAGCGAAACACACTTTGCTCTGGTTTAGGCTCAAAGCAGGGAAAAATCAGCACACATAGATCAAAGTCAGTAAAGCAGCCATGAAACATAACGATCAGATAATCCTCCACAATGGCCAAACCCACAGGCTGCTATTTATAGCAGCCTCACTAATGACCACAGCCCCACCCAACCACAGGTGGCCACATTTTCTTTGATAATAATCTCTCACTTGTTGTTGCCTATGCATCACTCTCCGCATGCCTGGCTGTATCATTAACTCTTGTTCTGAATCCAAGGAGGAGCTAGATAATTGATCTCCTTCTGAGCTGTCTGCCCCACTCTCCTCCTCCCTGTCACTCATGTCTTCTTAATCATAGGAGCCTTCATCAGCAGATTCCACAGGGGGCAAAACAGGCCTGCAGCATGTGGATGTCTCCCCCACATCCACAGTCCTTGGGGCAGGAGCTGGGCCAGAACTAACCACAACATAATAATAATAATAATAATAATAATAATAATAATAATAATAATAATAATGCAATCTAGGACTGCATTGGCTGCTTTTTGGCAGCTGCAGCAGGCTGCTGGCTCGTATTCAAGTGATGTTAGGAAATGTTAGTTATGTCTTGTTTTTTTTCCTTCTCTCTTTCTAGGCCGATGGTGAGAAGGTCTCCATCCCTAACACGTTGCTAAGTGGCAAAGTCAAAATCAGCCAGAACAATGGACTTCTCATCGTTGCAACCGATTTTGAGCTTCAGATATCATATGACATCAACTCGACTCTAGCAGTGACTCTCCCCAGCAGCTACTATGGAACCACCTGTGGTCTCTGTGGGAACTTCAATGAAGTAGCAGCAGATGACATGAATGGGACGGAAGTGTCCTCCATCATGGACTGGGCCAAGAACTGGAAAGTGGTTGACCAAGACCCTGCTTGCTCAGATATCTGTCAAGGAAACTGCTGGGCTTGTGATGACAGCCAGAAGGAGCTTTACAGCAGTGAGACGTATTGTGGGATTATTAGCCATTCTTACGCCAAATATTTCGGGGCGTGTTTTTCCACTGTAGACCCTGCTACATACTACCACGACTGCATCAACCAAATGTGTATGTACAAAAAGGACAGCCAAGTTCTGTGCCAAGCCCTGGAGTCCTATGCCACAGCCTGTGAAGAACAGGGCATTCTTGTGAACGAATGGAAAAAGGCAAGTGGCTGCGATCAAGACCCAACTGAGAAGACAATCGATGAAGGTATCTGTTCAAAAATGAATGTTTGGGAACCATTTTTCTTCACGTTCAGAGAAACCGGGAGGGTGTCTGTGAGTTTCTTGCCCCACCCAATATCCTGCTGAGGGCTCTACAGTCTCTTATCTAACTGTTCCTCTGTCAGAGCTTCTTTGCACAGGCTCTCAAGATCTTTTCTTTCCCATCGAGGGCCACAGAAGATGGACTTTGAAATACAGTGGTACCTCTACTTCCGAACTTAATTCATTCCGTGACCAGGTTCTTAAGTAGAAAAGTTTGTAAGAAAAAGCAATTTTTTCCCCCATAGGAATCAGTGTAAAAGCAAATAATGTGTGCAATTAGGGAAAGCACAGGGAGGGTGGAGGCCCTGTTTCCTCCCAGGAGATTCCTACAGAGGCCCCATGGAGGCTTATCCCCACCTTTTCTGGCCCTATTTCCTCCCAGGAGATTCCTACAGAGGCCCCATGGAGGCTTATCCCCGCCTTTTCTGGCCCTGTTTCCTCCCAGGAGATTCCTACAGAGGCCCCATGGAGGCTTATCCTCACCTTTTCTGGCCCTGCTTCTTCCCAGGAGATTCCTAGAGAGGCCCCCCAGAGGCTTATCCCCGCCTTTTCTGGCCCTGTTTCCTCCCAGGGGATTCCTAGGGAGGCCCCACGAAGGCTTATCTCCGCCTTTTCTGGCCCTGTTTCCTCCCAGGAGATTCCTACAGAGGCCCCACGGAGGCTTATCCTCACCTTTTCTGGCCCTGCTTCTTCCCAGGAGATTCCTAGAGAGGCCCCCCAGAGGCTTCTCCCTGCCTTTTCTGGTTACAGTTTTGGAGGCTCTGTTTTGTAAGTGGAAAATGGTTCTTGAGAAGAGGCAAAAAAAATCTTGAACACCTTAAACTTCCAGTATTAGAGCATTCACAGGCAAGCTTAATTGATTAATTGTTCTAACTGTCAGGAAATTTCTCCTTAGTTCTAAGTTACTTCTCTCCTTGTTTAGTTTCCACCCATTGCTTCTTGTTCTACCCTTAGGTGCTTTGGAGAGTAGCTTGGCTGCCTCTTCTTTGCAGGGCTTCTCTGCCTCTGGGCCAATCTGTGATTTAAATGTGTGGTTTATTCATCACAATATTCAATATTCTGTTCTCTCCCAACAGCTGACGACTGCCCTGAAAACAGCCACTATGAAGCCTGTGGCAGTGCTTGCCCAGATACCTGCTCCGAGCCGTCCGCCTCCTCTTCCTGCATGCTGAGTTGCCTGCCGAAGTGTCAATGCGACAGTGGTTACGTCCTCCAGGAGAGCCATTGCGTCCCTATTGAACGCTGTGGCTGCCTCTACCATGGCACCCAGTATGAACTGGGAGAAGAATTCTGGGCAGACGAGAACTGCCTTTCCCGTTGCAAGTGTGATCTTAGTCAGGGGACGGTCAACTGCTGGAAGGCCAGTTGCAAGGCTGACGAAACGTGCACCACGGTTAACCTACCCCCCGTGCACTATTGCAAAAAGTCAGACTATTCCACCTGCACTGGAATAGGAGACCCTCACTACACCACCTTCGATGGGCGGAAGTATGACTTCCAGGGCAGCTGCGTCTATCAGATGGCCGGGATCTGCTCCAAGGACAGCAGCCTCCCCCGGTTTTCGGTCTTCGTAGAAAACAACAACCGAGGCAGTAAGCTCGTGTCCTATACCAAAGTGGTGAGCTTGGAAGTCTACAATGTGACCCTCACCCTGAGCCAGGAGCATCCACGCAAAATTCAGGTAAAAACAATATTAAAGGTGAAGAAGCGAAAAGAAAGGGAAGCGTATGGCCTTAATAGGGGTAGAGTAAAGTGTACGCCCGTGTGAGTCAGTTGTGAATGTCTGAGACTGCAACTTTATTGCTGCACCATGACGGAAGTTAATGTTTGAAATAAAGCCTTTCCCCCTCTTCCCTTCCTCTCACCTCCATTCCCTCTCCTTCCTTCCTTCCTTTTTTCCTTCCTTCCTTCCTTTTTTCCTTCCTTCCTTCCTTCCTTTCTTCCTTCCTTTTTCCTTCCTTCCTTCCTTCCTTCCTTCCTTCCTTTTTCCTTCCTTCCTTCCTTTTTTCCTTCCTTTTTCCTTCCTTCCTTCCTTTTTTCCTTCCTTCCTTCCTTTCTTCCTTCCTTTTTCCTTCCTTCCTTCCTTTTTTCCTTCCTTTTTCCTTCCTTCCTTCATTTTTTCCTTCCTTCCTTCCTTACTTACTTTTCCTTCCTTCCTTTCTTCCTTCCTTTTTCCTTCCTTCCTTCCTTTTTTCCTCCCTTCCTTCCTTTCTTCCTTCCTTTTTCCTTCCTTCCTTCCTTTTTTCCTTCCTTCCTTCCTTCCTTCCTTTTTTCCTTCCTTCCTTTTTCCTTCCTTCCTTCCTTCCTTTTTCCTTCCTTTCTTTCTTCCTTCCTTCCTTCCTTCCTTTTTCCTTCCTTCCTTCCTTCCTTTCTTCCTTCCTTTTCCTTCCTTCCCTCCCTCCCACCCTCCCTCTTTTCCTTCTCTCCTCCATTACTCTCCCTCCCTCCCTTCCCTCCCTCTTTTCTTTCTCTCCTCCCATCCCCTCCCTCCCTTCCTTTTTCTCCCTTCCTTCCTCTCCTCCTCCCCACCTTGGCAAATATTTTCTTCTTTTCAAAAGCTTTATTACTTGTCATTACCAGTTCTTTAATTCACCCTAATCCCCCTGACCTTCCTTGGGGACCCCTGTTCTAGGGGACAGGGGAAGCTGTTTTCACCCTCCACAGGCATTGAATTATGGGTATGGGAACTCTTGCACACATTCATGCTCTTTCGACACCTGAAGAAAAAAAGGTTCGCCATCACCACCCTACCTCCTCCATGCCTAATAACAACAACAACAACAACAATAATAATAATAATAATATGTTTATTTATAATGCCCTTTTAACAAAGGACCTTGTTGTATCCTGTAATGGCTACCTTGTATCTCTGTAAATAGTTTGTTCCTTTGTGAAGCGCTGTCTGAGCTGGAATCAGGAAGTCGCTCCTGATTGGCTCAGACGCGGCTGCTCTTGCTTTGGCGGGAACCGCAAATGTATAAAAGGAGCGGTTTCTCCCAGGTAGAGCAGACGGTACTCGCTGAAAGTCACTTACCTCTTCTGAGCTGAAATAAAAGTACCGTTCTCACCTAACCCTGCCTCTGGGTTCATTTCACTGGCGACGACGGACGAAAGAAACCACGCGTGCAACATGAACAACCTCCAAATCGGCCGGGCTCCTGAGTTCTTCGATCCCGAGAAGACTTCCTGGGACGACTACTTAGCCAACTTCGAGATCTTCCTCGAGGCAGCAGGAATACGGGACGCCGACGCCGATCGGAGACGGGCCATCTTCCTAAACTACTGCGGTCCAGAAATCCGCGCCCTCGCCCAGACTCTCACCGACCCGCTGCCAGCAAGATCCGTCGCTTGGGACGTCCTGCAAGCCAAAAATAACAGCAAGCCATATACAACTAACAAAGACAGACAGTAGGCAATGCACATACGTAACTAGACCACATCTACTAAAAGCAGAAACCTTGTTAAAACCATTCCCAACCTCTCCAATGTCCTCCCTCTTGCTGATCCCCAGAACAAGGATGTTTCAATCTGCCAAATCAAAGAGGAATGTCTTTAAAGCCTTGCAGAAGTGGAGAAAATTCTCCTCTCCCCAAAGCACAGACGTGGGGCCAGATCTTGAAAGGCCCTGCAATTTTGATGTTGCTCTACATGTTAGTGGGATGTAAAAAAAAAAAAGGTTACCTGAATTTACTAACAAAACTACTGAAAATCCCTTCTGTCTTCCTTGTATCCCAGGTTAATGAAGTCTTGATGGACCTACCCTTCTCCTATAAAAATAAACTGAAGGCCTACATCAGTGGAGTCCATGGCTTCATCAAGACGGACTTCGATCTGCAGGTCACCTTTGACTGGAACAGCCATGCCAGGGTCATTGTTCCAAAATCCTATGCCAACGCACTCTGTGGCCTTTGTGGTAATGCCAATCAAGATCCAGGGGATGACTTCATCATGAAAGATGGAACACAAACACGGGATGAAATCCAATTTGCAAACAGCTGGAAAGTGAGGGAGGTCCCGGGCTGCTCCACTGGATGTACTACGAACTGTCCGGTTTGTGATGAAATCTACCAAGGAGACCAATTCTGTGGCATCCTGATAAAAAAGAACGGACCGTTCCGGCAATGTCACAAAATAATTGACCCAAAGCCCTATTTTGACAATTGTGTCTTTGATACCTGTACATACAAGGGCCATCACGATACCCTCTGTGATGGCATCAGTGCCTATGGGACAGCCTGCCAAGCTCTGGGCATCCAAATTAAGCCATGGAGATCAGCTTCTTTCTGCAGTAAGTGTTGCGTTCCGGTAGTTTAGCCTCAGCTGTATGCTTTTGCAGAAAAGACTGCTGCTGGCCTTTCCATGGTTATTGTGTTCCCAAGGATTCTCTACTTAGCCTCTAGGTTAGTGTTTTTCAACCAGTGTGCCGCAGCACATTAGTGTGCCATGAGACATGGTCAGGTGTGCCGCAAAGCTCAGAGAGAGAAAGGAAGCAAGAGAGAGAGAAAGAAGGAGAAAGAAAGCAAGAGAGAGAAAGAAAGCAAGAGAGAGAGAGAAAGAGGGAAGGAGAGAGAGAGACACACATAGAGGAAGGTAGGGAAGGAAAGAGAAAGAGAGCAAAAAAGAGAGGAAGGGAGGAAGAGAAGGGAAAAGGGATGGAGAGAGAGAAAGAAAGAGGAAGTAAGGGAGAGAAAGAGGGAAAGAGAAATAGAGCAAAAGGGAGGAAGAGAGAGAGAGATAATTTTTTTTGTTCAAACTTTTTTTTAGCCCCCCCACCCCGCTCAATGTGCCACAGCTCAAAAAATGTTGAAAATCACTACTCTAGGTGGCCTTAACCATATACTTCCCTTTCTTCTTCATATACTAGACTGACTCGACAAAAAAAAAATCACACATAACCCTTTCCTCATACAAGCTGATACAGGAAATGCATCTATAGCCTAGAGTCTAAAGCCGCTGCCTTACAAGGCATAGGCCCCAGGTTCAAATCCCCCAGTAAGGGTGTGGCTACCTGATGAAGGCAAATAAGCCCAAAATAGATCTATAGCAGTCTTCCTTTCCTTTTCATTATCAGCAAAATATGTTACACGTATAGATTATAGTTATCGGCTATAAAAAGCTTATTTGCCTTGGAATATTGCCCCTCGTGGGTCTCATATACGTGTGTGTGTGTGTGACATGTTTTTGCTGAATTTGAAAATTAAGGGAGACTAGGATACTTCTATTTTAGGCTTGTTCTGGCCTCATCAGCTAGCTATAGCTTTACTGGGACTTGAACTTGTGGCCTTTGCCTTGTAAGGCAGAGAATTAACCTCTAGGCTACAGTATCCAATCCCTTCAGCTCTGTACCAGGGAAGAGATACATGTTACAGGCTTTTCTCCAGCCTGTGAAACTTCCGTTGTAGCCCCACCTAGCCTCTCAAACAGAGGTTTCAGAGATTGAAAAAACCCCCTCTGAAAAGGAGGTTTCATAGGCTGGAAGAAATGCCTCTGAAATGGCGAATTGAGCTGAGGGAGAGTGACTAGCTCAAATTCACCCAGTTGGCTTTCATGCCTAAGGCAGAAGTAGCACTCACAATCTCTGGGTTTCTAGTCTGGTGCCCTAACAACTGGGAGACCATGAGTTCTAGTCTTGTTGGAAGGAAGGGTGCAGTGTTTTTCTTCCCTGTTCTTCCTTTCCAGATCTTCCCTGCCCACGTAATTCCCACTACGAACCCTGTGGAAATGCCTGCCCTGCCACTTGTCAAAATCCCTCCGCTCCAGAAACCTGTGAAGCTCCCTGCATAGAAGGATGTTTTTGTGACTCTGGGTTCATTCTGAGTGGAGATCAATGTGTTCCCCTTGCTGAGTGCGGCTGTACCGTTCATGACAAGTACTACAAGAGGGGAGAAGATTTTTTCCCTACCTCCTATTGTAAGAAGATATGTTCTTGCACGGCCAACGAAACGATTCATTGCTATCAGCACTCTTGCAATGGTTATGAGGTGTGCAGGATGGAAAACGGGGTCCAAGGCTGTTATCCTCTGGGATATGGAACGACCGTAGCTACCGGTGACCGTCATTACATCTCCTTTGATGGGCGAAGTTTTGATTTCCAAGGCTCTTGCTCTTACATCCTAGCACGTGGCAAGGATAACCTATCGAAGCTCTTCTCAGTGTCGGTGGAGAATGAGAAGCTTGAAAATTGGCGGGTATCTGTGAGAAAAGTCATCATCTCAGTGCAAGGATATTCCATTGTCCTGGAAAGAGGAATAAAGTGGAAGGCCATGGTATGTGCCTAATATATATTAGCGTGAGTGAATAACACAGTGTTTCCCAACCTTAGCAACTTGAAGATATCTGGACTTCAACTCCCAGAATTCCCCAGCTGGGGAATTCTGGGAGTTGAAGTCCAAATATCTTCAAGTTGCTAAGGTTGGGAAACACTGGAATAACAGATGCTGATGTGGCTCACAAATGTAAATACAGTGGTACCTCTACCTAAGAAGGCCTCTACTTAAGAACTTTTCTAGATAAGAACTGGGTGTTGAAGATTTTTTTGCCTCTTCTCTTTTTTTTTTTTTTTAATAAATTTTTTATTAATTTTCATAAAAACAAACAAATACATACAAACAATAAACATAGAGTGGGGGTGTATTTCCCCCGCTTCTTATGAAAGTATACATTCAAATATAGAAAAAGAATACATAATTAAATATATGTTAACTATTGTAGAAAAAAAAAGTTAATAAGTTTGAGTTAAAGTTTTACAAATCTTGAATTCGATGTAGATGTTAAATAGGATTAGTATAACATAGTTGCCAAAAAATACCTTTAATATAATCCTAATTACTATGATAAAATAATGTCAAACTATCAATCCAAACAATTAAGCTAATTTCAACTATTATACATCAAAGATTGTTTATACTTGTGCATACACTACTATAGCATAATCATCAAAAAGTACTTTTGAACTAGTATTAATATTGTTATCACCTAGGTAAAAACAAATACAAAAAAAATAACTAAAAATCAATCTATATGTCTTATTTTTTCTTATCTATCCATTTATAAACATTGTTCCATGTTTCATAAAATTTAGTATCTTCTTGATCGTTTAATCTTCTTGTCATCATGTCCATTTCAGCGCAATCTAATATTTTGGCTATAACCTCTTCTTCCTTGGGGATTTCCTCCCCTTTCCAATTTTGCGCATATATTATTCTAGCCGCGGTTAATATGTGTATAATTAAATAAAGAATTTCTTTCTTGTAGGTCTGATTTGTAACACCTAGTAAGTAAAATTCCGGGGTGTTATCTATATCTTGCTTTATTATTTCTTTTAATATTTTTTCAATCATCTTCCAATATGTTTTTGCTTTACCACATGTCCACCATTGATGGTAATAAGTTCCTATATCCTTCTTACATTTCCAGCATACTGGGGATGTTTTGGGAAACATTTTTGCTATCCTATTTGGTGGGAGATGCCATCTATAAAACATTTTAATTTGATTTTCTTTTAATGAAACTGATTTAGTCATTTTCCAATTATTAATCCACACTTTCTCCCATGTATCTATATCTATTTCCTTGCCAATATTTCTACACCATCTTATCATAGTGTCTTTTAAAGTCAACTCTATATTTTTATGAGCGATGAGTAATTTATATATTTTCCCTATCATTTTTGTTGAATTAGTGGTAATTAAAGTAGTTAAAGGATTCTTACTTTTATTAAAAATGTAAAGAGTTTTATCCTTCTGATATCTAGATCGGATCTGGGCGTAGTGCCACCAGTCTATTATTATCCCTTCTTCTTGTAGTTCAATTCTAGATTTAAGCTTCATCTGATCATTTAATAATTCTTTATATCTATGAGTTATTTTCTTGTCCTTGATAGACTTTGGATGCGTTATTGCTTCTAAAGGAGCTAGCCATTCTGGGATATTTAAAAAATGATTTTTCTTTATGTCTTTCCATACTTCTAATAAGTATTTCCTTAATGTATGCCTTTTAAAATATGAATGGTTTTTGTCCTTATCATACCATAAAAATGCATGCCATCCAAGCATTAAATCATGTCCTTCTAGGTTAAGTGTTCTTTTGTTATCTAGGATTATCCACTCTCTAAGCCATGTTAATGCAGCAGCCTGATAGTATAGTTTCCAATTTGGAAGGCCAAATCCTCCTCTTTCTTTAATATCTTCTAAGCAATTTATTTTTATCCTTGCTTTTTTACCTTGCCATATGAATTTTTTAACTAGGTTTGTTAAAGTTTTTTAAAAAATTCCCCCTGGGTTTATTGGTATTACCTGAAAAAGAAATAAAACCTTGGGTAAAATATTCATCTTAATTGTTGCAATTCTTCCTAAAAAAGATATTTTCAAATTATTCCACGTTGCTAAATCTTTTTTAATTTCTGCTAATAATTTTATATAGTTATCATTTTTTAATGTTATTGTTTTCGCTGTTAAATTTATTCCTAAATATTTTACTTTTTTTACAGTCTTTATTCCAGAAATACTTTCTAATTTAGTTTCTTGTGTTTTATTCATATTTTTGGTCAAGAAATGTGTTTTGCTTTTATTTATCTTTAAACCTGCTACGTTTCCGTATTGTTCAATGGTTTGCAGTAAAGTAGGAACTGTTGTTGTCGGTTCTTCAATTTTTTTGCCTCTTCTCAAGAAACATTTCCTACTTAGGAACCCGAGCCCGGAAAAAAATTCCCGGGAAATTTGAGAGCGGCACGAAGTCCCAGCCAGTTTTCTGCTATTCCCTCTTTAAACTGCCATCAGGCATGGGGGAATTGAGACATCTCCCCCAGGCCTATATAGTTTATGTACGGTATGTAGTCTGTATGTTTTTTAAATTATGGGTTTTTTGAGATTTTTAAATATTAGATTTGTTATTGTATACTGTTTTTATGACTTCTGTGACCCGCCCCGAGTCTACAGAGAGGGGCGGCATACAAATCTAATAAATAATAATAATAATAATAATAATAATAATAATAACAACAACAGCAACAGCAACAGTAACAGTAACAGTAACAGTAACAGTAATAGTAATAATAGTAATAATAATCTCAGCCATCTTGGGCTTTTCTGGGCTGCCAGAGGAGCCTTTCAGTGGCGCTTAAGGAGGCTTTGGCAGTCCAGAGCGAATGAAGCATTTTCCTTTCTCTGGGCGCTTGGAGAGGGAATAAACCTCTGCCAGCACCCAGAGAAAAGAAACACTCCCTTCGCTCTGGGCAGTGATTGTCCTCCTCCTCTTCTTCCTCCTCCTTCTCCCACCCAAATTCAGAGTTTTCATTTCTTTCCTAATGGGTTTGCACGCATTATTTGCTTTTACGTTGATTCCTATGGGAAAATTTGCTTCTACTTATAAACTTTTCTAGTTGAGAACCTGGTCACGGAACGAATTAAATTCTTAAGTAGAGGTACCACTGTATTTCACACGTGTGCTATAGCGTCTTGCTTATGCCTGCAACGAAGCATGTGTTATTAGTAACAATCTTCATCTAAACCAGGAATGTCCAGCCTTGGTTACTTTAAGAATTGTGAATTTCAACTCCCAGAATTCCCTGGCTAGCCATGCTGGCTAGGGAATTCTGGGAGTTGAAGTCTGCAGATCTTAAAGTTGCCAAGGTTGGACACCTCTCACCTAAACTATGTCTTATGTCTTTCTACAGGTGGATGGAGAATATTATACATTGCCAGTTAGCACCCCTGATGGAAAACTCAGCATCACACAAGAAGGGAACAACATGATTGTCCAGTCGCCTTTTATTCTCAGAGTCCTTTATGATGCTTCCTCACATGTCCATGTCTCAGTTGCCACCACATATCATGGGCACCTGGGTGGCTTGGGTGGCAACTTCAATAGTGACCAGGCAGATGATTTTAAGCAGCCTAATGGAAAAATAACTCAGAGCCTGGAGGAGTTTGGTGCTTCCTGGAAAGTTCCTGGGAACACCGGTCAATGCTCCAGTGGTTGTGGGGAGAACTGCCCTACCTGCCCTACTAACCAGATTGCAAACTACAAACTGTTTTGTGAAAAGATCCAATCCAAGACAGGTCCCTTTAAAAACTGCCACGCATTGGTTAGTCCCACTGACTATTACAGATTTTGCCTCCATGACATGTGTTTGTCCAATGGAGAAGGAAGCACCTTGTGTCAAAGTCTTCAAGCCTACACGGCTGCATGTCAGCTAGCTGGAGCCAATGTTGGACTTTGGAGAGAACACGGCTTCTGTGGTAAGTTTGGGATAGTTAATGTTGGCTTGTCTCGGTTAGCTAGGCCAGTGATTTTCAACCTTTTTTGAGCTGCGGCACATTTTTTACATATACAAAATCATGGGGCACATTGAGCGGGGTGGGGAGGGGGGGTAAAAAAAGTTTGGACAAAAAATTATCTCTCTCTCTTCCTTTCACTCTATTTCTCTCCCTCTTTCTCTCTCTTCCTTCCTCCCCCTCTGTCCATCCCTTTTTCTTCCTTTCTTCCTTCCTTCCTCTCTTTTTTGCTCTCTTTCTATCTCTCCCTCCTTCCCTGACTCTCTTTCTCTCTCTCTTGCTTTCTTTCTCTCTCTTTCTCTCTTGCTTTCTTTCTTTCTCTCTCTTTCTCTCTCTCTTTCTTTCTCTCTCTCTTGCTTTCTTTCTCTCTCTCTTTCTCTCTTGCTTTCTTTCTCTCTATCCCTCTTTCTCTCTCTCTTGCTTTCTTTCTCTCTCTTGCTTTCTTTCTCTCTCTCTCTTGGTTTCTTTCTCTCTCTTGCTGAGCTTCGCGGCACACCTGACCATGTCTCGCGGCACACTAGTGTGCCACGGCACACTGGTTGAAAAACACTGAGCTAGGCTATGAAACCTTCGACAACACCAAGCAGAAAATTTTAACAGAGCGTGGATGTGTGATAAAGCCAAGACACAGACTTAGTTAAATAAGTATTATTTACATATAAACAAAATATAAACAATCCAGAATAAGCACAAAGCAAAATACAGAACAATACGAACTGAGCAATTACAAGATTAGCACAAAGCAAAATACAATATAGATAACAAGCATGGAGCTAATAATATAGATAAAAGCACGAAGCTTATACAATATAGATAAAAGCACAAAGCTTACACAACTCCCCCTTCTAAGGCAAAAGTAAAATAAAGGAAATGACGGTAAAATAAAGTAAAACAAAAGTAAAATAAAGGAAAAGCAAAATAATGAGCTTTCATAGCTTCAATGGGGAAGTGACGAAATAGCCTTGAATATTAACTCTTCAAGTACATGTTAACTCTTTGAGTGCACATTAACCCTTTAAGTACAAGTTTGGTACAGTTTACAATATGCAGTTTACAATGGCAATCCCTAACAGCCATGTACCCTGTACTAACAGTTAACAACCATTTCTTTTGGGCTGTTGTTCATCACTATATTTCCAAGGTGATGTCTTAATAATAACAACCACAGCAGAGTTGGATGGGACCTTGGAGGTCTTCTAGTCCAACCTCCTGCCTAGGCAGGAAACCCTACACTACTTCAGACAGGGGACCTCCAAGGGGAAGGGGAGGCCCTTTTCACCCTTCCCAGGCATTGAATTATGGGTGTGGGCTCTCACACATGCTTGATATTTAGATTTGTATGCCACCCCTCTCCGGGGACCTGGGGCGGCTCACAACATACAATGCAAAAAATAAGTATACAAATCTAATTGTTAAAAATATAGCTAAAAACCCATTAATTTAAAAAATAATCAATTTACTCAATCATACGCACACATAACATTAATGGTCAGAACAGGGGGGGGAACATATTATTATTATTATTATTATTATTATTATTATTATTATTATTATTATTTATTGGATTTGTATGCCGCCCCTCTCCATAGACTCGGGGCGGCTAACAACAGTAATAAAAAAAACCCCATCATATAAATCTAATACTTAAACAATAAAAACCCTTATTGTAAAAACCAAACATCCCTACAAAGAAACATAACATGCATAAATTGTAAAGGCCTAGGGGGAAAGAATATCTCAGTTCCCCCATGCCTGATGGCAGAGGTGGGTTTTAAGGAGCTTACGGAAGGCAAGGAGGGTGGTGGCGTTCTCGTAGATACCCTGGTCCGGTGCCATGAAGGGCTTTATAGGTGATGACCAACACTTTGAATTGTGACCAGAATTTGATCAGCAACCAATGCAGACTGCAGTGTGTTGGTGTTACATGGGCATTTTTGGGAAAGCCCATGATAGCTCTCGCAGCTGCATTCTACACGAATACTAGTTGCCCCCCCATGTGAACCACCCCAAGTTTTTGGAGAGGGGCAGCATACAAATCTAAATAATGATAATGATAATGATAATGATAATGATAATGATAATGATAAACATTATCATTATTACCAATTCACCTGAACCGGTCCAAACTCGCAGCATCCCACCACCGGTTATAATATTCCAGGTGTATCCCAACTTCAGTTTCTTTGAAGTTCTTGGATAAGAAGCACAATGTCTTAGAGAAAACTCAGAAACTCCACTTACCTTTAAAATAAAAGGACTTTTGAGACAGCAACGATCTGGACAAATGAGGACAACACTGAAGTTTAACTACCACCATCTAAATTTATTTATTTATTTCTTTATTAGATTTGTATGCCGTCTTGGTGTTAGTGGGGGGTCAGAGGTCGACCCCAAGGTCTCTCCATTGTGGGGTGCCTCAGGGGTCGGTACTCTCCCCCCTGCTATTCAATATCTACATGAAACCGCTGGGTGAGATCATCCAAGGGCATGGGGTGAGGTATCGTCAGTACGCTGACGATACCCAGCTTTACATCTCCACCCCATCTCCAATCAACGAAGCAGTGGAAGTGCTGTGCCGGTGTCTGGAGGCTGTTGGGGCCTGGATGGGTGTCAACAGACTCAAACTCAACCCTGTTAAGATGGCGTGGCTGTGGGTTTTGCCTCCCAAGGACAATTCCATCTGTCCGTCCATCACCCTGGGGGGGGAATTATTGACCCCCTCGGAGAGGGTCTGCAACTTGGCTGTTGTCCTCGATCCACAGCTTACATTAGAGAACCATCTTTCAGCTGTGGAGAGGGGGGCGTTTGCCCAGGTTCACCTGGTGCACCAGTTGCGGCCCTATTTGGACCGGGATTCACTGCTCACAGTCACTCATGCCCTCATCACCTCGAGGCTTGACTACTGTAACGCTCTCTACATGGGGCTACCTTTGAAAAGTGTTTGGAAACTTCAGATCGTGCAGAATGCAGTTGCGAGAGCAGTCATGGACTTCCCAAGGTATGCCCATGTTACACCAACACTCCACAGTCTGCATTGGTTGCCGATCAATTTCCGGTCACAATTCAAAGTGTTGGTTATGACCTATAAAGCCCTTCATGGCATCGGACCAGAATATCTCCAAGACCGCCTTCTGCTGCACAAATCCCAGTGACCGATTAGGTCCCTTCTCCGGGTCCCATCGACTAAACAATGAATGTGGTTTGTTCCTTCTTGCTCTTTTCAGATCTTCCCTGCCCAGCTCACAGTCATTATGAAGTGTGTACTCGATCCTGTGACTTCACATGCGCTGCTTTATCTGCTCGAACTCACTGCACAGGAGAATGTTTTGAAGGCTGCCAGTGTGACGATGGGTACTTATTTGATGGGGAGGAATGTGTACCTATGTCTAAGTGTGGATGTACTTATGAAGGGCGTTACATCAAGGTAGGTGTGGTCCATGAAATAGGTTCTTCGTGGCTCAACCAGGAAGCTTTCTTTGTGGCAAAGCCAGGGAAGAAATTGCTCAGAAGTTATGTGTCATTGCCTTGGTTCAGAAATTGATTTAGATTTAATCTCACTGACAATATTTGTGCCACTAGAGTTAGTCCTTGTTTAGTGCAGTGTTTCCCAACCTTGGCAACTTGAAGATATTTGGACTTCAATTTCCAGAATTCCCCAGCCAGCAAATGCTGGCTGGGGAATTCTGGGAGTTGAAGTCCAGATATCTTCAAATTGCCAAGGTTGGGAAACACTGGTTTAGTGACATTGAAAGTCACAATGTCCAGAGCAGACGGGGTTTTTACTGACCGCCTCTACAGGTGCAAGGTTGTAAGTCAAGGACTTAACAGTTCACTTGAACGATGATGATCGTTCAAGCCACTTCCATCTGGTCACATGGATGGTAAGCCACTCCTACCCCATCACATGATCATTAAGCTACACCCACAAAATAAGCCACACCCACAGTGTGGCAGTAAAAATTTTGCCTGCCCATTACCGCTTATAACCCATTTTTAAAATTCCAATGGCCACTCCTATCGTTGCATGATTGCATTTGGGGTGCTTGGCCAAGTAATTTACATTAATGGCCATTTGTGACATATCTCAATCACATGACCACTATTAAATATGAATTCTTGTATCAGGAATTCTTGGAGTTGAAGTCCACAGGTCATAAAAAGACCATAAAGTTGCCTGTTTCCCCCAAAATAAGACATCGTCTTATATTAATTTTTGCTCTCAAAGATGTGCTACATCTTATTTTCAGGGGATGTCTTATTTAATGAAGAAGAATTCACATTTATTGCTGAACAAAAAAATGAACATTTATTATATACTGTGCAGTAGTTGTAAATCACAAACCAGCATAAGCAGACAAACTGTGAATCCAATCAAGAACTTCTTACTACTACCATACCATTATTTCCATGTACAACAATTATACTTTCTTCAAATACAGTGATCCCTCGATTAGCACGGTCTCGATTAGTGCGAAACGCTGCAACGCGGTTTTTCACAAAATATTAATTAAAAAATACTCCACGGTTTTTTTGCTATACCACGGTTTTTCCCACCCGATGACGTCATACGTCATCACCAAGAGTCACTTCTCTGTCTCTTTCTCTTTCTTTCCTGTCACTATGCTTCAATCATTTTCTCATTTCTCTTTTTTCTCCCCTTTTTTCTATCATTTCTCTCTCTCTTTCTTCCTCTCTCACACTCTCTTCCTCCCTTCTCTCTCCCCCCCTCCACTTGCCCACGAGAAGAAAAAAAGCAACCTCTGCCGGGCAGCTCCCCTTGTGCCCCCGCTTTGTGCCTGCCTCTTTTGGGGATTTCTTTTTCTTTTCTTTTTTGCACTGGCAGCGGGAGCTGTTGGGGAGGGCTCTGCCGGGAAGGCCTCTCAGCTGCAGAGCCGAATGGGGGCGGAGGCAACAGCGGAGCCCGGCGCTGGGGCCATGCGAGGCTGTTCATCCAGGGGGGCGTGGACTGGCAAGTCGCCCTCCTTTCTCTCTCTTTCTCAAGATCGCTTGCCGCTTGCCGCTTGCCTATTGCAGCGAAGGAGGCGAAGCAAGGCTCCAAGCTGCAAAGCGGCAAGCGATCTTGGAGTTTCCCCTTTGCCTGGGCGGCAGGAAGACCAAGGGAAGGTTCCTTCAGCCGCCCAACACCTGATCCGCTCCGCAGCGCGGCAGCAGCGAGGAGCCGAAGATGGGGTTTCCCCTTTGCCTTTACCCCATCTTCGGCTCCTTGCTGCTTCCGCGCTGCGGAGCAGATCAGCTGTTGGGCGGCTGAAGGAACCTTCCCTTGGTCTTCCCCGCCGCCCACACGCAAACTCCACCATCTGCGCATGTGCGGCCATGAAAAAAATGGCGCACATGCGCAGATGGTGGTTTTTACTTCCGCATCCAGTATAACGCGGAAATCGGTTAGCGCGGGAGGTCTTGGAACGTAACCCCGCGCTAACCGAGAGATCACTGTATATGTTATCAGGGGTGTGCTGCTGCCCGGATTGGGGGGGAGACACAGTGGTGTAGTGAAAATGGAGCTCCACCCCAGAGCACCCAATGTGCACTGAAAGACGTTGAAAGAAAATGCAGGACGTCCTGCATAAGCCACGCCCACAGTGTGGTAGTAAAAATTTTGGTAGCCCTTCACTGCATACACTATTAGTATTTCGATTAAACGGGGGTTTAAGTTTTTTCCTCTCAGTCCTCCTAACGGCCATGTGATATTTATTCATTTTTATTTATTTATTTATTTTGTCCAATACACAATACATATTGAAGAGGATAGACATGAGGTATTATATATAAAGAAAGGATATAAAAGTAGAGGAGAAGATATATATGAAAGGAAGAAAAGATATATGATATATGAGATAAGGAGAGACAATTGGACAGGGGACGAAAGGCAGGCTAGTGCACTTATGTCCGCCCCTTACTGACCTCTTAGGAACCTGGAGAGGTCAATCGTGGATAGTCTAAGGGAGAAATGTTGGGGGTTAGCGGTTGACACTACTGAGTCCGGTAATGAGTACCATGTTTCGACAACTCGATTGCTAAAGTCATATTTTTTACAGTCAAGCTTGGAGCGATTAATATTAAGTTTGAATTTGTTGCGTGATATGTTTTTAGAAAAAGGTTTTTTTCTTCCTAGATACACCTATCTATTTATCAGTTACCGTGTTCTACCCTAATTGCACAGCAGCTGTTTCAAATTCTGCACTGATATGCAAAACATTTTATGAATATGTGATGCTAAATTAGATAATTTTCTCATCCTAGCTAATGGCATTTAAAGTAGGTGTAGCAGCAGCTACCGGTTAGCAAAGATGATCAATTCTGTTACCCACTTTGCTTTCAAAATCTAGGATAATAAACCCATTTTCAGAAAAGAAAGGCTTAAATTAGATTTTGTAATGTATAAGAGGGTCATAATAGAAATTTAATGTTACAGAGATTCCTTGACTTATAACAATCCATTTAGTGACCATTTGAAGATAGAGCACTGAAAAATGATCATTTTTCATATTTAAAATCACATCCCTGAGGGTCACATGACGAAAATTCAAAGCCTTGGCAACTGGCATGTACTTCTGACAGTTGCAATATTCTGGTGTCACGTGAACACTTTTTTGCGGCCTTCTGACAAGCAAAGTCAATGGGGCAGCCAGATTTATTTAATAATTACTAACTGAACCACTGCAGTGATTCACTTAACAACTGTGGCAAGGAAGTTTGTAAAATGGGGCGAAATTCAATGGTCTTGCTTAGCAGCACAAATTCTAACCTCAGTTGTGGTTGTAAATCAAGGACTGGTGATCTGTGTTTCATTTTGTTTGACTTAATATAATTCAAATGCTTATTCTACCTGTTAAAAAACTGCTAGTGGATGTTCTGTCCAGGCGGGTCAACGATCAGAAATAAAGGCCACACACACACACTTTTCAAACATTGATCATGACAAAAGTATTATTTGTTAATACAAATTCAGGCAAAAAGTGGTGAACTCTAAAGCATTCCATGCTGGAAGCGTTCCCAGCTAATGAGTGGAGATAAACAAAACCCAGGCTGCGTTGAGTCAATAATCTCAATCCTTGAAATGATTCTGGCAGCTGGGCCAAACTTACAATTCAATGAAACTCAGCAGCACATGAAACTGGCACGAATAAAAAGTCTGCGAAAGCAGAAAATTCTCACCAATCGCCACAATGATAAATGTTGTTCACCATGCCTCCTTTGCCCCAGACTGTCCCTTATATACTGGCAAGGTGTGGCCAAGTCTCCTATAGATCTACTAATGCCAAGAATCCCTTCTTTTCAGATACTCATGTCTAGACCACATCCTCCTGACCCTTGCATCTAACAGGGGGTCCTGCTCCTCTAACTCCCCATCATCCTCTGACTCACTCAATCTCATAACTAGGAGTGCTACAGTCTCTGATGGATCCTCAGTCCCTAATTCCTGCAATGCCAGTACTCAGCCACCCCTTGATCCTCAAAATCCATGACCAGCTGAGCTGGATGTGGACCACTCACAACAGTCAACATAACTTTTTCAGCTTGTTACTCCATCTTTCAGTGGAGTAACTAGAGGCTCAATTAATCCCATGGCTCCTATTCTGCGGTTTCACTTGATGAAAGCAGGAGCCACAGTTCCGAGCAATCTGCTAACTTTGTTTCTTGGCTTTGATTTGTTGAATCCTAGGCAACCGATGGATATCCAGTCTGGCATCCATTATGTACGAAAAAATTAAAAATAGCCTTGCCCCACAATGCATAAGCCTTTGGAGTTAGATGGCTACTATTAACCCCAATTTGGAAAGAAGTGTGTTCTTTTATAATATAGTATTGCCATTTGTTTGGGTTTATTCTGTTGCATGCATGATTTCCTTGGTAGATATAAAGTGATTTCTCACCAGAGGTTTGTGTGCGCTTGTTTGTGTGTTGTGCGTTTGTTTGTGTGTTGTGTGTCTGTTGTGTGATGTTTAATTGCTCTCCAGGCAGGGGAGACTGTCATCTCCAAAGACTGCTCTGAGAAGTACACTTGCCACCCACTTAAGCCACTCATCCGTGTCAAAAACCACTGCGGCGTAGGAGAGACATGTACGCTCACAGCGAAAGGGTATGGCTGCGAAAGGAAGGAAGGCCGCTGCACTCTCAACCCAGGCATATGGTTCACCTCCTTTGATGGAGGTCAAGGGAATCTTATCAACAGCGGTGTTTACAAGCTGGCATCCCACTGCGACGAGGACTCGCCCACCTGGTTTAAACTGGTGGTGGATATGAATGATTGCAACGAATACATGGTGCCTGCCGTCGCCACCGTCTACGTCTTCTTCCGGGAAGCATTCATCACGGTGACTAACTACAGGGAGACTTGGGTAAGCTGTTGCCCACTATGGGTCATGGGATTGCCATTTGCACCTTTCCTGGCTGGTTTTCAATGAGCCAAACCAATGGGGGAAGCTAGGTTTGCTTAATGCCATTATTATTATTATTATTATTATTATTATTAT
Organism: Erythrolamprus reginae; assembly: GCF_031021105.1. Lineage (NCBI taxonomy): Eukaryota > Metazoa > Chordata > Lepidosauria > Squamata > Dipsadidae > Erythrolamprus > Erythrolamprus reginae. The sequence goes on from NC_091960.1 coordinate 11,169,587, forward strand.
TATTATTATTATTATTATTATTATTATTATTATTATTTATTAGATTTGTATGCCGCCCCTCTCCGTAGACTCGGGGCAGCTCACAACAGTGACAAAAACAATACATAATAACAAATCTAATAATTAGAATCTAAAATAACAATAGTACATTTAAAAAATCTAAAAAGCAAGGATACATACAGTCATATCATGCACAAAAACTACATAAGCAGGGAGAGATGTCTCAGTTCCCCCATGCTTGACGACAGAGGTGGGTTTTAAGGAGTTTACGAAAGGCAAGGAGGGTGGGGGCAGTTCTAATCTCTGGATGGAGCTGATTCCAGAGGGTCGGAGCCGCCACAGAGAAGGCTCTTCCCCTGGGTCTCGCCAGATGACATTGTTTAGTCGACGGGACCCGGAGAAGACCAACTCTGTGGGACCTAACCAGCTGCTGGGATTCGTGCGGCAGAAGGCAGTCTTGCAGATATCCTGGTCCAACACTTTGAGTTGTGACCGGAAACTGATCGGCAACCAATGCAGACTGCGGAGTGTTGGAGTAACATGGGCATATTTGGGAAAGCCCATGATTGCTCTCGCAGCTGCATTCTGCACGATCTGTAGTTTCCGAACACTCTTCAAAGGTAGCCCCATGTTGAGAGCATTACAGTAGTCGAACCTCGAGGTGATGAGGGCGTGAGTGACTGTGAGCAGTGACTCCCGGTCCAAATAGGGCCGCAACTGGTGCACCAGGCGAACCTGGCCAAATGCCCCCCTTGCCACAGCTGAAAGATGTTTCTCTAATGTGAGCTGTGGATCGAGGAGGACGCCCAAGTTGCAGACCCTCTCTGAGGGGGTCAATAATTCCCCCCCCCGGGTGATGGATGGACAGATGGAATTGTCCTTGGGAGGCAAAACCCACAGCCACTCTGTCTTATCAGGGTTGAGTTTGAGTCTGTTGACACCCATCCAGGCCCCAACAGCCTCCAGACACCGGCACATCACTTCCACTGCTTTGTTGACTTCATAGCGGTAAACGTTTTATTTTTATTTTTCTTCATATACAAACATGCAATATAAAATATCTTACATTTTCAATTACAATACAGTAATTCATATCCTTTTACATCCAGTATTCATCATCCAACAAGTGCTGCCTCCTTGTAAATGTATCACCTGGACTGCCAAATAAGATTATTTTGTTTTGTTATTCAAATTTTAAAATACTATTAGCTAATACCTTCTGTGAGCTGTTTTCACTCATCCAGTATATTTAGGCCATAGTGCTTTAACCATCTCCATATATCCTTGTTTATTTGTTTCACTTAACCCTTCTTTTATAATAATTGCCCTTCAAAAAGAAAAAGAGAACCAATTTACCTATCTTCAAACATACATATCAACCAAGTTCTACATTATATCTAGCAATAACAATAATAGTATTGGGGGAAGGAATCAAAGCTATCTCAATTCAATAGGTATAAATCAACTTAATTCCATGCCTTTATGCTTAATGCCTTCATGGTTCATTTAACAACAGTATTGATTTTCTGGAAAAAAAATAACAAAAAGGGGGTAAAATTGAGTGCGACACTTAATGACCACCTTGCTTAGCAATTAAATTCTGGTCCCAATTGTGACCTAAGCTAAGAACTACCTGTACTTAAGTCCATGATAAACCTACAGCCTGTTGTGATTCAGCCTGAGGCTCCTCAGGGACCGGCTGGAGCTCTGCCGGATCCATGCCCAGAGGAGGAGGACAGTGACCAGGAGGGGGAGGACCAGGCAGACGGGGGAGAGGAACATCAGGAAGAGGAGGAGGGAGAGCAGCCTGAGACCCCCGGGGGGGGGGGCTCTCCCCAGCTAGTAGCCTGGATTCATTGGATGAAGATGCACAGGCTATAATAGACATGAGGCAGACACGTGCAGCTCAAAGACGGGGCCAATTAGAAAGGTATTTCCATCCCTGAATTGGCAACAGCTGGGTTTGGGTGTGGTTCTCCTCAGCAGGGTTGAGAAGGCAGGCCCGCCCTTGCAGTCTTGTGGAGAGTTATCAATTGGGAGTCCTGTGACCTTGCTTCGATTCTTGGCGTCTCTGATCTTGGCTTGTGGCCTAGAAGGCTGAAAGACTTGGGGGAGGCGTGGGTTTTATTATCTCCAGTGTTGTTTTTGCCAGCAAGAATCCTGTTTTATTGCCTGGCCTTCGTGAAACCTCTGTGAAGCTTCATCGTGTTCCTGTCTGTAAGAACAGTTTTTGTTACCTGTGTTTGCTTTCCAGTATATAAACTGCCTTTGCTTTTTACCAGTGTGTCTGGATACTCTTTTTGGTTGGTGTTGGCGTCTGGGGGGACCCAGACAGAACACAACCACAGACTCTGGAGCCCAAGAATCCTCACCTTCCATGTCTCTGATGCAGGGGAAAAAAGTGGGACACAAACTATCCGGAATCAAAAGGAATCTATTTTATTTAATTTGCACAAATCAGGTTAGCATCCAAGATCTGAACAAAGACTTGGAGCTTGGGCAGCCCGTTATATACTTTTCTTCTCCTGGATAAAATACATATTCTGCTATCCCAAAAGCAGAACTAACTTATGCCCTCCTCCTCCTCCTCACTGAAAGGTGGGCAGGGGTACACCTGCGTCTATGTCTACACAGTTCTTTAAGCCATTTCTCAGAAACCTTGCATCAGGATTTGGTTATTGTTCTGTCCAAGCTAGAAGCCCATCAAAAATTGGGTCTGTGCACAACAGGATTATCCAATTTTTCAGCATATATTGTTAAAAACAAATCATAGCAGAAATAGTTAAATGTAGCAAGAGATAAGAGCTGACGCTGGGCAGCATTCCATGACAAAATTAGCAGCTGATATCACAGCCTCAGGCCAGAAGCCAAAAAGCCATTAGAAACATAGAAACATAGAAGACTGATGGCAGAAAAAGACCTCATGGTCCATCTAGTCTGCCCTTATGCTATTTCCTGTATTTTATCTTAGGACGGATATATGTTTATCCCAGGCATGTTTAAATTCAGTTACTGTGGATTTACCAACAACGTCTGCTGGAAGTTTGTTCCAAGGATCTACTACTCTTTCAGTGAAATAATATTTCCTCATGTTGCTTTTGATCTTTCCCCCAACTAACTTCAGATTGTGTCCCCTTGTTCTTGTGTTCACTTTCCTATTAAAAACACTTCCCTCCTGAACCTTATTTAACCTTTTAACATATTTAAATGTTTCGATCATGTCCCCCCTTTTCCTTCTGCCCTCCAGACTATACAGATTGAGTTCATTAAGTCTTTCCTGATATGTTTTATGCTTAAGACCTTCCACCACTCTTGTAGCCCATCTTTGGACCCGTTCAATTTTGTCAATATCTTTTTGTAGGTGAGGTCTCCAGAACTGAACACAGTATTCCAAATGTGGTCTCACCAGCGCTCTTTTTAAGGGGATCACAATCTCCCTCTTCCTGCTTGTTATACCTCTAGTTATGCAGCCAAGCATCCTACTTGCTTTTCCTACTGCCCGACCACACTGCTCACCCATTTTGAGACTGTCAGAAATCACTACCCCTAAATCCTTCTCTTCTGAAGTTTTTGATAACACAGAACATTAAAATGTTGTCTTAGATGCTGTCCTTAACTATCACACTCACGTTGATGTACACAAAGAGCTCATCATGAGACCTCCCCTTATATAGCCACAAGGCGTGGCCGAGTATTCTATAGAGCTATTCACAAACAGATCTCTTCCTCCTGAAATATTCCTGTCTGCTAATACTTCTGCACACTCTTGCATCTAGAAAGGGCTCTTCGACATCTCCTGAGTCACTCAAGAGCACCTCTGAAGATGCAATAGAGTCCGTGGTTGGCTTTTAGCCTCTGACTCCACATCCTTTCTGACATTCTCACGCTCAGACTCGGGTGCCAAGTACACAGGCCTAGATACCAAAACACACCCCTCTCTTGATCTTCAGAATCCGTGATCAGCTGTGCAATATGGGGAGGAGCCACAACAGTTATTACTACAGATCAGCCTTTTTGTTACCATATTAAGAAGTACATGTGCCTGTTTTCCTTTATACAGTAGTACCTAGATATGAGCTGCTCCACATGTGAATATTCCAAGTTACGAGCCGAGACATGAGCAAAATTTCTGTTTGACACCCAAGCTCAAATTCGGGATATGAGCCAAGCTTCCACTAGGTGGCGCAATAATTCCTTGCTTCCAGTTATCTCGGCGCGAAAAACAAAGTCTAAAGGCATTCGTTCGAGATGTGAGTTGATCGACATACGAGCTCGGGTCTGGAACGAATTAGACTCGTATGTCGAGGTACCACTGTACCTTTCTTTTTTTTACATGGAACATGGCCCCTCAATTTCTTAAGCTTCCTGTAGCTGTTTGTGGCTTGGAAGTAAGCATTGTTATGTCCTCTTTGTGTTTTTCCAGTGCAAAAGACTTTTCTATATTGTAAAGCTTCTTTAATATTAGTACTAGAAGGGACACCTACCGATCATCTAGTCCAACCCCACTTATGGCTTCTTGTTTCACTTAATTATTTACTTTGTTTTACGCCCTACCTCATCTCCATTGCTTTCCTTTCAGGTCAATGGACTCTTGGTCCAGCGGCCCCATAACATCTCTTCAGCCATCTCTATCACTGAAACTCAGGATGGCATTGCCATCAATCAAAACTCCCAGCTACAAATTCTCTACAGTTTCAATGATGAAGTAACTGTGAAGGTCACCGGCAACCTGGCAGGGAAGTTATGCGCTCCATGTGGGAACTTTAACAACGACCCTTCAGATGACTTAAAGCTGCCTGATGGTCAGATGACCGATAACATCGCTGAGGTTTTCGATGCTTGGAAGGCCCGAGATTTCTCAGGATGGTAAGTAATGCGGTTTGCTGCTTGTGACAATTTGAATATAGCGAGGCTTTGTAGAAGAAATTATAACTATATAGTGTTCCCTTGATTTTCGCGGGTTTGAACTTTGTGAAAAGTCTATACCACGGTTTTTCAAAAATATGAATTAAAAAATACTTCACATTTTTTTATCTATACCACGTTTTCCCCCCGCCCGATGGTGTCATATGTCATCACCAAACTTTCGTCCGCCTTTAATAAATATTTTTTAAAATAAACTTTAATAAAGAAACATGGTGAGTAATAATCTAAATGGTTGCTAAGGGAATGGGAAATGGTAATTTAGGGGTTTAAAGTCTTAAGGGAAGGCTTGTGATACTGTCCATAGCCAAAAATGGTGTATTTACTTCCGCATCTCTACTTCGCGGAAATTCGACTTTCGCGGGTGGTCTCGGAACGCATCCCCCACGAAAATCGAGAGAACACTGTATTGTGCCCACAATTACGGTCCATAAATTATGCCAGTTGCTAATTGGGTCACAGACTCTGTCTGACATTACAATCTTTTAGCAGCAGTTGTAAAGCAAGTCCCACCGTCATTAACAACTCTACTGTCCACAATGGGTATTTTGGGCTAGAAACTGGAAGAAAATGTCAAATTGCCATCACGTGACTGTGGCACACTGCTAATGGCCATATGTCAAGGCTCCGACTAACGAAACCAAGCAAATCAGAACTCTGAGACTGGAATCTTCCTCATAGGCCAGTTGCTGAGTGCCAAAACGTGATCATGTGATTGCAAAGGGATGTGCTCAGCTGTCAGAATTTTAAATCCAGGTCGTAAGTAGTCCTGGGAAGGTCTGCCATAAGTTTGAATGGTCCCTAAGCATAAGTCAAGAAGCACTTGTGAGTTTTGTATCATCTAAAGCCCATGCTGATTCCTTCCTGCAATGATTAAACAGCAGTGAATAATTTGTATTCCTGTACTTAGTCTTCCAAAATAGGAAATACAGTGGTACCTCTACTTAAGAACGCCTCTACTTAAGAAGTTTTCTAGATAAGAACTGGGTGTTCAAGATTTTTTTGCCTCTTCTTAAGAACCATTTTCTACTTAAGAATCCGAGCCCGGAAAAATTTCCCAGGAAATTTGAGAGTGGCACGAAGGCCCAACCAGTTTCTTGCCATTCCCCCTTTAATCCTGGCCACCTCGGGCTTTTCTGGGCTGCCAAAGAAGCCTTTGGGTGGCATTTAAGGAGACTTTGGCAGTCCAGAGCGAATAAAGCATTTTCCTTTCTCTGGGCACTTGGAGAGGGAATAAACCTCTGCCAGCGCCTAGAGAAAAGAAACGCCCCCTTTGCTCTGGGCAGCAACTGTCCTCCTACTCTTCTTCCTCCTCCTCCTCCCAACCAAATTCACAGCTTTTATTTCTTTCCTAATGGGTTTGCACACATTATTTGCTTTTACATTGATTCTTATGTGAAAAATTGCTTCTACTTACAAACTTTTCTACTTAAGAACCTGGTCACGGAACGAATTAAGTTCTTAAGTACTTAAGCACTAGCATTAGCATATAGACTTATATACCGCTTTGTAGTGCTTTAAAGCACTCTCTAAGCCGTTTACAGAACCCGCAACAATCTGAGTCCTGATTTTACTGACCTGGAAGGATGGAAGGCTGAGTCAACCTTGAGACAGTCTCAATCAAACTCCTGGCTATGGGCAGAGTTAGCCTGCAATTCTGCATTCTAACCATTGTGCCATAACTTTGTACTTCTGTTTCTTTCCACAGTTACTCTCCCAAAGAGAACTGATGCTGTTTTGAATGGAAAGTGATTCTCCAAATTAGAGTTGCTCCATCATGGATATAATCTAAATTACAGAGATACGGGATATGAATCATCAGACTTTTGGCTGGAATTTCCTCAAGTCTTCTTCAAACAAGAGATAGAAACATAGAAACATAGAAGTCTGACGGCAGAAAAAGACCTCATGGTCCATCTAGTCTGCCCTTATACTATTTTCTGTATTTTATCTTAGGATGGATATATGTTTATCCCAGGCATGTTTAAATTCAGTTACTGTGGAGTGGTTAGCAGGAGATACCCAAGAGAATACATTTGGTGTTTGATATATTAATATGCAATCAATTATTAAGTCTGGTAGTCAAGAATAGAATCCCTATGTGAAACGGTAGCATATAATAAGCAGATTGCTATCGTCTTAATGGCCTGTAGACTTCCCATAAGCATCTGTCTGTCTACTGTAAGCTTTATCTTCAACAGGGCCAATTGCTTTGTGAATGACAGTGGGACCTCCGCATCTGGTACCCTACTGGCATATTCAGAACCCAAAATGTGCAAAGCTATTGCTTTTGGCAAGCGAGCATTATAAATTAATACACACACACGCTATAAACCCTTTGATATCGTTCGCATATTTATGCAAACCCATTTCCTTAAGTACTTCTGATTGTTCTGAATATATTTGTGTGAAGTATCTCCACACACACATGCAATATTTAAAGGAGAAGATGGGATTATGTTGTATCTGGGATGGAAGCAACACAGTTGGCTCAAAATGAACCACTGTGTTGCTATATGCCCAGTTCCATATCCACTGCTTAGGGATATGCATTCATCCATAATGTGATTTCACTGGACAGTAGCGTAATCTTTCTAAACATGGCGGGAGAAAACACAATCAAAGGTGTTCTGTCGAGCTCTCTGGTAGAATCCTCCCAAAAATGCACAGATACAATTTCAGACACGCACACGTTTGAAAATTCAAAGCAATGTTCTATATACCGAAAATGCAAATAAACAGAGCACTCTTTTGGTATAGCAAAGAGCACTCGTCTCCAAACAAACTGGTAATTTGTACAAGTCCCTTATCAGTTCTGTAATACTTAGCTTGCAGCTGTGCGGCAATTCACAGTCCTTCTTCTTTCACAAAGTGAAACACACTTTGCTCTGGTTTAGTTTCAAAGCGGGGAAAAATCAGCACACAAAAGGTCAGAGTCAGCAAGGCAGGCACGAAACACAACGATCAGTTAATCCTCCACAATGGCCAAACACACAGATTAGATTAGATTTATTGGATTTATATGCCGCCCCTCTCCGCAAACTCGCAAACAGGCTGCTCTTTATAGCAGCCTCACTAATTACCACAGCCCCACCCAACCACAGGTGACCTCATTTTCTTTGATAATAATCTCTCAGTTGTTGTTGCCTATGCATCGCTCTGCATGCGTGGCTGTATCATTAACTCTTGTTCTGAATCCAAGGAGGAGCAAGATAATTGATCTCCTTCTGAGCTGTCTGCCACACTCTCCTCCTCCCTGTCACTCATGTCTTCTTGGTCAGAGGAGCCTTCATCAGCAGATTCCACCGGGGGGCAAAACAGGCCTGCAGCATGTGGATGTCTCCCCCACATCCACAGTTCTTGGGCAGGAGCTGGGCCAGAAGTAACATTCTTCAGAATCCTTTATTGTATTACAGGGGTCGTGTTCACATCAAATCGCTAGCCTGGTGCTTGGTGCAAATCTAGGGATTTTACCCCCAATCAACACAACATTCTCAGTTAGATTAGACTAGGTGAGAGCCAGTCATAATTTTGTAGCATTAAATCCTCTTTCCCATCGATTGCTTCCAGTTCCAAGGACAAATCATCTTTGATCCTTCCCTTGCCACTAGGCCTCTTCAGATGTCATTTATTAGGAAAGAATCTCAATGGAGCACGACAGGACAATATTTACTTCCTCCCCACTACTCAGAAAGTGTATATTACCCTGTCCCACCGCCACTTATCGACTCATTCCTGATACTGTGATCAAAGTCCCTTGCTACCAACTTTACTATGTGGTCTTGAGCAGAGAACATTGTAGACGGACATAGGAATATGACATAGGAATGGCACGAGAAGGCTAGGTGTCTTTTTACCACTTAATGGCATTTTTACAGTGGAGTGAATAACAGTTAGAGTCAGACCCAATGCCTCTATTCACCAATATTCAACCTCTGCCTCTCTGCTTCTGCCGCACGAATCCCAGTGACTGATTAGGTCCCACAGAGTTGGCCTTCTCCGGGTCCCGTCGACTAAACAATGCCGTCTGGAAGGACCCAGGGGAAGAGCCTTCTCTGTGGCGGCCCCGGCCCTCTGGAATCAACTCCCCCCAGAGATTAGAACTGCCCCCATCCTGTACATTGTGTATTGTTGTTGTGAGCTGCTCTGAGTCCTCGGAGAGGGGTGGCATACAAATCTAATAAATTATTATTATTATTATTATTATTATTATTATTATTGTTGTTGTTGTTGTTATTGTTATTATTGTTATTATTATTATTATTGTTGTTGTTGTTATTATTATCAATACAACACAGCAAACGAGATCACTATGCTGGATTTCGTATTTCGTCACCAGTCGGGCACTTCCCAAGCACCTAGGACTGCGGGATGTAGCGGCGAATTATGTATGCGAATCCCAGTAAAGTGGCCTTTTGCAATTGACAGATGGAGATTTTGTCAGTTCCGATGGTTTTCAAATGTCCGCTGAGATCCTTTGGTACTGCACCCAGCGTGCCAAGTACCACTGGGACCACTTTCACGGGCTTATGCCAGAGTCGTTGCAGCTCGATTTTTAGATCTTCGTATTTCACTAATTTCTCTAGCTGCTTCTCCTCAATTCTGCTGTCTCCTGGGATTGCGATGTCGATGATCCATACTTTCTTTTTCTCCACAATCACGATGTCTGGTGTGTTATGCTTCAGAATTCGGTCAGTCTGAAGTTGGAAGTCCCACAGTAGTTTTGCTTGCTCATTTTCGACCCCTTTTTTGGTCTTATGATCCCACCAGTTCTTTGTCATTGGTAAATGGTAGTTCCGGCACAAGTTCCAGTGGATATCATTATTATATCATTATTATTATTATTATTATTATTATTATTATTATTATTATTATTATGTCTCTGTCTCTGTTTCTCCCTCTGTTTCTCTGTCTGTCTCTCTCTCTCTCACACACACACACACACAAACACACGCACACAGACACATCAACAGAGTGGGTTCCACTTACCTTCACCACTGGTTCACATCACAACATTTCACATACGTGCACGAGCGTAGTGAGCATGCACATGCGTGTCTCCTCATGGAATTCTGCTTCTGCGCATGCTCAGTTAGTTATAATCAGCCCGAAACACAGCTGAGGAGTTGCTCAGCTGTGCTTTGGGCAAAAGAGTAAAAGTAAATATAAATCTGGGGGTGGGCGGAAAGGCTTTTTTTTCAAGCAGCAGCAGACGAAAAAATTCGGGGGGAAAATCCAATAAAAAGATGGCGGCTCCCACAGACCAGAATCAACCAAAATGGATCTGTGACATCATCGTGACATCACTAGTAGGTCACTTCCGATTCGGGCAATCTGGTCCGAACTGGGAGAAACCCACCCCTGCACAACACCAAATCTTGCCATCAGCTCAATCTTGTCAAAGTCCTCTTCTCACTGTGTAGGTGGAATGTATTTTCTGTGTCAGGTATGTATTTACACACAGTAGGAATTGTCAAAGGGCAAACCCAATGTTTATCAGATGTTCATCTCTGGGTTAGAGGACTTTATACTTCCCAATCTTTCAGAAAGAAGTTTAAATGCAACAAGAACAGAGAGAGTCTTTAAGGCAGTGACTTTCAACCTTTTTTGAGCCGTGGCACATTTTTTACATTTATGAAACCCTGGGGTACATTGAGAGGGCGGGGTGGGGTGGGGGTGCTAAAAAAAGTTTGGACAAAAAAATTATCTCTCTCTTTCTCCCTTTCGCATTATTTCTCTCTCCCTCCCTCTTCCTCTCCCTCTTTCTCTCTCTCTCTCTCCATCCCTCTTTCTCTTCCTTCCTTTCTCTCTTTTTTGCTCTCTCTCTCCCTCCCTACCTCTATGTCTTTCTCTCTCTCTCCTTCCCTCCCTGTTTCTCTCTCTCTCTCTTGCTTGCTTTCTCTCTCTCTTGCTTTCTTTTTCTTGTTCTCTTTCTCTCTCTCTCTTGTTCTCTTTATCTCTTGCTTTCTTTCTCTCTCTCTCTCTTGCTTTCTTTCTCTCTCTTCCTTTCTTTTTTTTGTCTCTCTGAGCTTCGCGGCACACCTGACCATGTCTCACGGCACACTAGTGTGCCCCGGCACACTGGTTGAAAAACATTGCTTTAAGGAACACCAAAAATGATTGGAGATCAATTTTCAATAGCGATAGAATATAAAGAATGACATCCAGTGAGTATCCTGCCTTCTCTGGACAATCAAAAATAGCAGGGTAACAAAAATGCCTATCCTTTCCATGTCATACAAATGGAAATAAAGCAATCAGTGTGCTTGATTTATTTATCATGTTTTGCAAAAAAAAACTGAGCAGTTACTATAAGAAAAAGCGTTCAGTTCAAGCCACCATTCCTATGTAACACTTAAAAGTCATAAACGGTGAAGGTTAAATTATATAGTATGTTATCAGCTATATTGATTTCTTTCCAAAAGTTGTCACAAAAGGGAGTGGATGGAAGGACATAAAAATCGAAACAATGCATATATGTACAAGCTTCAGGAACAAAAATATTTCAAAAATTGAACCACTTTAATTTCATCAGTTGTTTCCAAAGCAGCAATTCATAATTCTTTTAATGACTCCTTTGCAATCAGCTACTTATTATTGAGCTGTGTTGTGTCAAAATTATGGTCCAGAGGAAATACTCCCCCGCCCCCAATTTTTAGACTTAATAAACTGGAAAGCACAATTGATCTCTTTATCATGTCTTAATTTTTTTTAATAAAAAATAAAATCATAATCATCAGCCTTACATGATTTCATCCCCAGCCCCATTCTGTGGACAGAATGACTTCTCCAGAAACATTTCTGCAGGTGTATGTATAGATATATATATTTTATTGACACAGTTTTGGGTTTTTATAATGCCTTCTTTGGGGCAGGATTAGGCAAAGTTGGCTCATCTATGATAGGTGGACTTCAACTCCCAGAATTCCTGAGCTAGCATGATTGCCTCCGGAATTCTGCAAGTTGAAGTCCACAAGTCATAGAACAGCCAACTTTGCCTACCCCTGGTCTTGGGACATTGCAGATAAAGTATCTTTAAGGGCACAACAGCAGCAGTGAGCCATGGTCACTCATGAAGGTTGATGGACTGGATTGATCTTTTGAATTATTGCTCGCTGGAAAAGAGAAAGAAAAAAATTAATTGGATTATTATAGACTCCATAGACACAGGTGCTTTCTTGCTATAAGTGATGTTCAAGAGTAGGGTTGTGAAACTCGTGGTCCATGGGCCAGATATGTCACATGCTGGCCACACTCAAACCCAGTTTAGCAAAGGGGTGGGGGGAAATGTCCCGATACATTACATGGTGCCGCCATGATGATGCGAGTTCGACATTGCTGAACTAGAGGGTTAATATTGGTAAGAACCCAGTTAAAGCATCTAAACTTACAAACCCAAAGCCAACCTGAATAAAAACATATCAGGCCATGTTTTCCTAAAGCAAGACAAAAGCCATTGGAATAATCTGCTTTTTTTGGGACAATGGTGCTGAGGTTACCTTGGCCTCAGCACCAGTGATGGGTTTCAACATTTTTTACTATCGTTCTGTAGGTGTGGCTTGGCTTGGTGGGTGTGGCTTGGCTTGGTGGGTGTGGCTTGATGGGCATGGCAGGGGAAGGATATTGCAAAATCTCTCTTTCCCATCCCAATCCTAGGGGAAGATATTGCAAAATCTCTCTTTCCCACCCCACTGTTAGGGGAAGATATTGCAAAATCTCTCTTTCCCACCCCACTCCTGGGGGAAGATATTGCCTTCTGCCGCACGAATCCCAGTGACCGGTTAGGTCCCACAAAGTTGGCCTTCTCCGGGTCCCGTCGACTAAGCAATGTCGTTTGGTGGGACCCAGGAGAAGAGCCTTCTCTGTGGCGGCCCCGACCCTCTGGAACCAGCTCCCCCCAGATATCAGAGTTGCCCCCACCCTCCTTGCCTTTCGCAAGCTCCTTAAAACCCACCTCTGTCGTCAGGCATGGGAGAATTGAAATTTTTCCCTTCCCCCTAGGCTTATAGAATTTATACATGGTATGCTTGTATGTATGATTGGTTCTTTAAATTGGGGTTTTTTAGATTGTTTTTAATATTAGATTTGTTTACATTGTCTTTTTATATTGTTGTTAGCCGCCCCGAGTCTTTGGAGAGGGGCGGCATACAAATTTAATTAATTAATAATAATAATAATAATAATAATAATAATAATAATAATAATAATAATAATAATAATGGTAATAATTGCAAAATCTCCATTCCCTCCCCACTCCTGGGGGAAGGAGATTGCAAAATCTCCATTCCCTCCCCACTCCTGGGGGAAGGAGATTGCAAAATCTCTCTTTCCCACCCCACTCTAGGGGAAGATATTGCAAAATCTCCATTCCCTCCCTACTCCTGGGGGACGGAGATTGCAAAATCTCCATCCCCTCCCTACTCCTGGGGGAAGGATATTGCAAAATCTCCATTCCCTCCCCACTCCTGGGGGAAGGAGATTGCAAAATCTCCATCCCCTCCCTACTCCTGGGGGAAGGATATTGCAAAATCTCCATCCCCTCCCTACTCCTGGGGGCAGGAGATTGCAAAATCTCCATTCCCTCCCCACTCCTGGGGGAAGGAGATTGCAAAATCTCCATTCCCTCCCTACTCCTGGGGGAAGGATATTGCAAAATCTCCATCCCCTCCCTACTCCTGGGGGACGGAGATTGCAAAATCTCCATTCCCTCCCCACTCCTGGGGGAAGGAGATTGCAAAATCTCCATTCCCTCCCTACTCCTGGGGGACGGAGATTGCAAAATCTCCATTCCCTCCCCACTCCTGGGGGCAGGAGATTGCAAAATCTCCATTCCCTCCCCACTCCTGGGGGAAGGAGATTTCAAAATCTCCATTCCCTCCCTACTCCTGGGGGAAGGATATTGCAAAATCTCTCTTTCCCACCCCACTCTAGGGGAAGATATTGCAAAATCTCCATTCCCTCCCTACTCCTGGGGGACGGAGATTGCAAAATCTCCATCCCCTCCCTACTCCTGGGGGAAGGATATTGCAAAATCTCCATTCCCTCCCTACTCCTGGGGGAAGGAGATTGCAAAATCTCCATTCCCTCCCTACTCCTGGGGGAAGGATATTGCAAAATCTCCATTCCCTCCCTACTCTTGGGGGAAGGAGATTGCAAAATCTCTCTTTCCCACCCCACTCTAGGGGAAGATATTGCAAAATCTCCATTCCCTTCCTACTCCTGGGGGACGGAGATTGCAAAATCTCCATCCCCTCCCTACTCCTGGGGGACGGAGATTGCAAAATCTCCATTCCCTCCCCACTCCTGGGGGAAGGAGATTGCAAAATCTCTCTTTCCCACCCAGCTCTAGGGGAAGATATTGCAAAATCTCCATCCCCTCCCCACTCCTTTGGGAAGGATATTGCAAAATCTCTCTTTCTCACCCCACTCCTAGGGGAAGATATTGCAAAATCTCTTTTACCCATCCCACTCCTGGGGGAAGGATATTGCAAAATCTCCATTCCCTCCCCAGTCTGGGGCCAGCCAGATGTGGTATCTGTCAGTTCTCTGAACTACTCAAAATTTCCGCTACCAGTTCTCCAGAACTGGACAGAACCTTCTGAAACCGACCTCTGATTAGCAGCCCACACCCTAAATTTTGAAAAGAAAATGCCCACAGTCCCACCATCTCCCAGATCTAAGAGCAACATTACAGAATAATCAGGAATATCAGATCAAGAAGATCAAGTGCGGAACACTAATTTAATGGAGGTTTTTTAAAAATGTGGAGATTGCTGGACTCATTATTATATCGAACCATATCGATTTGTCCATGGATAGCTGCTCCAATGCCATCAAAAAGGAAGGAATTCCATGCCTCCTACCGTATATGCAGATCGACACTTTGAATTTAAGGCAGTTTCAAGCTTATTTAAACATCATTTGCTCTGGGCCCAGAAACTTACACTTTAATGCATTTGACTCTGCGCTATCTCATTTCCTATACCATATTACAGAGGCTCCTGGGTTATTGGAGAGCTCATTACAATTAGACTCATTGCTTTACATTTTTAGCATTTGTTCTAGGCTCTTTGTGGATTTCTGGGGTGACAGGCTGCCTTCTGGCTATTTCTAATTGAAAAGATTGGTCTACCACTGCAAGTAAATTGGATAAGGAAAATTGCCTCCATTTCAATGGTTTCAAAAGCCTTTGCAAATAACTATCTCTATCATCCCTGCCTTTATTTCTATCGTCTCCATCTCTGCTTTTATCTCCATCATCTATCAATGATCTCTATTCTTGTCTACCTCTATCTCCATTGCTATCTCTATCATCTCTGTCTCTATCTATCTGTATTTCTACTGCTATCTCTATCATCTCTATTATTTGTCATCTATATCTCTCATCTTTATCTGTCTCATTTCTACCAACTCTACCATCTATCTGTCTGTCTGTCTGTCTGTCTGTCTGTCTGTCTATATCTATCTATCTATCTATCTATCTATCTATCTATCTATCTATCTATCTATCTATCTATCTATCTATCTATCATCTATCTATCTATCTATCTATCTATCTATCTATCTATCCATCACCCTGGGGGGGGAGTCACTAACCCCCTCAGAGAGGGTCCGCAACTTGGGCGTCCTCCTCGATCCACAGCTCACATTAGAGAAACATCTTTCAGCTGTGGCGAGGGGGGCGTTTGCCCAAGTTCGTCTGGTGCACCAGTTGCGGCCCTATTTGGACCGGGAGTCACTGCTCACAGTCACTCATGCCCTCATCACCTCGAGGCTCGACTACTGTAACGCTCTCTACATGGGGCTACCTTTGAAGAGTGTTCGGAAACTTCAGATCGTGCAGAATGCAGCTGCGAGAGCTATCATGGGCTTTCCTAAATTTGCCCATGTCACACCAACACTCCGCAGTCTGCATTGGTTGCCGATCAGTTTCCGGTCACAATTCAAAGTGTTGGTTATGACCTATAAAGCCCTTCATGGCACCGGACCAGAATATCTCCGGGACCGCCTTCTGCCGCACGAATCCCAGCGACCAGTTAGGTCCCACAGAGTTGGCCTTCTCCGGGTCCCGTCAACTAAACAATGTCGTTTGGCGGGACCCAGGGGAAGAGCCTTCTCTGTGGGGGCCCCGACCCTTTGGAATCAACTCCCCCCAGATATCAGAGTTGCCCCCACCCTCCTAGCCTTTCGTAAGCTCCTTAAAACCCACCTCTGTCGTCAGGCATGGGGGAATTGACATGTTCCTTCCCCCTAGGCTTATAAAATTTGTGTATGGTATGCTAGTGTGTATGATTGGTTTTTAACTTGTGGTGTTCTTAAAATTAATTTAATATTGGATTTGTCTTGTATTGCTGTTGCTGTGAGCCGCCCCGAGTCTGCGGAGAGGGGCGGCATACAAATCTGATTAAACTAAACTAAACTAAACTATCTATCTATCTTACTATCTACCTACCTACCTACCTTATCTATCTGTCTGTCTGTCTGTCTATCTATCTATCTTACTGTCTACCTACCTACCTACCTACCTACCTTATCTATCTATCTATCTATCTATCTATCTATCCATCCATCCGTCCGTCCGTCCGTCCGTCCGTCCGTCTGTCTGTCTGTCTGTCTGTCTATCTATCTATCTATTTATCTATCATCTACCTACCTACCCATCATCTCTCTCTTATCTATCCATCTATCCATCCATCTATCCATCCATCTATCCATCCACCCACCCACCCACCCACCCATCCATCCATCCATCCACCCACCCACCCACCCACCCACCCTACTTCTCCTATCTATCTATCTATCTATCTATCTATCTATCTATCTATCTATCTATCTATCTATCTATTATCTATCATCTCTCTCTCTCTCCCCCTCCCTCCTTCTATCTTTTACTTCTCTTCTACCTTTTATCATCTTCTATCTCTTTTTCCTATCTCTGGCTCCTGACCTTTTTGCAGGAAGAATCTGACAGCTACTGGATAGGGAGAGCAGGAAGATAAAAGAAAAAGATTGGCCCAAAGAGAAACAAATAGTTCTCTCTATTCGTATTTCAGTTTCCCCGTGCCAACCTCAGTTTTTTGCTCTATCCACTGATAGCATGCATTCTTAAGAGATTGTCCCAATGGGAAAACAGTTATGAACAAGGAGTTTAAAAAAAAAAGAACATACAGCTGTGTACTCCTAAATCAGAGAGTAAATTACTACCTTTGAAAAGTGTTCAGAAACTTCAGGTCATGCAGAATGCAGCTGCAAGAGCAATCATGGGTTTTCCCAAATATGCCCATGTTACACCAACACTCCGCAGTCTGCATTGGTTGCCGATCAATTTCCAGTCACAATTCAAAGTGTTGGTTATGACCTATAAAGCCCTTCATGGCACCGGACCAGACTATCTCAGGGACCGCCTTCTGCTGCACGAATCCCAGTGGCCAATAAGGTCCCACAGAGTGGGTCTTCTCCGGGTCCCGTCAACTAAACAATGTCGCTTGGCGGGGCCCAGGGGAAGAGCCTTCTCTGTGGTGGTGCCGACCCTCTGGAACCAACTTCTCCCAGAGATTAGAATTGTTCCCACCCTCCTTGCCTTTTGTAAGCTTCTTAAAACCCACCTCTGCTGCCAGGCATGGGGGAATTGAGATACTCTTTCCCCCTAGGCCTTTACAATTTTATGCATGGTATGTCTGTACTGTATGTATGTTTGGTTTTACAATAGGGGTTTTTAACTGTTTATATTGGATTGTCTTATGCTGTTTTATTTATTTTTATTTATTTATTTATTATTTAGATTTGTATGCTGCCCCTCTCCGCAGACTGTTTACTACTGTTGTTAGCCGCCCCGAGTCTACGGAGAGGGGCGGCATACAAATCCAATAAAATAAAATAAAATCAAGCATGAACTTACCAGCGGATGAAGTCTCTGGCCCTCCATGCATCAATCACCTCGGAAATGTCCCCTACAACTTGACCATTGGGTAGCGTAAGGTCATCAGAGAGGTCACCATTGAAGTTTCTGCAGGATCCACACAGCTTGCCTTCCAGGCTTTGTTTGACCTTCACAGTAACTTCTCCTTTGAGATCAAAGAGAACCTGAACTGCCATCCCTTGGCCAATTGTGACAACATCTTCAGCAATGCTCACAGACACCGTTTTAAAAAGGGAAGCTGGAAGATTCACCTGTCGTCCATTCACCTGAACAGAAAGTGATTGTGGAATATGTTCAGTCTATTGAAATGCTACATCTTCAAGTGAGGGTCAGAGTTTAAAACTGAGGGAAATGGGGGTCTAATCAGAGCAGGGGATAGCAGAATTAGCCAGAATTGTCCTTGTGTTTGTTTTAAAGAAAAAGAAGACATTAATTGTATGAAATTAAAAATGGCTTCCCTGTACACATTTTTATATGAAAATACAATAAATTTAATTCATTTTTTCTTGGTTAACGCCTGTTAATGAACACACTGAATTCACAGTTGGTCTTTACACCATTTAGGTTCATAGTTAGTGGAAAATTTAAAAGATGACTCTAAAGTGTGCAATAGGGTTGATATTCCTGGAGGGGTCTGTAATATGGTAAATGATTTAGCTTTACTAGATAAATGGTGAAAGCAATGGAAACTGCAGTTTAATGTTTCCAAATGTAAAATAATGCACTTGGGGAAAAGGAATCCTCAATCTGAGTATCGCATTGGCAGTTCTGTGTTAGCAAAAACTTCAGAAGAGAAGGATTTAGGGGTAGTGATTTCTGACAGTCTCAAAATGGGTGAGCAGTGTGGTCGGGCAGTAGGAAAAGCAAGTAGGATGCTTGGCTGCATAGCTAGAGGTATAACAAGCAGGAAGAGGGAGATTGTGATCTCCTTATATAGACTGCTGATGAGACCACATTTGGAATACTTGGTTCAGTTTTGGAGACCTCACCTAGAAAAATTGAACGGGTCCAAAGACGGGCTACAAGAATGGTGGAAGGCCTTAAGCATAAAACGTATCAGGAAAGACTTAATGAACTCTATCTGTATAGTCTGGAGGACAGAAGGAAAAGGGGGGACATGATCGAAACATTTAAATATGTTAAAGGGTTAAATAAGGTTCAGGAGGGAAGTGTTTTTAATAGGAAAGTGAACACAAGAACAAGGGGACACAATCTGAAGTTAGTTGGGAGAAAGATCAAAAGCAATATGAGAAAATATTATTTCACTGAAAGAGTAGTAGATCCTTGGAACAAACTTACAGCAGACGTGGTTGGTAAATCCACAGTAACTGAATTTAAACATGCCTGGGATAAACATATATCCATTGTAAGATAAAATACAGGAAATAGTATAAGGGCAAACTAGATGGACCATGAGGTCTTTTTCTGCCGTCAGACTTCTATGTTTCTATGTTTCTATGAAAGTTAAACTCAGGGATGGGGTGATCATGATCTCACAGATTCCCTTTGAACCTCTCGGATTATGAATGTTGTTTTGCGACAGAAAATAACACAAAAATTCCTCTCAAAAAAAAAAAAAGGCTGAGGGAGAGAAACCCAAACTAGAACTGGGCACAATCAGACCTTCCAGAATTTTCCATCAAATTTACAGGAAGAGATTGAGTGGATAATTAACTTTCTTCACAACAAGGCAACGTCTCTTGTTCTTTCTCTAGGGCAGTGGTTCTCGAACTTGGCAACTTTAAGACTTGTGGACTTCAACTCCCAGAATTCTCCAGCCAGCTATGCTATGCTATATATAGTTATGCTATGCTGGTTGGAGAATTCTGGGAGTTGAAGTCCACAAGTCTTAAAGTTGCCAAGTTTGGGAACCACTGCTCAAGGGGAAGATTTCCTTTGGGCAGCAAAAAGAGTGTGACAGTAGAAAATACTTGTTTTTTGAAGTAAGGCCTGTTTTGCCCCCCCGGTGGAATCTGCTGATGAAGGCTCCTCTGACCAAGAAGACATGAGTGACAGGGAGGAGGAGAGTGTGGAAGACAGCTCAGATGGAGATCAATTATCTAGCTCTTCCTTGGATTCAGAACAAGAGTTAAAGATACAGCCACGCATGCGGAGAGCGATGCATAGGCAGCAACAACTGAGAGATTATTATCAAAGAAAATGAGGCCACCTGTGGTTGGGTGGGGCTGTGGTCATTAGTGAGGCGGTTATAAATAGCAGCCTGTGGGTTTGGCCATTGTGGAGGATTATCTGATCGTTGTGTTTCCTGACTGCTTTACTGACTTTGACTTTTTGTGTGCTGATTTCCCCCCGCTTTGAAACTAAACCAGGGCAAAGTGTGTTTCACTTTGTGAAAGAAGAAGGACTGTGAATTGCCTCCCAGCTGCAATCTACGTATCTCAGAACTGATAAGGGACTTGTACAAATTACCAGTTTGTTTGGAGACGAGTGCTCTTTGCTATACCAAAAGAGGGCTTGGTTTAAGTGAATTTTCATTATAAAGAACATTGTTTTGAATTTTCAAACGTGTGTGTGTCTGAAATTTGTACCTGTGAATTTTCGGGAGGATTCTACCAGAGAGCCTGACAGAACAGGCATAATGATTGGAAAGTATATTTACCAAACATGCCATGGGATGCTCTTTTAATTATTGGGCTTTCATCTTTGTACGCCACCTGGAGTCACTGTAGTGAGGTGACATGAATAATTTAGAGAAATAAAATAAATACTGGTAGTCCTCCAATAATAATAATAATAATAATAATAATAATAATAATAATAATAATAATAATAATAATAATTAATAATAATAATAATAATAATAATAATAATAATAATAATAATAATTAAATTTATTAGATTGGGAGCAGAATTTCCATTTGTGAAGCCAAGTGGTTGTTTTAAACAACTTGTGCTTTAAACAACTTGTGATGATTCTCTATGAGGGGTGTTGGGGTTTTTTTTTTTGATTGTTAAGTGAATGGCTAAGTTAAGTAAAATTGTGTGGTTGTTAAGCAAATCTGGCTTCCCCCGTTGATTTTGCCTGGAGCTAGCTGGCTGTGAAGGTCAAGAATGGTGATCACATGATCTTGTGACCATTGACCAATATATATCAATTGCCAAATATCTGAATTTTGATCACATGACTATGGGGATATTGCAATGGTTTGTAAGAATGATTAGAGGTTGCAAGTCATTTTTTCAGTGCCATTGTAACTTTGAACGGTCGCTGAATGAGTGGTTGTAAGTTGAGTACTACCTGTAGTAAGCTAGCACGTACACATCAGGATGAAATTCAAATTCAGTTAGGCATTGTTTATCAACCTTGGCAGCTTTAAGATATATAGACTGTAACTCACCAGCAAGCATTGGATTCTGGGAGTTGAAGTCCACATACCGTAAAGTTGCCAAGGTTGAGAAACACTGCATTAAAGTGTTTAACTCCACAAGTTTCTTTTATTTACCAAGAATCACCAACTCAATCTGTCTTACCCAAACTTCCTTGTCTTGATTGACAGCAAGAACACCTTCTTGGAAGAACATGTAGATGGCAGAAACTGAGCTCATTTTGCCATTGCAGCCCCTGAAATCCACCACCAGCCGAAACCACCTTTGAGCTGCTTCGTCGCAGAGAGAGGCCATCACGTAGGCACCATCATAAAGGATTGTCCCAGAGACGCCATCAAACGTGGTCAGTTCTGCTTGTAAGCTGAGGTGGCATTCGGCTTCCTGCTTGAAGCAACCGCGTCGGCCATTTTGAAGAGCGCAAACCTCCCCCTGGGGGCAGCTGGTTGTATTGCAGGCGAGCTGGCCTGACCCATGGCAGGTGCATTTTTCCGAACAACCCCAGGAGAGAACGCTTTCTTCAGCCTAGGGCAGAACATGGGCAAACAAAAAATAATTCTTAAATATCAAAGGATTATTTTAAAATCTCTGTCACATGAACATGAAAGTTCACCTAACACCAAAAATTCTTTACACCCTTAAAAGCAGGGGTGGCTTCCTCCCAGTTCAGATGGGTTTGCCCTAAATGGTAGTGACCCACTGGTGACATCACAAGGACATCACCGAACCATATTGGTTGGTGCTGGTCCATGGGCAGCACCACCGTAATTTTTTAAAAATGTACAATTTTTTTTCAAAAAGAAATATACAATTTTTTTCAGAAAAAATTGTGTACATTTTTTTGAAAAAAATGTGTATACTTTTTTCAAAAAAATGTGTATACTTTTTTCAAAAAAATGTGTACACTTTTTTTTGAAAAAAAATGTACACATTTTTTATTTAAAAAATTGTACACATTTTTTTGAAAAAAATGTTTATAATTTGTTTTTTTTTAAGTGTACAATTTTTTTCAAAAAAAGTGTACAATTATAAAAATGTGGATCGGTGACATCCTTATGACGTCCTTGTGACGTCACCAGTGGGTCGCTGCCATTTCACGTACAAATTTTTTTTTCAAATACATTTTTTTATTTTTTTCCCCCTTCTGAGTATGTGTAGAAGTTGAGTTCCAGCGCTGTGCATTCAGTTGCCATCTTTTTTTGGCTTTGTTTTTATTTTTATTTTTTAAAAAATGTTTGTTACTGCACATGCGCAAGCACACAAAGCACACGGGCGCCCACAAGGTGTGCCCACACAGCGCAAGAGGGAGGGAACTGGCAACGAGGCAAGTTGAGACCTATCCTTGCTTAAAAGGATGGCCTGTCCATCTAAACCAGGGCGGGCCAATCTTTGCAACTTTAAGATTCATGGACTTCAATTCCCCGAATTACCATGTCGGCTTAACAAAAAACAGACTTGGCTGGGGAATTCTGGAAACCGAAGTCCACAAATCTTAAAGTTTCAAGGCTGGATAGCCCTGATCTAAAACTACTTTTTAGGGGGGGGGGGGTTATCAAAAAATAAACCCAGCAATGCTCTTCTCCATCCTTCCTTCCTTACACTAACTCTGCAAATACCTTTTCTGTTCAGACTCTGTGATGGTTTCCAGTTGGGAAAAGAAGCCCTTCTAATCATTGCAACATTATTGGACTTTTGCATATTTATTAAAACCTATGGCCCACCCCAATACACAGCCAAAGGAAGGGATGGGGCCGTTACAAATTCTCAAACAAGGACATGTAGATTGCAAACAGGAAACGCTGGGTTGCTTACTTTGCAGTTCAATATTTTTATCACACCTCTAGTGCATCTGTGCATCGGAGCAGAAGAGCTTCCGGTCCCTCTTCTCTTGGCATCGCTACTTAGGGAATTTGTTTAGAGAATTTATATTGCTGCCTATTCATGCAGGACAACTCAGGGCAGCTTACAGAATATAAAACCTCATATAAAACAGTAAAACTAGTAAAAGAAAATGTCACCTAATATATTAATATGATAAAATCACCCATCGCCCCCCTGCCCTCACACAAGCCATTTAATGGGATCCATCCAGCTGGAGTGAGGGCCATTATAATATCTGGGGGAATGATGCTCCAGGAGAGGGGGCCACCATGGAAAAGGCCCTCCTTCTGGGTCCCACTAGGTGTATCTCCCTAGGGGCAGTGATGGCGAATGTTTTTTTGTTTCACGTGCCAAAAGGGGTGTGTGTGAGTGTGCTAGCATGTGTGCACATGCCCACGCCCCTTCCCTCTCCTTCCACGCATGCGCACACCCACATGCCCACATCTCTCCCCCCACGGCACATGTACACAGGCCTTTCTGAAGCCCAGTAGGTTAAAAAAATGCCCAAACCGGAAAACCGGAAGTTCAGCAAAACACACTTCTGGTTTCCTGTTGTGGTAATTTTTGCACTCTGGAGAGTTCAGAGAAGCTTCCTGAAGCTCCGGAGTGCAAAAAACTGCACAACGGGCAAACCGGAAGTGTGTTTTGCTGAACTTCCGGTTTGTCCGTTGAGCGATTTTTTTTTGCCTCCAGGGCTTCAGAGAAGCTTCGCTGAAATGTCTGTATTTTAAATATTTTTATTGATTTTATAATATAAAACACACACACAACATATAACAAGTGCTCAGTGATTAGTGCCCGCCACCAAACAACATCCGCACCCTTCCACCAAAATGGGGGCATATTTTGTATATACCGTTTTTAACTCAAGATTAATGCAATATATCTATTTACATATTATAAAGTGATTCCAATTTACTCCTTGTAGCTTGGTCTCCAATTCTACTGACCACATGTCCTCTTACCTTGTCCCATCAGTTCCCGCAGATCAGTTTCATTGGCCGAATTCATCCTCTTATCCATAATCTCAAATTGAATATTATTATTATTATTTTATTATTTATTAAATTTGTATGCCGCCCCTCTCCGTAGACTCGTGCCACCATGTGCCAGTACCAATTTTGTAATGTCCATTTTGTCACAGCCTTCCAACCTAAGACTATTACCGCCTGAGCGCTTTCTATCACTGCTTTATTTTATTTATTTATTTATTATTAGAGTTGAAAGGGACCTTACAGGTCATCAAGTTCAACCCCCTGCCTGAGAAGGAAATCCTACAGCACCCCAGCCAAATGGCAGTCCAATCTCCTCTTGAAAATGTCCAAAGTTGGGGAGTCCACAACCTCCGCTGGCAGGCCGTTCCACTGGTTGATCGCTCTCACTGTCAGGAAATTCTTTCTTATCTCCAGGTTGAATCTTTCCTTGGTCAGTTTCCAACCGTTGTTTCTCGTCCGACCCTCTGGTGCCCTGGAAAACAGTGTGTCCCCCTCCTCTCTGTGGCAACCCCTCAAGTACCTGTATACAGCTATCATGTCCCCCCCCCAGCCCTTCTTTTTACTAGACTATCCATGCCCAGTTCCAGCAACCTTTCCTCATTTGACCTGGTCTCTAGTCCCCTTATCATTTTAGTTGCTCTTTTCTGCACCCTTTCTAGAGTCTCTATATCTTTTTTGAAGTGTGATGACCAGAACTGGATGCAATACTCCAGGTGCGGTCTGACCAGGGCCTTATAGAGTGGTATTATTACCTCTCTGGTCTTGGAGTGTATCCCCCTGTTCATGCAGCTTAGGATTGCATTGGGACCCTCAACATTTCCTGCCTCCCTATATATACTATAGCTCTGCACATTCATGAAACAGCTAAGGACACTTCTGGTACCAACCTTCATGTAGCGTCCGTCGTGTACACAACCACAGTTGTCCAGGGATATGCATTTTTCCCCATCAGAAAAGTAGCCATCATCGCACTGGCAGCCTTCAAAGCATTTCTCAATACATTGGATGGGAGAAGATAGACCAGCACAGGTAAAATCACAGGATCGGGTACACAGCTCATAATGGCTGTTAGGGGAGCAAGTTAAGGCTGAGGAAAGAAGCAGAATTAGAGAACTTCAATCTAAAATATCCATTGTTCTCCTGCTTTGAGCAAAGAGGTAGCTTAACCTGCTTTCCACTGAGGACCTGTATGCTGCACGAGTCAAAAAGGGGGCTGTGAAAATTTTTACCAGCCCCTCGCATCCTAGAGATAAATAGTTTCAACTCCTACCCTCAAAACAAGGCTATAAAGCACTGCACACCAAGACAACTAGACACAAGAACAGTTTTTTGCCCCCAAATGCCATTACTCTGCTAAATGAGTAATTCCTTCACCACTATCAAACTATTCACTAAGGCTGCATTACTATCACCATTAGTCTTCTCACTATTAGTCTTCTCGCTATTCTCACTACAGTGGTACCTCGAGATACGAGTTTAATTCGTTCCGGACCTGGGCTCTTAAGTCGAGCAGCTCTTATCTCGAACGACTTTTCCCCATAGGAATTAATGTAAATAATTTTAATTGGTTCCAGCCCTCAAAAAACTCACAAAGTTAGTCTAAATTATGCAGAAAGACATGTTTTTAATGAAGAAATGTACATGTACATATAAATGAATAATGAAGTTTCTTTCACTTAACTTGTAAACTTTCTTAAACTTTTAAATTTACATATGTTCAACTTCTCTGCCACCCAATCCTGTAGGACAGAGGTCCCCAACCCTTTTTGCACCAGGGACCGGCTTTAAGCGATCAAGAGAGGAATGGGTGAATGAATGGACGGAGGGTGGGAAGGAAGGAAGGAAAGAGGGAAGGGACAGGAACAGAGGAAGGAAGCAAGGAAACTTATGAAAGGGGAGAGTAAGAGAGGAATGAGTGAAGGGAGGGAGGGAGGGAAGAAGGTGGGAAGGAGAAAGAAAAGAAGAAATAGAGGAAGGGAAGGTAAAAGAGAGAAAGAAAAAGAGCAAGAAAGCAAGCAAGCAAGCAAGCAAGCAAGAAAGAAAGAAAGAAAGAAAGAAAGAAAGAAAGAAAGAAAGAAAGAAAGAAAGAAAGAAAGAAAGAAAGGGGGAAGGGACAGGAACAGAGGAAGGAAGCAAGGAAACTTATGAAAGGGGAGAGTAAGAGAGGAATGAGTGAAGGGAGGGAGGGAGGGAAGAAGGTGGGAAGGAGAAAGAAAAGAAGAAATAGAGGAAGGGAAGGTAAAAGAGAGAAAGAAAAAGAGCAAGAAAGAAAGCTGCAAGCACCACCTTTTAAAACACGCGCGCCGCTTCGCAGCTGTCTCCTGAAGCCGAACGCGGAAGTTAGCGTTTGGCTTCAGGAGACAGCTCCTTGGCGCTTGTATCTCGAATTTGGGCTTGTAAGTAGAACAAAAATATCTCTCCCCTCCCAGCTCTTATCTCGAGTTGCTCTTAAGTAGAGCAGCTCTTATGTCGGGGTTCCACTGTATTAGTCTTCTCATCATTCCTATCACCCATCTCCTCCCACTTATGACTGTATGACTGTAAATTGTTGCTTATATCCCTACAATTTATTTATTTATTTATTTATTTATTTATTGATTGATTGATTGATTGGATTTGTATTCCGCCCCTCTCCGTGGACTCGGGGCAGCTAACAACAATGATAAAAACAGAATGTAAAAATCCAATACTAAAACAGCTAAAAACCCTTGTTATAAAACCAATCATACATACAAACATACCATGCATAAATTGTAGAAGCCTAGGGGGAAAAGAATATCTTAGTTCCCCCATGCCTGATGGCAGAGGTGGGTTTTGAGGAGCTTACGAAAGGCAAGGCGGATGGGGGCTGTTCTAATCTCTGGGGGGGAGTTGGTTCCAGAGGGCCGGGGCCACTACAGAGAAGGCTCTTCCCCTGGGCCCCACCAAACGACATATTAATATTGATTGTTTCCTGATTGCTTATTTGAATAGAATAGAATAGAATAGAATAGAATAGAATTTTATTGGCCAAGTGTGATTGGACACACAAGGAATTTGTCTATATTGGACACAAAAGGAATTTGAACCCTATAACAACCATTATGATTCTTGACAACCGTGTCTTGTCTTTTTATGTACACTGAGAGCATCTGCACCGAAGACAAATTCCTTGTGTGTCCAATCACACTTGGCCAATAAAGAATTCTATCCTATTCTATTCTATTCTATTCTATTCTATTCTATACTGCCCTGTACTGTACTGTACTGTTCTGTTCCGTTCCGTTCCGTTCCATTCCACTCTACTCTATTCTATTCTAATGGCACATATAATAAGGGATGAACATATACATTGCCCTTATCTAATATGGCCAAATTGACTAACTTAATGGGATCCTAAGCCTAATTTCAAAACTCTTCATAGAAGATCAGGTTCTATCTTTAGTAAGAGATACTTTTCTCTTTTTCATGTAAGAAAGAAGAAAGGAGAGGGTGTCAATAATAATAATATAGGATGTCCATATAGAAAAGGATAAATGTTGTCCATATAGCCACTTGATTATTAACATAGTCAAGTTGATCTTAACTATGACATCATAGGCTTCCTACATCTCCATCCACCATGAGATGCCAATAGATCACTACGAAAATACGATCCTCAGTAGAAAAAGATTTACCTCTCCCGTGCTAAATGAACAAACGCTAAGGAGGCTTTTTGGCATAATAAAATAGCGGCAAGCGGAGCTATCTTTATGCTATCGGAGAAAGGTGAAAAGCAAAGATAAATTAGACTGCCATTGGCTGAGCTGGTCATATCACAAAGAGGATAAATCTGGCAGAGAAGACAAGGCAAGTCACAAGAAAAAGGAGTTCACTGATTTCTACCCTTATGTGTCATCAAATCATTTTAAGGTCAAACTCTTTTTAACCTTTTGAAAAGCACTCAAGACCTGGGATAATGTGAATTTTTCTATTCTATTCTGACATTCTGTTCTATCTTTTATTTTATTTTTATTTATTTATTCATTGTTATTTATTTATTCATTTGTCCAATACACAAATACATAGGAAGAAAAATAGACATGTAGTAATATATATATAAGGGTAAAGTGAACCTAGAGGAGAGGATATATGAAAGAAAGAAAATATATATGATAAGTGAGAGAAAGGAAAGACAATTGGACAGGGGACGAAAGGCACACCAGTGCACTTATGTACGCCCCTTACTGGCCTCTTAGGAACCTGGAGAGGTCAATCGTGGAGAGTCTAAGGGAGAAATGTTGGGGGTTAGGGGTTGACACAATTGAGTCCGGCAATGAGTTCCATGCTTCGACAACTCGATTGTTGAAATCATATTTTTTACAGTCAAGTTTGGAGCAGTTCGTATTAAGTTTGAATCTGTTGCGTGCTCTTGTGTTGTTGCAGTTGAAGCTGAAGTAGTCATTGACCGGTCATTGAAGCACCTTTCTAAAATTAGTTGCCTATATGGTTTTCTTCCCCTTCCCCCATGATGGTGAACCTATGGAATGCATGCAGTAATGGGCAGCCAAAATTTTTACTGCCACACTGTGGGTGTGACTTATTTTGCGGGTGTGGCTTAATGGTCATGTGACTGGATAGGAGTGGCTTGCCGGCCATGTGATCAGGTGGGAGTGACTTGAACGATCATCATCATTCAAGTGAACTGTCAAGTCCTCGACTTACAACCTTACCAGTGTTGCTCACTGGGGTGAGAAATTGCTTCGCGTTTCCTGTGCCCTCCTTCCTGGGTCACCTCCCGCCTCAGGCTGGGTAGCTAGGCAAATGGGTGCTGCCAGGAGCATAAATGTTGCCAGCGCCGCTTCCACCCACGTCTTCTGCTTGCACCTCAGTTGGGAGGTGGCCGCGTGAGGCTGGAGGGGAGCCGGGAAGGAGAGAGGGAAGCTCATCCGAGGCCAGCAAGGAGGAAAGAGGAAAAAAGCAAGGAGCACAGATGCAGCAGCAGCAACAGCAGGGGGAAAAAAATGAGAGCTGAGCCCAGACCAGTAATCCAGGAAGTGACAGCCGCTGATCAGCTGGAGCTGCATACTCATCTTCATTTCTGCCGGTGGAACTGCATTCCACCTCGTCCTGCCTGCTGCCAACCCCCGGCCCTACCCCATTTAATTTTTCTAATGTCTTCCGATAACCCTTGACTTATGACTATAACTGAGACCAGAATTTATGTGGCTAAGTGTTGCAGTTGTTATGTGAAACAATCGTACCCAATTTTATGATATTTTTGCCATATTTGTTGAGCAAATTATGGAGTCAGCCAGCAAATCTGGCTTTTTCTATTGATTTTGCTTGTTGGAAATATCGACTTCATCCCCTTTTCCTGAAAATTGCAATTACATGATCCAAGATTCTGCAATGGTCCTCCATTATGTACCCCATGGGACAGATCCAGCCCCTGGGCCTTGAGTTTGACATACTGTTGTGAGCCACCCTGAGTCTACGGAGAGGGGTGGCATACAAATTTAATTAATTAATTAATAAATAAATAAAATAAATCCCTGGTCTAGAGATATTAAAGAGAACTGGGGGAATGAGAGACATTAGCAAAGGAATAAAAGGATCCTAAACAGGTCTAGATCAGTGGTTGCACATAGATATATCCCTTTTTTCAACTCACGGCAAAAGGCAGCTGTCCTCCAGCTCTTGATAATGGCTCCAGCTGCTTGACACACGGCGACGTAGGCCTGCAGGCTTCGGCAAAGAGCTTCTGTGGCTCCATGAGCAGCACACATCTCGTACAGGCAGAGATTAAAATACTCTTCAGGCTTCACCAGGAGATGGCAGGCTTTAAAGGGGCCTGAGGAGGCCTTGATCAGCCCACAAGAGCTCTCCCCCTGATACGGCCTGATCTGAGGAGCGGTGCAGGAGGGACAATTCTGCCGGCAGTCATCCGAACAACCGAGGCGTCCCGACGACACTTTCCAGGAGACCCCAAACGTGGTCACATTGGTGGTGAGGGTTCCGTCAGGCCGTTGGAATTCATCTCCCCTCTCCCCGTTGAAGTTGCCACACAGCCCACATACCTGTCCTTGGTACGTGCTAGGGATGACCACAAGGATGAATTGGGAAGAGTCATAGAGAACTCCGAACCCAAAGTCGGTCTGGACCACAACGTTCTTCCCGTCTTGATAGATTAAAATTGATCTCCTCTTTATCGTGAGTGGCAGGGTATGGATTTCTTCATTCACCTAAGAGAAAAATCCATGGGAGATTTAACTGACATGAAGATTTATTATTTTTAAATTTTTATTTCTTCCACCTTTATTGCTTTCATAAACAGAGGTGGGTTCCTACTGGTTCTAACCAGTTCTTTAGGAGCGTTAGTAACTCAGCAATTACATCGCATTGCTGGTTCTGTTAGTGTCTCAATGGGGGCCGCCATCTTGTATTTTTTTTTATTATTATTATTATTATTATTATTAATTGGATTTGTATGCCGCCCCTCCCCGCAGACTCGGGGCGGCTAACAACAGTGGTAAAACAACATGAACAATCCAATTAATAAAAACAACTTAAAATCCCTTATTATAAAAAAACCAAAAAAACAAACATACACACAAACATACCATGCATAACTTGTAATGGCCTAGGGGGAAAGGATAACTTAACTCCTCCATGCCTGGCGACAAAGGTGGGTCTTAAGTAATTTGCAAAAGACAAGGAGGGTGGGGGCCTTTCTAATCTCCGGGGGGAGTTGGTTCCAGAGGGCCGGGGCCGGCACAGAGAAGGCTCTTCCCCTGGGGCCTGCCAAATGACATTGTTTGGTCGACGGGACCCGGAGAAGGCCAACTCTGTGGGACCTTATCGGCCGCTGGGATTCGTGCAGTAGAAGGCAGTTCCGGATGTATTCTGACCCAATGCCATGTAGAGCTTTAAAGGTCATTACCAACACTTTGAATTGTGACCGGAAACCGGTCGGCAGCCAGTGCAGGCTGCGGAGTGTTGCAGAAACGTGGGCGAATCTAGGAAGCCCCACGATGGCTCTCGCGGCCGCATATGCAGAAGCTATTTTTTTAATGCTGTGAGCACGCATTGCACAAAGCCCTGAATCAAAGCCACTGCTGTTCATAAGTAAGTCAAAGTGGTGAACATACATAATTCTTCCTCCTATTTCTCACAACAACTCCCCTGTGGAATGGATTGTATTGGGACAGAGGGACAGGCCCAAAGTCACTCAGCCAGGTTTCACGACTACGTCGGGACTAGAACTCACCATCTCCTGGTCTCTAGGCCTGCACCTTAACCACTAATCCAAACTGTCTCTCTTGAATAGACAGATGCAACCCACCTTCACATGTTCCCAGGGGGAAGAAAGACACAACGAAACCAACTCCAAAGAGCAAATAACATGTTTTCATTAGTGTCAGCCTCAGAAAAATATCCTAATTCCTCCCCTCAATTGATTTTAGACCCCCACCCTGAGAAAAAGAATAGAACAGAACAGAACAGAGTAGAGTAGAGTAGAAGAGAGAAGAGCAGAGCAGAGTAGAGTAGAGTAGAACAGAACAGAGTAGAGTAGAACAGAACAGAGCAGATCAGAGCAGAGTAGAACAGAACAGAACAGAACAGAACAGAGTAGAGTAGAACAGAGCAGAGCAGAGCAGAACAGAGTAGAGCAGAGTAGAACAGAGCAGAGCAGAGCAGAGCAGAACAGAGTAGAGCAGAGCAGAGCAGAGCAGAACAGAACAGAGTAGAGTAGAACAGAGCAGAACAGAACAGAGCAGAGCAGAGCAGAGCAGAGCAGAGCAGAGCAGAGCAGAGCAGAGCAGAGCAGAGCAGAGCAGAGCAGAGTAGAGTAGAGCAGAGCAGAGCAGAACAGAACGGAGTGGAGTGGAGTAGAGTAGAAGAGAACAGAACAGAACAGAACAGAATTCTTTATTGGCCAAGTATGATTGGACACACAAAGAATTTGTGCTTATGCTCTCAGTGTACATAAATGGAAAGATATATTTGTCAAGAATCATGGGCTACAACACTTAATGATTATCATAGGTACAAATAAGCAATCAGGAAACAATCAATATTAATATAAATCGTAAGGATACAAGCAACAAGTTACAGTTCTACAATCATAAGTGGGAGGAAAAGGAGGATAGGAAAAATGAGAACATTATTAGTAATGCAGCCTTAGTGAACAGTTTGACAGTGGAGAAGGAATTATTTGTTTAGCAGAGTGATGGTGTTCGTGGGAAAAACTGTTCTTGTGTCTAGTTGTCTTGGTGTGCAGTACTCTATAACTTCATTTTGATGGTAAAAGTTGAAACAATTTACTGTATGTCCAGGATGCGAGAGGTCAATAAATATTTTCACAGCCCTCTTTTTGACTCGTGCAGTATACAGGTCCTCAATGGAAGGCAGGTTGGCAGCAATTGTTTTTTCTGCAGTTCTGATTCTCCTCTGAAGTCTGTGTTGGTCTTGTTGGGTTGCAGAACCAAACCAGACAGTTATAGAGGTGCAGATGACAGACTCGATAATTCATCTGTGAGAGCTTTTTACTGAAACTGTGGTGGGTGAACGATGGTATTCTTGCATTTAATTTGCTATGAGATAACCATGTGTCAATCTTTTTGCTCTTCACTGTACAATTCTCTCTCCAGGATCTTGACAATGTTTACATTTTTAAAAAAGACATTTTTTTTATTTATTCATTTGTCCAATACACAATACATATGGAAGAGAATAGACATAAAGTAATATATATAAAGATAATATGTAAAAATAGAGGAGAAGATATATGAAAGGAAGAAAATATATATGATATATGAGATAAAGGAAAGACAATTGGACGGGGGATGAAAGGCACACTAGTGCACTTATGTACGCCCCTTACTGACTTCTTAGGAACCTGGAGAGGTCAATCGTGGAGAGTCTAAGGGAGAAATGTTGGAGGTTAGGGGTTGACACTATTGAGTCCGGTAATGAGTTCCATGCTTCGACAACTCGATTGTTAAAGTCATATTTTTTACAGTCAAGTTTGGAGCGGTGAATATTAAGTTTGAATCTGTTGCGTGCTCTTGTGTTGTTGCGGTTGAAGCTGAAGTAGTCATTGACCGGTAGGACGTTGCAGCATATGATCTTGTGGGCAATACTTAAATCGTGTTTTAGGTGCCGTAGTTCTAAGCTTTCTAGACCCAGGATTGTTAGTCTATTTTCGTAGGGTATTCTATTTCGAGTGGAGGAGTGAAAGGCTCTTCTGGTGAAATATCTCTGGACGTTTTCAAGGGTGTTGATGTCCGAGATGTGATATGGGTTCCAGACAGATGAGGTGTATTCAAGGATGGGTTTGGCAAAAGTTTTGTAGGCTCTGGTGAGTAGCGTGAGATTGCCAGAGCAGAAGCTACGTAGGATCAGGTTAACAACTCTAGGAGCCTTTTTGGCGATATTGTTGCAGTGGGCTTTAGCACTTAGGTCGTTTGATATTAGTATTCCAAGGTCTTTTACATGATGGGAGGACTCCTCCCTGTTGAAGGCTTTTGTCTTCTTTTTGTTTTTATTAGCAGTGCAATTTTCTTCACGAAGGGGGAATCTCTCCCTCGAGGAATTTAAAGAATCTGTCTCCCTTATATTGCTGTCTTCAAGCTGCTTTGCAGAATTTAGAAAGGACATTTGCACTCAGCTCTGGTTGACACTCCTTCATACAACTTGAGCCGTTTCTGCACTATTCATTTAAAACGTCTTCGGAGTATCACTCAGCCATCACCGAAGTGATGTAGAGCCTGTCTGCGTGACTGTTATTTGGGCACAACGAAGGTTGGATGACTTTAGAAGATGCTATAAATCTCCCGCATGGAAATGACCTTGAAATCTCTGATTCCAAGAGCTGCGAAGGGCTTCCTAGCTCCATGAAAACATCAAGTAGGTAGAAAAAATAAATCGACAGAAGGGGGAGACAGACTCTACTGATTTGCAAGTCTTGAAATCTGATGAACGGGCTACACGAACAGCTAAAATCAGCGTCCATTGATGATGAATAGCATGGAAATCCTCTCCTACCACCGGTATCACTGTGGGAAACTGAAATTGTTAAAACCACAGGGTGCTTGCTATCAATGGTGGATAAATGCACCTTATATATTTATTTGCTTGTTTTCTCCAATGCACAATAATACACAATGAGGGTCATAGAGGATATAATCAGGTTGAATGTATTAAAGGGAGAATAGAGGAGAAAATAAAAGAGTGAAATATAACTATGAGAGAATAGCAGAAAAAGGTATAGGGATAGAAGAGAAGATATAGGAGATATAGGAGAGACAATAGGACACGATAGGCATTCTGGTGCACTTATGTACGCCCCTTACTGTTCTGTCGGCCTCTCTGGTAGAATCCTCCCAAAAATGCACAGGTACAAATTTCAGACACACACACATTTGAAAATTCAAAACAATGTTCTTTATAATGAAAATTCACTTAAACTAAGCCCTCTTTTGGTAAAGCAAAGAGCACTCATCTCCAAACAAACTGGTAATTTGTACAAATCCCTTATCAGTTCTGTGATACTTAGCTTGCAGCTGTGAGGCAATTCACAGTCCTTCTTCTTTCACAAAGTGAAACACACTTTGCTCTGGTTTAGTTTCAAAGCGGGGAAAAATCAGCACCCAAAAAGTCAAAGTCAGTAAAGCAGTCACGAAACACAACGATCAGATAATCCTCCACAATGGCCAAACCCACAGGCTGCTATTTATAGCAGCCTCACTAATTACCACAGCCCCACCCAACCACAGGTGGCCTCATTTTCTTTGATAATAATCTCTCACTTGTTGTTGCCTATGCATCGCTCTCCACATGCATGGCTGTATCATTAACTCTTGTTCTGAATCCAAGGAGGAGCTGGATAATTGATCTCCTTCTGAGCTGTCTGCCACACTCTCCTCCTCCCTGTCACTCATGTCTTCTTGGTCAGAGGAGCCTTCATCAGCAAATTCCACCGGGGGCAAAACAGGCCTGCAGCATGTGGATGTCTCCCCCACATCCACAGTCCTTGGGGCAGAAGCAGGGCCAGAGCTATCCACAACACTTACTGACCTCTTAGGAACTTGGTGAGGTCAACCATGGATAGTCTAAAGGTAAAGTGTTGGGGGTTAGGGGATAATAATACAGAATCCGGTAATGAATTCCATGTTTCGACAACTCGATTACTGAAGTCGTATTTTTCAAAGTCAAGTTTGGAGCGGTTAATATTAAGCTTGAATCTGTTGTGGGATCTTGTGTTGTTGTGGTTGAAGCTGAAGTAGTCTTTGACAGGCAGGACGTTGCAGCATATGATCTTGTGGGCAACACTTAGATCATGTTTGAGGCGTCTTAGTTCTAAGCTTTCTAGACCCAGGATTGTAAGTCTAGTTTCGTAGGGTGTTCTGTTACGGGTAGAGGAGTGAAGAGCGTCAGAAGTTAGGAAGGGGTTCCAAATTTGAGAGGGCCTTACAATCTCAGCAAGGGGATGCCGTGGCTCAGTGGCTGAGCTTGTTGATCAGAAAGGTCGGCAGTTCAGCGGTTCGAATCCCTAGTGCCGCGTAACAGAGCGAGCTCCTGTTACTTGTCCCAGCTTCTGCCAACCTAGCAGTTCGGGACCATGTAAAAAATGCACGTAGAAAATTGGGGACCACTTTGGTGGAAGGTAACAGGGTTCCGTGGCAGCCACATGACCGCAGAGACATCTTCGGACAGCGCTGGGTCTTTGGCTTTGAAATAGATGAGCAGTGCCCCCTAGAATCAGGAACTAGCACATATGTGCGAGGGGAACCTTTACTTTACGATCTAAGCAGTGGATATATCTTACAAGGTTTCTCACTCAATCTTCTTGGATTCATTACTGATTCTTTACACCAGGGAAAGAACTAATATCAGAAGCTAACCTATAAAGCCCTTCATGGCATCGGACCAGAATATCTCCGGGACCGCCTTCTGCCTTCTCTGGGTCCCGTCGACTAAACTATGTCATTTGGCGGGACCCAGGGGAAGAGCCTTCTCTGTGATGGCCCCGGCCCTCTGGAACCAACTCCCCCCGGAGATCAGAATTGCCCCCACTCTCCTTGCCTTTCGTAAACTTCTCAAAAGCACCTCTGCCGTCAGGCATGGAGGAAATTGAAATATCTTCCCCAGGCCTATATGATTTATGTATGGTGTGTTGTGTGCATGTTTTTTAAATTATGGGTTTTTAACTTCGTATTATTAGATTTGTATTGTACATTGTTTCTATCACTGCTGTTAGCCGCCCCGAGTCTACGGAGAAGGGCGGCATACAAATTAAATAAATAAATAAACAAACAAACAAACAAATAAATAAATAAATAAATAAATAAATAAATAAATAAATAAATAAATAAATAAATAACTAAATAAATAAATAAATAAACAAACAAACAAACAAACAAACAAACAAACAAACAAATAAATAAATAAATAAATAAAATTATCTAGGTGTAAGAGATTTATACTCTGTTGGACATGTGCAACAGCATCCTCACACTTTAGCAATAGCACTTAGACTTATATATCACTTTATAGTGATTTACAGCCCACTCTAAGTGGTTTACAGAGTCAGCATATCGCCCTTAATAATCTGGATTCTCATTTTACTGACCTTAGAAGGATAGAAGACTGAGTCAACCTTGAGACTGTCAGTGTCGAACTTCTGGCTATGGGCAGAGTTATCCTGCAATACTGCCTTCTAACCACTGCACAGGTTTGGGCAAGTTTGTTTAAAGAAATAGGGATTCGTTCTGCCGCACGAATCCCAGAGACCGATTAGGTCCCACAGAGTTGGCCTTCTCCGGGTCCCGTCGACTAAACAATGTCGTTTGGCGGGACCCAGGAGAAGAGCCTTCTCTGTGGCAGCCCCGACCCTCTGGAACCAGCTTCCCCCGGAGATTAGAACTGCCCCCACCCTCCTTGCCTTTCGTAAAGTTCTTAAGACCCATCTCTGCCGTCAGGCATGGGGGAACTGAGACATCTCCCCTGGGCCTATACAGTTTATACATGGTATGTTTGTGTGTATGTTTGTTTTTAATGATGGGGTTTTTAGTGTTTTTTAAATTATTGGATTTGTTCTTACATTGTCTTTGTTGTGGTTGTGAGCCGCCCCGAGTCTACGGAGAGGGGCGGCATACAAATCTAATAAATAAAATAATAATAATAATAATAATAATAATAATAATAATAATAATAATAATAATAATAATAATAATAATTGGATTTGTATGCCACCCCTCTCCGCAGACTCGGGGCGGCTAACAACAGTGGTAAAACAACATGAACAATCCAATTAATAAAAACAACTTATTATAAAAAACCAAACATACACACAAACATACTATGCATAACTTGTAATAGCCTAGGGGGAAAGGATAACTTAACTCCCCCATGCCTGGCGACAAAGGTGGGTGTTAAGTAATTTGTGAAAGACAAGGAGGGTGGGGGCCGTTCTAAACTCTGGGGGGAGTTGGTTCCAGAGGGCCGGGGCCGCCACAGAGAAGGCTCTTCCCCTGGGGCCCACCAAACGACATTGTTTGGTCAATGGGACCCGGAGAAGGCCAACCCTGTGGGACCTTATCAGCCACTGGGATTCGTGCGGTAGAAGGCGGTTCCGGATGTATTCTGGCCCAATGCCATGTAGGGCTTTAAAGGTCATTCCCAACACTTTGAATTGTGACCGGAAACCGATCGGCAGACAATAATATGCAGTAGGAAACTACCAAAATGATTGTGATTGTGACCGTCCTTTTTAATAACTTTTTAAAATGGGGTTTTAGTTTTAGATGATGTTTTAGTCTTTGATAACGTTCAACTTCTTTTATCGCTTTGCATCTTTGGATATTGTATTTTTATTGTTGTTGTAAGCCACCCTAAATCGTTTGGGATTGGGAGGCATAGAAGTCAAATAAATAGAAAGAGTTTGTCTGGACATAAGCAGGAGAAAAAGCACTGCTGGACATAGTTCCCTCTAAGCTGAGCAGTGAGCAATCGCTCACTTAAAAATCATCATCAACTCAGAGTTTTCCAAACCTGCCCAGAAGCCGAGAGGGAAAGAGTGAGAGGGAAGGAGAGAGAGAGGAAGAGAGGAAGAGAGAGAAACAGATAGAAAAAAGAGAGGAAGGAAAAGAGAAAGAAAAAGAATGGGAGTAAGGAAGAGAGAAAGAAAATCAAAATCTAGTTCGAAACTAGCTCAACTATTTAAGTGGCATTTTGATATTGATAGAGTTGCCCTATTATGAGCTCACTGTTATAGATACACAGTACAGTACTGTATTTTATTTTGAAATTCTCTGAGGCAAAACAGGGTGGGTTTTTTGTTTGTTTGTTTGTTTGTTTGTTTGTTTATTTATTTATTTATTTATTTATTTATTATTTCTGTGCCGCCCAGTCCCGAAGGACTCAGGTCAGCTTACAACAATAAAATAATAAAAACAGTATAAGTTACTACTTTAAAACATTAATAATAATAAAAACCGCTCAGACACTATACTTTTCCGCCCCCCCCCCCCAAAAAAAAAAAAATTAGAGGGAACACTGCATAGAAGTCGAATAAATAGAAAGAGTTTGTCTGGACATAAGCAGGAGAGGTGGACCTACCTGAGCTTGCCAAGTCATTCCTCTCCCAAGTCTGATGACGTAACCTCGAAGAGTGATGACAATTGAATTTGGGATGACTTTGCCTTCCTGGTTGCTCTCATTCTCCACCACCACGGAGAAATCGACCAGTTCAGGATCCCTGCCGCGGACTTCGACCAAAGTGTAAGAACAAGATCCCAGGAAGTTGAAGATCTCTCCGTCCAAAGTGAGGTAGTGGCTTCCACCGGATACACTGCATTTGCCGTAGCCCCGAGGGTGACAAGCTCGCTTCCCCTTCTCAATCCCGCATTGCTGCTGAGGCCCACAGAAGACCTTCCGGCATTCTACGGCGCCATTTTCTCCACAACGACACTTGTGTTGGCAAGAGGCGCCGGGGGAAAACTCATCACCCTTTTTATAATACCTGCCCTGGTACAGACAACCACATTCTCCTATGGGGACACACTCGTCTCCGCTCAGGACGAAGCCAGCATTGCAGTAGCAGCCTTCTTTGCAGGAGGCCTTACATCCATCGGGCGCGGAGAGGCCGTGACAGGTCACAGGGCAGCCATCTCCACAGAGTTCGTAGTGAGAATTGTGCGGGCAGGAAGGACCTGAAAGAAACAGTTGAATATTGGTTTTCAAACTTTTCTTTAAAAAAATAAATTGTTATTTTTACAGTTGAATGTTAACAGCTGAATATTAACAATTTGGAATGGGATTATTGGGGTTTTTTTTAATGTTTTGGGGATTTTTTTTTAGATTTTTAATTAATTAATTGGAGTCAAGATATTGTACACTGTTTATTATATGTTGTGAGACGCCCCGAATCCTTGGAGAGGGGCGCCATAGAAATCCAATCAATCAATCAATCAATCAATCAATTATATAATTGAATATTAACAATTTAATATTAAGGGGGGAATCACATATGATTTAGTTAAACAAACTATGATCTGTTGATCCAAATGATAGATAGATAGATAGTTAGATAGTTAGTTAGATAGATAGATAGATAGATAGATAGATAGATAGATAGATAGATAGATAGATAGATTATAGTTATAGTTTATTAGATTTGTATGCCACCCCTCCGAAGATAGGTAGATAGATAGATAGATGGATGGATGGATGGATGGATGGATGGATAGATAGAAGATAGGTAGGTAGGTAGATAGATAGATAGGTAGGTAGATAGATAGGTAGGTAGGTAGGTACATAGATAGATAGATAGGTAGGTAGGTAGGTAGGTAGGTAGGTAGGTAGAAGATAGATAGATAGATAGATAGATAGATAGATAGATAGATAGATAGATAGATAGATAGATAATAGTTATAGTTTATTAGATTTGTATGCCACCCCTCTTCGAAGACTTCGAAGACTAGATAGATAGATAGATAGATAGATAGATAGATAGACAGACAGACAGACAGACAGACAGACAGACAGACAGACAGACAGACAGACAGAAAAGCTTCAATTCCAGCTGAGCATGAGGAAGCATTCCATAGCAGTAAGAGTTCCTCACCTATGGAACAAACCAGGAATGAGTTGCTAGCCTGTGCACGGATTTACCAGCCACTTCTGCTGGAAGTTTGTTCCAAGCATCTACTACTCTTTCAGTAAAATAATATTTTCTCACATTACTTCTAATCTTTCCCCCAACCAACCTCAGATTGTGCCCCCTTGTTCTTGGGTTCACTTTCCTATTAAAAACACTTCCCTCCTGAACCTTATTTAACCCTTTAACGTATTTAAATGTTTCGATCATGTCCCCCCCCCCCTTTCCCTTCTGTCCTCCAGACTATACAGATTGAGTTCATTAAGTCTTTCCTGATAAGTTTTATGCTTAAGACCTTCCACTGTCTTTGGACCCATTCAATTTGATCCATATCTTTTTGTAGGTGAGGGCTGGACACAGTATCTCCAGGGCTGGACACAGTATTCCAAATGGGGTCTCTCCCCCAGCGCTCTATACAGCGGGATCACAATCTCCCTCTTCCTGCTTGTTATACCTCTAGGTATGCATCCAAGCATTCTACTTGCTTTCCCTACTGCCTGGCTGCAATCTTGCTGAGACATGCATGTGTGCACCTGCCAGTCACTCGGCATTGCACCGGTAGCAGCATTAAGTAGGAACCTCTGCCTGGAACAAATTATTTTGAAAGGTGTCCGCCTCCCTTTTGCTGATAGTGCTTCATAGAGGCCAGATGACCATCTCTTGAAATACTAAAATAGTGGATTATGCACTGGGCAGAGGCTATTTTGTGTGTTTGTGTGGACCAGTTAATTGCTAATGTACCTCCCAAACCTTCATTCCTAGCGCCAACAATGCAGTGCCAAGCTAAGCCATGATTTGCAATTTACGGACCATATATGGACTCATAAGGCAGCAAGCCCAACGTGAGCCAATTCCGCCACAGCTTGGGGCGATGGGTGAGATCAGCTTATAAATAGCCACTGAAACAGAATCAGAATCTCCCTTTCATGTAACAAGATCCGTGTTGACTTTGCGGGAAGGACTCCTGAGCATGACAGCTCGCTGGATTTCGGCCAGACCTTTTGCAAAGCATCTCGCACTCCGGTTAAATTAAGCAGGGCTAAAGTTGAACCCTGGCTTCTCCCTCAAATTGGCAGCTGCTTGAAAACGGGAGCTCTGCAGAGGGCACTTTGACTATTGGATGGTGGGTGAGAATATATTCACCCTGCCTCTGCTTAGATGTGAGAGGAAGGCCATGTTGCTTTGCAAAGATGTTTGGGGTGATGCTTTGCTTGGGCCTCCCTAAGAGGTTTCTGGGGGTGGGAAAGCAATGGAGAAGGGGGGCATAGAAGTCCAATTACCAGTAATAACTTTTCTTTATCACACAATACGAGGATGAGGGGACACTCCTTAAAGCTCATAGGTAAGACAGTGAAGACAAATAAAGGGAAATATTCTGCCGCACGAATCCCAGCGACCGGTTAGGTCCCACAGAGTGGGCCTTCTCCGGGTCCCGTCAACAAAACAATGTCGTTTGGCGGGACCCAGGGGAAGAGCCTTCTCTGTGGTGGCCCTGGCCCTCTGGAACCAACTCCCCCCGGAGATTAGAATTGCCCCCACCCTCCTTGCCTTTCATAAACTCCTTAAAACCCACCTCTGTTGTCAAGCGTGGGGGAACTGAGACATCTCCCCCTGTCTATGTAGTCCTAGTGCATGATATGAATGTATGTATGTTTTTTATATTGGGGTTCCTTGCTTTTAGATTTTTAAATGTATAATTGTTATCTTAGATTTTAATTATTAGATTTATCAGTATATACTGTTTTTGTCACTGTTGTGAGCCGCCCCGAGTCTGCGGAGAGGGGTGGCATACAAATCTAATAAATAATAATAATAATATTTCTTCACCCAGAGGGTCGTTGGTTTATGAAATTCACTTCCAGAAGAAGTCGTGATGTCATTGAGACGTCCTTCCTGACCGGCTGAAACGGGGACTCCAGGAAGGACGTCTCAGTGACATCAAAGCTCCGCCCCTGGAATCTCCTCGTGGGATTCCCCACCTCCTTTTACGCCTCCCGACCGACTGACAGCTCTCCGGCTGTTCTGGGAAGTGCCGCCGCCCAGCTGTCACCTTCAGAAACAGCCAGGGAGCTTCTTGGCGGTCTCCCGAATGTGGAACCCAGAAGTTCGGCAAAAGTTTGGGTTTGGGAGAGCGCTGGGAAGCGCCCCGACTGTTCCGGAAGGTGACAGCTGGGCGGTGGCACTTCCTGGGGCTTTCTCGAAAGTTCGGCAAAAGTTCAGGTTCGGGTGCCGACCCCAAACCCGAATTTCATTGGGTTCGCCCAACACTATTTATGATCAGAATCCCCCCTTCAAAAAGACCTTCCCAGGCATCCAAAAATACAGATAATGTTATACAGTAATACCTCGTCTTACGAACTTAATTGGTTCCAGGACGAGGTTCGTAGGGTGAAAAGTTCGTAAGATAAAACAATGTTTCCCATAGGAATCAATGGAAAAGCCAATAATGCGTGCAAGCCGATTAGGAAAATCCAAAACATTAAGGCTTTAAAAAAAAAAAGCTGCCGGCAGACGAAGCTGAGGCCAACGGAGTGGGGGGAGGGACAGCGAGAGGTGGCAAGAGGTGGCAGTCCCAACGAAGCAAGGCGAAAAGAGCCTCTCTTGAGCTCCATGGGTCTTTCCCTCCTGTTTTTGCCCACCCCGTTCTGCTCATTTTCCCTACACCTTTCTCCTCTCTTGAGCTCCATGGGTCCCTCCTGTTTTTTCCCACCCTGTCCTGCTCATTTTACCCACACCTTTCTCCTCCCTTGAGCTCCATGAGTCTTTTCTTCCGTTTTTTCCCCACCCCACTTTGCTCATCTCCCCCACATCTTTCTCCTCTCTTGAGCTCCATGAGTCTTTTCTTCCCGTTTTTTCCCACCCCACTTTGCTCATCTCCCCCACACCTTTCTCCTCTCTTGAGCTCCATGAGTCTTTTCTTCCCGTTTTTTCCCACCCCACTTTGCTCATCTCCCCCACACCTTTCTCCTCTCTTGAGCTCCATGAGTCT
This sequence comes from Erythrolamprus reginae, assembly GCF_031021105.1. Classification (NCBI taxonomy): domain Eukaryota; kingdom Metazoa; phylum Chordata; class Lepidosauria; order Squamata; family Dipsadidae; genus Erythrolamprus; species Erythrolamprus reginae. Next base: position 11,212,762 of record NC_091960.1, read on the forward strand.
TTTCTTCCCGTTTTTTCCCACCCCACTTTGCTCATCTCCCCCACACATTTCTCCTCTCTTGAGCTCCATGAGTCTTTTCTTCCCATTTTTTCCCACCCCACTTTGCTCATCTCCCCCACACCTTTCTCCTCTCTTGAGCTCCATGAGTCTTTTCTTCCCGTTTTTTCCCACCCCACTTTGCTCATCTCCCCCACACCTTTCTCCTCTCTTGAGCTCCATGAGTCTTTTCTTCCCGTTTTTTCCCACCCCACTCTGCCTGTTTTTCGATCCTGGGATTCCCCTCCTGGGATTTCCCTACAGCATCACGTTTTTGCGGAAGTCAGGAGGTGGGGTTTCCCATGGAGGGGAGCCTCGGGATCCCAGGATCGCAAAAACTGCGGCTTGGCTCACAACGAAAGTCTGGAGGCAGGTTCATAAGGTGAAAAAAGTTCATAAGAAGAGGCAAAAAAATTCCGAACCCTGGGTTCGTATCTCGAAAAGTTCGTATGACGAGGGGTTCGTATCATGAGGTACCACTGTATGTATATTTATACTTCACTTCTTTGTAACAGAAAGAACATTAAACAGGAGGATTTGTTGAGTTGATTCGTTCTATATTGCTTTGGGATTACTTTCAATGAAAAGCAGACCAAAAATGGTTAAACAAATAATGCTCCCTCCCTTCCTCCTTCTCTCCTCCTCTCAGATCACACTTTCAAAGAGGGAAATTTCTTTACAACTATCAGAACAATGGAGAAAAAGATAAACTCACCTTACACCCAATGGTATATTCCCTGTCTGGTTGATGTTATATTTATTTTTTTTTTAAAAAAATACAAAATTTAAATTTAAATATATCCAATCTAGTTTGGTTTGGAGAAGGATTGTTTGTCCCAAAGGTGTTTTGTTCAAGAGGCAACTGAACTTTTTGGTTTTTCTTTGAAGGCTTTTCACTTTTCATCCAAGAAGCTTCTTCACCTCTGACTGGATGGTGGGGGGATGGAGGACAGAGCTGAAGAAGTTTCTTGGATGAAAAGTGAAATGCCTTAAAAAAACAAAACAAAACAGGAAGTCCAGTTGCCTCTTGAAAAAGCACATTGGGGACAACCATGACCTGGATGGCTATCAGGGGAATTCTGGGAGTTGAAGTCCACAGGTCTTAAAGTGGCCAAGGTTGAAATATACTGCTCTGATACCATTTCCAGAGTATAAGATGCACTTTTCCCACTCCTGGAAGAGGGTGGAAATATCGGTATGTCTTATAGAATCATAGAGTTGGAAGGGACCTCCAGGGTCATCGGGTCCAACCCCCTGCTCAGTGCAGGATTCATTAAACCATCCCAGAAAGATGACTGTCCAGTCTCTGTTTGAAGACCTCCAATGAAGGCAAGCCCACCACCTCCTGTGGCAAACTGCTCCACTGGTTTATCACCCTTACTGTTAGAAAGTTTTTTTCTGATATCTAATCTAAATCTACTCCCTTGCAGTTTCATTCCATTGTTTCTAGTCCTTCCATGTGCTAATGAGAACAATGCTGATCCCTCTGCTCTGTGACAGCCCTTCAGATATTTGTAGACAGTTATCAAGGTCTCCTCTCGATCTTCTCCTTTGCAGACTAAACATCCCTAGATCCTATAACCCAGTGTTTTTCAACCAGTGTGCCGTGGCACACTAGTGTGCCACGAGACATGGTCAGGTGTGCCGCGAAGCTCAGAGAGAAAGAAAGCAAGAGAGAGAGAAAGCAAGAGAGAAAGAGAGAAAGAAAGCAAGAGAAAGAGCGAGAGAGAGAGAAAAAGAACTAGAGAAAGAAAGCAAGAGAGAAAGAACAAGAGAAAGAGAGAGAGAAAGAAAGCAAGAGAGAGAGAGAAAGAGAGGGAGGGAAGGAGAGAGAGAGAAAGACATACAGGGACGTAGGGAGGGAGAGAGAAAGAGAGCAAAAAAGAGAGGAAGGAAGGAAGAGAAAGAAAGAGGGATGCAGAGAGAAAGAAAGAGGAAGGAAGGGAGAGAAAGAGGGAGGGAGAAAGAAATAGAGCGAAGGGGAGGAAGAGAGAATTTTTTTGTCCAAACTTTTTTTAGCCCCCCCCCCCCCCCCAATGTGCCCCAGGGTTTTGTAAATGTAAAAAATGTGCCGCGGCTCAAAAAAGGTTGAAAATCACTGCTATAACCGTTCCTCATAGGATAGGGTTTCCACACCACTCACCATCCTTGTAACTCTCCTTTGAACTTGCTCTAGTTTATCAATGTCCTTTTTAAATTGGGGTCCCCAGAACTGAACACAGTATTCCAAGTGGGGTCGTACCAAAGTACTGTAGAGAGGAATAATTACTTCACGTGAGCAAGATTCTATGCGCCTCTTGATGCATCCCAGGATTGTGTTTGCCTTTTTTGCAGCTGCTTCACACTGTCGACTCATGTTTAATCTGTGATCAACCAATACACCTAGGTCCTTCTCACCTGTGCTGCTATACACCAAATACAGTCATTTTTGCTGTTCCAAAGCCCCGCCCCTACATCCCATTTTTGAAAAATGGGCCTGTTTTTCGCAAAAATGGACAGAGGGTCTGGGAAGCCTGCAGAGAGCTCCTGGGACTGGGGGAGGCAATAATGTCCCCTTTTTTTGTGTATGGAAAAAAAATTGGCAAAAGACAGCCCGGGGGTTTTTGGTGGTGTTTTTTTTTTGCAAAAACATGTGTGTTTTTCCAATTACCCTATCTAGCATGACTGGAGGAGGAATGCTGGGAGTTGAAGTCATGTTTGAAAATCCCTGGGTTAGATGTTAGGGGTGCAAGGGTATTCACATTTAGCAAGTTTAAGACTTGTGGACTTCAACTCCCATTCCTGAGCTAGCATGACTGGAGGAGGAATGCTGGGAGTTGAAGTCCACAAGTCTTAAAAGCTGTCAAGTTTGTAAAAAGTGTACATGGTTGTAAAAAGTATTCTGCTACACTGGTATTTTATTAAATAATATACAGTGGTACCTCGTGATACGAACCCCTCGTGATACGAACCCCTCGTGATACGAACCCTTCGTGATACGAACCCGGGGTTCGGAAATTTTTTGCCTCTTCTTACGAACTTTTTTCAGCTTACAAACCCACCGCAGATCACAAAATGGCGCTCCGCTGGGTGCCGCCGCCCGGCTGTCACCCTTTAAAACTGCTGGGGGGCTTCTTGGCATTCTCCCGAACCCGAACTTTTCAGGTTCAGGTTCGGAAGACCGCCAAGAAGCGCCGCCGCCCAGCTGTTACCTTCTGAAACAGCCGGGGGGCTTCTCGGCGGCCTCCCGAGTGCTGAACCCGGAGGTTCAGGTTTGGTTTGGGGTTCCAGAGGCCGCCAAGAAGTGCCCGGCTATTTCAGAAGCTTACAGCCGGGCGGCGGCACCCAGCGGAGCGCCGTTTTTGCAATCGGCAGCGGCGTTTTCGGCCGATCTGGAGGCTGGAAAGGAGGTGGGAAATGCCAATAGGGAATTCCATGGGCGGAGCTTTGACCTCAGGAAGATGCCCTTCCTGGAGGCCGAAACGTGGCCTCCAGGAAGGACGTCTTCATGACATCAAAGCTCCGCCCATGGAATTCCCTATTGGCATTTCCCACCTCCTTTCCAGCCTCCAGATAGGCTGAAAACACCGCCGCCGATTGCAAAAACGGTGCTCTGCTGGGCGCTGCTGCCCATCTGTAACCTTCTGAAACAGCCGGGCGCTTCTCGGCAGCCTCCCGAACCCGAACATGAAAAGTTCGGGTTCGGGTTCGGGTTCGGGAGAACGCCAAGAAGCCCCCCCCCCCCCCCCGGCTGTTTTAAAAGGTGACAGACGGGCGGCGGTGCCCAGCGGAGCGCCATTTTGCGATTTTTTTCCCCTTTGCATGCATTAATTGCTTTTACATTGTTTCCTATGGGAAACAATGTTTTATCTTACGAACTTTTCACCTTACGAACCTACTTCCGGAACCAATTAAGTTCGTAAGACGAGGTATCACTGTATATTACTATGCCATTTGGTTCAAAATATCCTTTCCCCTTGTTTTCCAGTTCTAAAAACTAGGTGTGTGTTATACTCTGGTGCATAGACTGGATAAAATACGATACTTACTGCAAAAGGAGGCCGACCGCCACGTGTCAATCTGGATGCCCTGTGCTTGGCACACTGTTGCGTAGGCTGCGATGGCACTGCACAAGATGCTCTGGTGGCCCTTGAACAGACAGGCATCCAAGACACAAGAATCAAAGTAAGACTGTGGGTTGATAGCTATGTGGCAATGTCTGAATGGTCCATCTTTTCTGGAGAGGACCCCACAGTAGTGATCCTTCCTGTAGATCTGTTTCTCGTTTTCACTACAGCCTGGGCAGTTGCTGGTACACCCGTTCACACAACCAGGGCTCTCTCCTTCTTTCCAGCTGTCGGCAAACTGGATAAAATTGGCTGCTGGGGCCCCGTTCCTCATGGTCAACTCTCTTCCACGTTTTTGACTGCCGTTACCGCAGACGCCACAAATCGCGTTGAGATAGCTGCCAGGAACCGTGATGTGGACTAGTCTATTCCAACTGAAGATCATGGAAAGGTCAAACTGAGTCTTGATAAGGAGATGATTTCCACTAAGGTAGGCCTGGATCTTGTCTTCATAGTAGAAGGGCAAGTCCACTAATACTCCATCAACCTACAGAAAGAGAGAGGATATTGTCAAAATGGAAAACAAACATATGATAACCTTTTTTTTAGTGACGTTCTAACTTTGAATAGTCATTAAAGGAATGGTCTTAAGTTGAGGATGACCTGTGTTCTTTCTGCGCCAGCTCGGGAAGCTCAAACTGCCCAAGGAGCTGCTGATACAGTTTTACAGAGGAATCACTGAGTCTGTCATCCACACTTCTATAACTGTCTGGTTTGGTTCTGCAACCCAACAAGACAGACAGAGACTTCAAAGGATAATTATAACTGCAGAAAAAACAAATGCTTCCAACCTACTTTTTATTGGGGACCTGTATACGGCACGAGTCAAAAAGAAGGCGGTGAAAACATTTACAGACACCTCACATCCTGGACATAAACTGTTTCAACTCCTATCCTCAAAAAGATGCTATAGGGCACTGCACACCAAGACAATTAGACAAAGAACAGTTTTTCCCTGAATGCCATCACTCTGCTAAACAAATAATTCCCTCAACACAATGAAACTATTTAGTAAGTCTGCACTACTATTAATCTTCTCATCGTTCCCATGACCCATCTCTTCCCACTAATGACTGTATGGCTGTAACTTTGTTGCTTGCATCCTTAAAATTTACAACGTCTGGTTCCTAAAATGATTTGATTGCTTATTTATACATGGACTATCATTAAGTGTTGTATCTTATGATTCTTGACCAATGTATATTTTCTTTTATGTAAACTGAGAGCATATGCACCAAGACAAATTCCTTGTATGTATAATCACACTTGGCCAATAAAGAATTCTATTCTATTCTATTCTATTCTATTCTATTCTATTCTATTCTATTCTATTCTATTCTAACCTATCCTACCCTACCCTACCCTATTCTATTCTATTCTACCCTATCCTACCCAACCCTATCCTACCCAACCCTACCCTACCCTACTCCTCTCCTCTCCTCTATTCTATTCTACCCAACCCTACCCTACCCTACCCTACTCTATTCTATTCTATTCTATTCTACCATATCCTACCCAACCCTACCCTACCCTATTCTATTCTACCCTACCCTATCCTATCCTACCCAACCCTACCCTACCCTACCATACCCTATTCTATTCTATTCTACTCTATCCTACCCAACCCTACCCTACCCTACCCTATTCTATTCTATTCTACCCTACCCTACCCTACTCTATTCTATTCTACCCTACCCTACCATACCCTACCCTACCCTATTCTATTCTATTCTATTCTATTCTATTCTATTCCATTCTATTCTCCTAGCCTCCTACCTGGATTGTATCAGGATGATCCTGGCTGATGGTAATGGTCATATTATAGACTTCCAACGTCATAACAGAAGAGAACGGCAAGATCTTCCTGCCTTGGCTGTTCTGGATCCTGATGGCGAATGGGGTGAGGGCAGGATCCTTGGCACATAAGCCAACCAGCTGGTAGAGGCAAGTGCCAGTAAAGTCATATTTCTGCCCATCAAAAGTGATGTAGTGGTGGTTCCCCATCACTGAGCACGTGGCGAAGCTGAGAGAGTAGCAATCTTGGATGCCGTTGTCTATTCTGCATATTTCGCTAGCCTTGCAGCTGGCTGGCTCACACACCACGATGCCCATCTTGGGGTCACACCGGCAGCGAGAGGTGCAGTACTCATCCCCCCAGAACTCCTGCTCCGGTTTGTAGTAGAGGCCATTGTAGGTACAGCCACAACTCCCCACGTGCACACATTGATCCACACTGAGAATGTAGCCTTCGTTGCATTGGCAGGTTTCCACACAGGGCAACTTGCAAGATGCGGAAGCCGTTCGCTCAGAGCACGTGTTTGGGCAGGCGCTTCCACAGGCCTCGTAGTGACTGTTCTCAGGACAAGGCAGAGCTGGAAAGAAGGAGCAGAGTAAGGACTTCTCAGTAAGTTGAACAGACAGAAGGCCAATGCCGCCAGTGAGAGTTGCATAGCAAGGTAGGCCTACCCAACACCAACCAGCTCATGTGTTTTCCTTTCCTTTCCTTTTTTTCTTCCCCTTTCATTTCCCTTTCCTTTTCTTTTTTCTTCTCCTCTCCTCTCCTGTCCTCTTCTCTCCTCTTTCCTCCCCTCTTCTCTCCTTTCCTATTTTCATCTCCTCTTCTCTCCTCTCCTCTTTCCTCTCTTCTTTTCTCCTTTCCTTTTTTTCTCTCCTCTTCTCTTCCCTTCCCTCTCCGCACCTTTCTTTTTTTCCTCTCCTCTCCCCTTTGCTCCCCTCTTCTCTCCTTTCCTTTTTCTCTCCTCTTTCCTCCCCTCCTCTCTCCTTTCCTTTTTTCATCTCCTCTCCTCTCCTCTTTCCTCTCTTCTTCTCTCCTTTCCTTTTTTCATCTCCTCTCCTCTCCTCTTTACTCTCTTTTTTTCTCCTTTCCTTTTTTTCTCTCCTCTTCTCTTCCCTTCCCTCTCCGCACCTTTCTTTTTTTCCTCTCCTCTCCCCTTTCCTCCCCTCTTCTCTCCTTTCCTTTTTTCTCTCCTCTTTCCTCCCCTCTTCTCTCCTTTCCTTTTTTCATCTCCTCTTCTCTCCTCTCCTCTTTCCTCTCTTCTTTTCTCCTTTCCTTTTTTCTCTCCTCTTTCCTCCCCTCTTCTCTCCTTTCCTATTTTCATCTCCTCTTCTCTCCTCTCCTCTTTCCTCTCTTCTTTTCTCCTTTCCTTTTTTCTCTCCTCTTCTCTTCGCTTCCCTCTCCGCACCTTTCTTTTTTTCCTCTCCTCTCCCCTTTCCTCCCCTCTTCTCTCCTTTCCTTTTCTCTCTCCTCTTTCCTCTCTTCTTCTCTCCTTTCCTTTTTTCATCTCCTTTCCTCTCCTCTTTACTCTCTTTTTTTCTCCTTTCCTTTTTTTCTCTCCTCTTCTCTTCCCTTCCCTCTCCGCACCTTTCTGTTTTTCCTCTCCTCCTCTCCCCTTTCCTCCCCTCTTCTCTCCTTTCCTTTTTTCTCTCCTCTTTCCTCCCCTCTTCTCTCCTTTCCTTTTTTCATCTCCTCTCCTCTTTCCTCTCTTCTTCTCTCCTTTCCTTTTTTCTCTCCTCTTTCCTCCCCTCTTCTCTCCTTTCCTTTTTTCATCTCCTCTCCTCTCCTCTTTCCTCTCTTCTTCTCTCCTTTCCTTTTTTCTCTCCTCTTCTCTTCCTTTTCCTCCCCTCTCCTTTCCTTTTTCTCTCCTCTCCTCTTCTCTCCTCTCCCCTTTCTTCTCTTCTTCTCTCCTTTCCTTTTTTCTCTCCTCTTCTCTTCCCTTTCCTCTCCTCTCCTTTCCTTTTTTCTCTCCTCTCCTCTTTCCTCTCTTCTTCTCTCCTTTCCTTTTTTCTCTCCTCTTCTCTTCCCTTTCCTCTCCTCTCCTTTCCTTTTTCCTCTCCTCTCCTCTTTCCTCTCTTCTTCTCTCCTTTCCTTTTTTCTCTCCTCTTCTCTTCCCTTTCCTCTCCTCTCCTTTCCTTTTTCCTCTCCTCTCCTCTTTCCTCTCTTCTTCTCTCCTTTCCTTTTTTCTCTCCTCTTCTCTTCCCTTTCCTCTCCTCTCCTTTCCTTTTTTCTCTCCTCTCCTCTTCCCTTTCCTCTCTTCTCTCCTTTCCTTTTTTCCTCTCCTCTTCCCTTTCCTCTCTTCTTCTCTTCTTTCCTTTTTTCCTCTCCTCGTCTCTCCTCTCCCTTCTTAACTCGCCTTTATTATTTTTATAATTTTTAATGATTTATTTTTATAAAAATCTCAAAGTAATGAGGACTTAATACTCCTTCCTCCTATTGAAAAGTTAAATATTTTATGTCAGCATATATTATATAGAGATATTTCATTGATAAGTTTACTTTTCTGTATTGATCTAAACTAGAATTAGGGTTTTTTTTTCTGTATTAAGAAGACTTCTATACTGAGCGGAGCAATTGTAGCTCCTTTTTGTGTTAAATGTTGTACGTCTCGTCCTGTCTTATATTTTAAAAAATTAATAAAAATATTTTTTTTAAAAGAGAAGGGAAACATCTTCAAAGAAAAACCAGAATGTCCAGTTGCCTCTTGAAAAAACCTTTGGGACAAAGGTGTCAGCAATTCTTTGGCTGCAAAGTGATGTGCCCCCATCCCATCCAATAAATAAGGCCATTCTTTCCAGGTGTGTGTATGTGTGTTTGTGTGTGTGATATGAAGGCTTGATTTTCCCCCACGCCACCCTGACAACGTGTACGGGGAGAGCCGGGGTGGCGCAGCAGGTAGAGTGCTGTACTGCAGGGCACTGAAGCTGACTTGTAGATCTGTTGGTCAGCAGTTCAAATCTCATCGCCAGCTCAAGGTTGACTCAGCCTTCCATCCTTCCGAGGTGGGTCAAATGAGGACCCGGATTGTGGGGGCAATAGGCTGGCTCTGTTAAAAAGTGCTATTGCTAACATGTTGTAAGCCGCCCTGAGTCTAAGGAGAAGGACGGCATAAAAATTGAATGAATGAATGAATGAATGAATGAATGAATGAATGAATGAATGAATAAACAAACAAACAAACAAACAAACAAACAAACAAACAAACAAACAAACAAACAAACAAACAAATAAATAAATAAATAAATAAATAAACAAACAAACAAACAAATAAACAAATAAACAAACAAACAAACAACCAACACATAAATAAATAAACACATAAATAAATAAACACATAAATAAATAAACACATAAACAAACAAACAAACAAACAAATGAATAAACGAATGAATGAATGAATGAATGAATGAACGAATGAATGAATAAATACTCACCACAACCGCTTTTGGTTCTCCAGTCTGTAATGATCACACCTTCCTTGCGACAGTTGAATGCATAAGTCTCTAGAGCGTTGCAAAAGATGCTCTTAGCCCCCCCATTGAGGCAGACGTCATAAATACAGCTGTCAAAAATGTCGTCAGGGTTTAACTTGGGGTGGCATTTCCGGAAGGGGCCCTCCTCCGACTTGGTGATGAGACCACAGAACTGGTCACTCCCAAAGAGTTCCCGCTTGCTCTGCTCACACGTGGGACATTTCCCCTTGCAGTGATGCCAGCAGAACGGATCGCGGTCCTTCACTTTCCAACTTGCGGCCCACTCCACGGAAGAATTCGCCTTGTGCCCTGCAGCTGTGGTCATGTCGTCGTCCGGGTTTTGGTTGAAATTCCCACAGAGGCCGCAGAGGGAGCCATAGTAGCTGCTGGAGAGGATGATGGACAAGAGGGAGGCCCCATCGAAAGATACCTCCAGTCCGAAGTCGGTCTGCAGGATGGCTTTCATGCCGCTCTGGAAAAGGTGGATTTTCCCATCCTCCAGCGTCACAGGCAGGTTTGTGATGAGTCCATTCAGCTGTGTTTTCAAAGGAAATATACATACATAATGTGTGGACACAGATATAGGAGATATCGAAGAATTAGAATAGAATAGAATAGAATAGAATAGAATATCTCTACTCTAGAGTAGAAGAGGAGTAGAGAGAATAGAGTAGAGTAGAGTAAAAGAGAAGAGGAGAGAATAGAGGAGAGGGGAGGAGAGGAGAGGGGAGGGGAGGGTAGAGGAGAGGAGAGGAGAAAAGAACAGAAGAGAGAAGAGAAAGGAGAGGAGAAGAGAGAATAGAGGAGAGGAGAGGAGAAGGGAAGAGAAGAGAAGGGAGAACAGAACAGAGAAGAGGAGAGGAGAAGTGAGGAGAGGAGAAGGGAAGAGGAGAGGAGAGAAGAGAGGAGAGGAGAGGAGAGAAGAGGAGAGGAGAGGTGAGGAGAGAATAGAGGAGAGGAGAAGGGAAGAGAAGAGAGGAGAAGGGAGAATAGAACAGAACAGAGGAGAGGAGAGGAGAGAATAGAGGAGAGGAGAAGGGAAGAGAAGAGAGAAGGGGAAGAGAAGAGAAGAGAGAAGAGAAGAGGAGAGCAGAGGAGAGGAGAGGAGAAGAGAGAATAGAGGAGAGGAGGGGAGAAAGGAAGAGAAGAGAGAAGAGGAGAGCAGAGCAGAGCAGAGGAGAGGAGAGAATAGAGGAGAGGAAAAGAGAAGAGAGAAAGGAGAGGAGAGGAGAGAATAGAGGAGAAGAGAGAATAGAGGAGAGTAGAAGAGAAGAGAAGGGAGAAGAGAATAGAACAGAACAGAGAAGAGAAGAGAAGAGAAGGGAGAATAGAACAGAATCCTATCCTGTCCTCTCCTACATTCTATTCTATTCTATTCTATTCTATTCCACTCCATTCCATTCCATTCCATTCCACTCCATCCTCTCCTCTCCTATTCCACTCCATTCTATTCTAAAGAGTGCAGTGCTGCCTTTCTTTGCTCCGGTGAATTATGTTGCCTCTGCCGCATGAATTTGTCAAAGGGAATGTAGGTCACCTTGCACCGGCCTGCTTTGCATTCAGAATGTGATGATCAACTCACATTTTTGGACTGGCTTCGCATATCAGGTGCCAGGACCTGCCCAAGCTTAGCTTGAACTCAGGAAAAAAAGACAGAAAAGAAAATGCTAAGTAGGGTTGGACACGGGTCGTAACAGGATGGGAGACTAGGCTAAACTTCCAAGACTCTATGACAGTGACGGTGAACCTATGGCACGGGTTCCACAGGTGGCACACGGAGCCATATCTGTGGGCACACAAGCCATTGCCCTAGCTCAGCTCCAACATGCATGTGTGTGCCAGCCAGCTGATTTTTGGCTCGCACAGAGGCTCTGGGAGGGCGTTTTTGGCTTCCAGAGAGCCTCCAGGAGGATGGGGAAGGCAATTTTTACCCTCCCCTTATTAAATCTGAATAACTGGATGGACACGTGGTTACCTGATTCTTCTTTATTAGGAATCGGCCCATGTAACAAAGTAACAAGAACTAGAGTACAAGGTCATCTGGCGGGACCCAGGGGAAGAGCCTTCTCTGTGGCGGCCCCGACCCTCTGGAATCAGCTCCCTCCAGAGATTAGAACTGCCCCTACCCTCCTTGCCTTTCGTAAACTTCTTAAAACCCACCCCTGTCGTCAAGCGTGGGGGAACTGAGACATCTCCCCCTGCCTATGTAGTTCTTTGTGCATGATATGACTGTATGTATGTTTTTTATATTGGGGTTCTTTGCTTTTAGATTTTTAAATGTACAAGTGTTATTTTAGATTTTGAATTATTAGATTTGTCAATGTATATTGTTTTTGTCACTGCTGTGAGCCGCCCCGAGTCTGCGGAGAGGGGCGGCATACAAATCTAATTAATAATAATAATAATAATAATAATAATAATAATAATAATAATAATAATAATAAGACAAGGTGCGCGGCTCGGGTCTCTCTTTTTAAAGGCCTTTTTTCCTGTAGGCGTGGCTTTGACAGTTGTTTGAATTTTTCCGCCCGCGGCTCGGCCAATCTGCAGCCGGGCATGTAGATGAGCTAGTTTAAACATATATTTACATAACCTATTTACATATTCTCATTTACATGGATACATAACACCCCTGGGTCCAGGGAAGCCTTTGGAGCCTGGGGAGGGCGAAACACGAGCCTACTGGGTCCACCAGAAGTTGGGAAACAGACCATTTCCGGCCTCCAGAGGCACTCCAGGAGTTGGGAGCATAGTTCCCTCTAACCTGAGCAGGTGAGCAATCGCTCACTTAAAAATCATCATCAACTCAGAGTTTTCCAAACCTGCCCAGAAGCCGAGAGGGAAATTTTATTATTATTTCTGTGTCGCCCAGTCCCGAAGGGACTGCCGCTCAGACACTATACTTTTCCGCCCACCCCCAAAAAAATTTAGAGAGAACACTGGTTGGGAGAACCTGTTTTTGCCCTCCCCAGACATTGAATTATGGGTGTGGGCACTTGCGCATGCACGATAGCATGCCCACATGCTCTTTCGCCACCCAAGGAAAAAAGGATTTGCCATCACTCGCCGAGGCTCTGCCTCTGTCTCTTTCTCAGATAGCTCCATTCCCTCTTTCCCCTCGGAGCTCTCAGATGGTCTTGATGCTGGCCCTGACTCCTACACTGCCTCCTCATCTGACTCAGCTGCTAGAGAGACCAGTCTCACATTGATATCACAAATCTCACATTGACAGGCGCCTGCGTGACTGATAGGCGCCCGTGTGCCCACGACGGCCTCCAAGGGAGCTCCAGTAGCAGGTAAGAAGAGTGGCCCTTCACTGGATAGGATAGGATAAATAGTGTTGGGTAATTTGAGATTATGGTGGTAGGTCAGGGTGTCCTTGGGAACTAACCACGGGTCATCTTTATGGGTACAGAAGTGGAAAAGCCAGCTCTGACGATTTCATGCGGAAAACAGCAGAGTTAAACTTTCCATTTGCTCCCCAGTATCTTCATTGTCATTCAGAGGTTGCCTATCCCAAGGGTTCCTTTGGGCTATTATTTATTTATTATTATTTATTAATCAGATTTCTATGCCGTCCCTCTCCGCAGACTCGGGTCGGCTAACAGCAATAATAATACAATGTAAACAAATCTAATATTTAAGTTAATTTAAAACCCCAATTTAGAAACCAATCATACATACTGACATACCATGCATAAATTTTATAAGCCTAGGGGAAGGGAAAGTCTCAATTCCCACATGCCTGACGACAGAGATGGGTTTTAAGGAGCTTACGAAAGGCAAGGAAGGTGGGGGCAACTCTGATATCTGGGGGGAGTTGGTTCCAAAGGGTCGAGGCCACCACAGAGAAGGCTCTTCCCCTGGGTCCCGCCAAACGACATTGTTTAGTTGACGGGACCCGGAGAAGGCCAACTCTGTGGGACCTAACTGGTCGCTGGGATTTGTGCGACAGAAGGCGGTCCCGGAGATATTCTGGTCCGGTGCCATGAAGGGCTTTATAAGTCGTAACCAAAACTTTGAATTGTGACTGGAAACTGATCGGCAACCAATGCAGACTGCGGAGTGTTGGTGTGACATGGGAGTATTTAGGAAAGCCCAGGATAGCTCTCGCAGCTGCATTCTATGTCCTGATGCTAGCTCAATTTCACTGCAAAAATAATAACAATTTTTTTTTAAAGCCTGAACTCACCTGGATTTTGCCCGAGTGGGACCTGCCAATGGAGATGTTGTATCCATACACACGGATATTGACGTGCCGCACGAAAGAGACATCCTGCCTCCCCCTGTTTTCATTCTTGTGATCCACCACAAATGGAACCAGTCCGGTGTCACTGCCACAATACTTGGCCAAGGTGTAAGTGCAAGTCCCTTGGAAGTCCACCTTCAACCCATCAAAGGTGCGATAGTGTGGGTCTCCCCAGCCATAGCAGGTCTCGTTGTACATCGGGACACATGAGGCTTTGCCATTCTTTACCTTGCACATTTCTTTGATACGACACTGTAAGGTTTTGCATGGATCTGATGGAAGAAAAGACACACAATCAAACATAGCAGAGGGAGCCCACCACTCACAACCGTTCGTTTAGTGACTGTTCAAAGTTACAACAGCATTGAAAAAGAAGTGAAGTTATTTTTCACACTTGCAAGCTGGTTGACAAGTGCCTGAATGGGAATCGGATGATTGCGCAACTTTGTGTGATGGTCATAACTTTGAGGATGGGTCATAAGTCATTTTTCTCAGTGTTTTTGTACTGTTGTAGCATATTGCTAAATAGCTGCTAAGCTGAGGACTACCTGTACTGCATGACTTGTATGTCTGTTTAATAATGGGGTTTTTTAAATGTTTTAAATTATTAGATTTGTTATGAATTGTTTTATTGTTGTTGTGAGCCGCCCCGAGTCTGCGGAGAGGGGAGGCATACAAATCAAATCAAATCAAATCAAATCAAATCAAATCAATGGATGGATGGATGGATGGATGGATGGATAGATGATAGATAGATAGATAGATAGATAGATAGATAGATAGATAGATAGATAGATAGATAAATGGCTTCCACTCTATGCAGCAATTTCATTGTATAGAAAGTTGAGATTGGTGTCAGCTGTAAATTAAATATATCCTTCTGGAAATATTTTTGCTGAGTTTTATAGGATAGGGTAGGGTAGGGTAGGGTAGGGTAGGGTACGGTAGGGTAGGATAGGATAGGATAGGATAGGACAGGACAGGACAGGACAGGACAGGACAGGAAAAATAGTGTTGGGTAACCTGTGATCATGGTGGTAGGTCAGGGTGTTCTTGGGAACTAACCATTGGGACATCCGTCCCCACTGTGTTAAACAGCAAAAGAAACTGGGATAATATTTTCCCCAAGACTATGTCTGAGTTGCATTCAAAAGCTACTGGCTAGGCACAGGAATGTGTGACACAGGAACTCAGGAACAGAAGCCAATGAAGAATGAAGACAATTCAGCAGGAACTGGTTGAAGAAGTTTTACTATTCAGTGTAGCAAAAATAGAAACATTCCTATTCTTCTATTTACAGAAAGCACTTTGCTATAACTATAAACCATGATACAGTTAACCAATCCACCCTCAGGACTAACCACACATCAGAACCAACCAACCAACCAACCAACCAACCAACCAACCAACCACAACAACCACACCCACTGCAAAGGGACACTGCTTTTTATACTGTTCTAGTCCAATCAGGCTGCAGCTTAGTCACTATGACTCAGCAGTATGACTGCTTTGCATACTCACAACCTTTTTACCTTAAATGGAACATTGCGTAGGATATTACAATCCTTAACAGACTATAACTTTGCTGAAAAGCCATATGGGCACAGAAGTGGAAAAGCCAGCTCTGACGATTTCACGCGGAAAACAGTACAGTGAAACTTTCCATTTTCTCCCTGGGCCTCCCATTGTCCATTGTCCAGCAATCCGCTGCACACCAAATGAGTTTTAGGAACAGCCTGTCTGCCTCAGAGGTCTCCAACTGATGATCTTAGGGTCTGGATCTATTTCACGCTTCTGGGCGGAACACTTGGCATTGCACAGTTCCCTCGATTACATCCCAAATGTCTTCCCTTCCCACTCCCATTACTGTGGTCTGGTTGGGAGCAGGGCTGCATGGCGAGTAAACCATGAAACATTGTTTTGGCAGGTTGTGGGACACAGCAGGTCATCACTCTAAGCCAGTGTTTCCCAACCTTGGCCACTTGAAGATATCTGGACTTCAACTCCCAGAATTCCTGCATTCGCTGGCTGGGGAATTTATTTATTTATTTATTTATTTATTTATTTACTTACTTACTTACTTACTTACTTACTTACTTACTTACTTACTTACTTACTTACTTACTTACTTACTTACTTACTTATTTACTTATTCATTCATTCATTCATTCATTCACTTATTCACTTATTCACTTATTCACTTATTCACTTATTCACTTATTCACTTATTCACTTATTCACTTATTCACTTATTCACTTATTCACTTATTCACTTATTCACTTATTCACTTATTCACTTATTCATTCATTCATTCATTCATTCATTCATTCATTCATTTATTTATTCAATTTTTATGCCGCCCTTCTCCTTAGACTCAGGGCGGCTTACAACATGTTAGCAATATCACTTTTTTAACAGAGCCAGCCTATTGCCCCCACAATCTGGGTCCTCATTTTACCCACCTCCGAAGGATGGAAGGCTGAGTCAACCTTGAGCCGGTGATGAGATTTGAACCGCTGACCTTCAGATCTACAAGTCAGCTTCCGTGGCCTGCAGTACAGCACTCTACCTGCTGCGCCACCCCAGCTCGAATTCTGGGAGTTGAAGTCCAAAAATCTTCAAGTGGCCAAGGTTGGGAAACACTGCTCTAAGCCAACATTTAGCATAGCATTTAGTGTAAGGTGGCCGATTGTAACTTCGGTGAAGCGGGACACCATTGAGAGAGGAAGGGGGGGATGGACGGACTACTGAAAATTTTCTACAGAATTTTCTACAACGTTTGTTTGTTAGGGTGGGGCTTCACCTCAAAGAAAGAGGTTTCCCTACTCTTTTCCCCAGAGAGGTGCGTGCTCGGTCTTTCCTCCAACCCGCTGATCTCTTTCTCTCTCACTTTTGGGCATGCACAAAGCAACCCATAGCCGATAGCGCCAAACCTTTGGGTCACCACTTCATTTTTTTCTTTCCCCCCCTTCCCATTTTGCATCGGCCGATTTCAGGCAGCGTGGAAGCTGAGCTGCTTGCCAGACAATCCCTTCAAGCCACATCATTGCCCGGCATCAAAGGATGAAGAGCAGGTCCTTCCGGCTCCAACGCAATCTCCAGCCGGCATTCAAGCCGCCGACTGGTATTTCTTTCAAAAAACCGGGACCTTTTAAAAACGCCGCGGGACGCGGGACAAATTGCTCAAAGGCGGGACTGTCCCTCCAAAAGCAGGACATCTGGTCACCTTAATTTAGTGGGACACAATACATATTTCCGGTCACAATTCAAAGTGTTGGTTATGAACTTTAAAGCCCTACATGGCAATGGACCAGATTACCTCCCGAACCACCTGCTACCGCACGAATCCCAGCGACCGATAAGGTCCCACAGAGTTGGCCTTCTCCGGGTCCCGTCGACTAAACAATGTCGTTTGGCAGGCCCCAGGGGAAGAGCCTTCTCTGTGGCAGCCCCGGCCCTCTGGAACCAACTCCCCCTGGAGATTAGAACTGCCCCCACCCTCCCTGTCTTTCGTAAACTACTCAAGACTCATTTATACCGCCAGGCATGGGGGAGTTGAGATAGCTCTTCCCCCTAGGCCATTACAAGTTATGCATGGTATGTTTGTGTGTATGTTTGGTTTTATAATAGGGGTTTTTAGTTGTTTTTATTATTGGATTGTACATGTTGTGTTTATTATTGTGGTTAGCCGCCCCAAGTCTGCGGAGAGGGGCGGCATACAAATCCAATAAATTATTATTATTATTATTATTATTATTATTATTATTATTATTATTATTATATTGTATTGTTGACGATTTGGGATTAGGAGTTAGCAGGTGCAAACGTAGCTCTTGACTCAATTACCTTTATTAACGCAGCTCATGATCCCATCCTGGACCCGGCATTCTTCGTCAGAAGAACAGTGGTAAGATTCGCAAAGGAGTCCCTGCCCAGGGAAACACTGGCACGTTTGTTGGCATTCGTTCAACAGGATCTTCTCGTTGGGCTGAGACGGAACAAAAGAAGCATTCAGCGCGCATAGCCTCCGATGACTATTTTTAAGCTCCCGTCAAGGAACAGAAGGCAATTGTGTCGCACAATTCTTAAGCTCTCTATTCTGTCTACGATATTGAATATCCCTATTGTTCCAGGAGGTGGAAAAAAACCCAGAGAATCTAGGCTCGGAAATATAGAAATACTATGTGTTCCATTCAAATTACAAAAGCTTCCTGTGCTATGATAATAGCAAGTTAAGAGCTGGCTTTCTTAGGAGTAAGACGATTTATTTTATTTATTTATTTTGGGTTTTTGGGTTTTTGTCAAGCATGTTTTAGATAAGAGATATACTGGTTGGTATAAACATGCTTATTAATACATGAAATGGATATTAATAAAAGGGGGCTTTAGGACAGGGAGACCATAGAAACATAGAAAATTGACGGCAGAAAAAGACCTCCTGATCCATCTAATCTGCCGTTACACTATTTCCTGTATTTTATCTTAGGATGGATCTATGTTTACCCCAGGCATATTAAAATTCAGTTACTGTGGATTTACCAACCACATCTGCTGGACGTTTGTTCCAAGCATCAGCTACTATTTCAGTAAAATAATATTTTCTCATGTTGCTTTTGATCTTTCCCCCAACTAACCTCAGATTGTGTCCCCTTGTTCTTGTGTTCACTTTCCTATTAAAAACACTTCCCTTCTGAACCTTATTTAACCCTTTAACATATTTAAATGCTTCTATCATGTCCCCCCTTTCCCCTCTCTCCTCCAGACTATACAGACTGAGAGTTCATTAAGTCTTTCCTGATAGGTTTTATGCTTAAGACCTTCCACCATTCCTGTAGCCCGTCTTTGGACCCGTTCAATTTTGTCAATATCTGTGTAGGTGAGGTCTCCAGAACTGAACACAGTATTCCAAATGCGGTCTCACCAGTGCTCTATATAGCGGGATCACAATTTCCCCCTTCCTGCTTGTTATACCTGTAGCTATGCAGCCAAGCATCCTACTTGCTTTTCCTTCTGCCTGACGCATTGTCCACCCATTTTGAGTCTGTCAGAAATCACTACCCCTAAATCCTTCTCAGGAGCAGGCACACTGGTGCGGTTATGCACAACCCTTACAGACCTCTTAGGAATAGGAATTGGAATACAGTGGTACCTTTACTTAAGAATGCCTCTACTTAAGAACTTTCTAGATAAGAACCAAGATTTTTTGCCTCTTCTTAAGAACCATTTTCTACTTAAGAACCTGAGCCCGGAAAAATTTCCCAGGAAATTTGAGAGCAGCACGAAAGCCGGGCCAGTTTCCTGCCATTCCCCCTTTAATCCCAGCCATCTCGGGCTTTTCTGGGTTGCCAGAGGAGCCTTTCGGTGGTGCTTAAGGAAGCTTTGGCAGTCCAGAGTGAACGAAGCATTTTCCTTTCTCTGGGCGCTTGGAGAGGGAATAAACCTCTGCCAGCGCCCAGAGAAAAGAAATGCTCCCTTCGCTCTGGGCAGTGACTGTCCTCCTCCTCCTCTTCCTCCTCTTCCTCCCACCCAAATTCCGAGCTTTTATTTCTTTCCTTATGGGTTTGCACACATTATTTGCTTTTACATTGATTCCTATGGGGAAAATTGCTTCTACTTACAAACTTTTCTATTTAAGAACCTGATCACGGAACAAATTAAATTCTTAAGTAGAAGTACCAATATTTGCTTTTTTCTTCTTCTTTTCATTGTTAAATGGCATCTATTATGAAATTAGGGTTAAGAAATATACATGAAATTGATATTAAGGATATACAGACAAGATTGAAGCACCACAGCCTAAATGTATTCGATGTGATCAGAAAGAAAGCAGCCTAAAATGTATTAGTTACTAGATTTTTAATGCCTATTAAGAAATTTGAGTAATTATTTTTGTCCAGATGTTAAATGTAAAAGGAGGCAGCATTTGAGGGATCATGAATACCGAATTTGAAAAGATGAATTATTGTAATGTAATTTTGAATTGACGGTATGTCATTTTGTACATGTGTTTGGAGTGGGGAAAAAAATTATTTGCCACACAGACACACACACACACACACACACACAAAGGAACAGGGAAAGACCAACAGTAGATAGTCTAAGGCAGTGGTTCTCAACCTAGAGGTCGGGACCCCTTTGGGGGTTGGATGACCATTTCACAGGGGTCGCTTAACACCATGGGAAAATAAAAGTTTCCCATGGTGTTAGGAACTAAAGTGTCTATTCTGGCACCTTGGAACATCCGACCAATCAGGCATTTACAGTGGGGGTGTCCCTCTGACCTTCCTGCCAATCAGCTTAAAGCTCTGTTGGGAGAATTGGTGCTAGAATCCCAGCGACCAGTTAGGTCCCACAGAGTTGGCCTTCTCCGGGTCCCGTCGACTAAACAATGTCGTTTGGCGGGACCCAGGAGAAGAGCCTTCTCTGTGGCGGCCCCGACCCTCTGGAACCAGCTCCCCCCGGAGATCAGAACTGCCCCCACCCTCCTTGCCTTTCGTAAAGTTCTTAAGACCCATCTCTGCTGTCAGGCATGGGGGAACTGAGACACCTCCCCCGGGTTTATACAGTTTATACATGGCATGTTTGTGTGTATGTTTGCTTTTAATAATGGGGTTTTTAGTGTTTTATAAATTATTAGATTTGTTCTTACATTGTCTTTGTTATTGTTGTCAGCTGCCCCGAGTCTACGGAGAGGGGCGGCATACAAATCTAATAAATAATAATAATAATAATAATAATAATAATAATAATAACAACAACAACAACAACAACAACAACGATAACAATAATAATAATAATATGGTTGGAGGTTACTGTTAGATATTTGCCTGGGTGACCTACCCAGACAGGGTAAAAGTCAAAAGTTCAGATTTGTTTATTGCATGTTGATTGGTTGCCTTCTTTTGGCACTTAAAATGTTTCTTTGTAAAACTGCCTGTTGCTGGGCTAGATTGTATAAATAGGAGAACTGTCATTGTATAGAGCTCTCAATACTCCATTGCTTCTTGACTGAATTGACTTCCTTGTCCTGTTAACGAAATAAACCTTGCTTGATTCAACCTTGCTTTGAGAGTTATTACATTGGCAACGAGGAAACCGACCCTCCGAACACGAGGAACTGTATTAAGGGGTCTCAACATTAGAAAGATTGAGAACCACTGGTCTAAGATTAAAGTTTTTTGGGGGGTTGGGGTGACCTGGATGACTGAGAATCTCCATCGACACGAGGCTGGGTGGAGCAAAGATCTCGCTGGAGCCTTACCCTATAATAACTTCCGTTTCCAAAGCATCCACAGCCCTCCACTGAGACGCAGCCGAGCCCATCAAAGAAGTACCCAAGATCACACTGGCACCCCTCGGCACAGGTTTCAGGGCATACTCGCTGGCCAAAGCAATCCGCCGTACAAAAATCAGCACATTCCTCGTAGTGGCTGTGGGGAGGGCAGCTCAGAGCTGAAAGAAAGAGATGGAGGGGGAGGTCAGACATGGGAGAAAATGATTCGAACCCACTGCTTCATAGTATATTTCAGCCTTTGGGCCATGTCTCCTGGGGGGGAGCAGGTGAAATGGATGAACTGAGCAACTGCAAAATAATAATAAAAAATGCTTTCTGTTTGAAGGGAAGCAGAGCAAATGCTTTTGGTCCGAATGGAGAAAATTGGCGTCCCTTTTAATGTGGGCTTAGAGTTCTTTGGTGACTTAGCCCCAAAATGGATGGTTCTAAAGACCAGGGTTTCTCAGCCTTTATGCAGGGATGGGCTTCTGGGGAGGGGTTGGCAGGATTCGGGAGATCCTCTAGCCAAGGTTCGCTGGGTTTCGGTGACCCACAATAGCCACCCCTGGAGGGCCATGCCTGCCCCTCCTGCATGGCCAGCTTGGCGTCACTGGTATCAAGGGCACCTTTTATTTGTTTGTTTGTTTGATTGATTGATTTTTATGCCACCTTTCTCCTTAGACTCAGGGCAGCTTACAACATGTTAGCAATAGCACATTTTAACAGAGCCAGAATATATTGCCCCCACAATCCGGGTCCTCATTTTACCCACCTCGGAAGGATGGAAGGCTGAGTCAACCTTGAGCCGGTGATGAGATTTGAACCGCTGACCTACAGATCTACTGTCAGCTTCAAAGGCTTGCAAAAGAGTGTGTGTGCTCGCGATAGCATGTGGGTGGATGCCCATACTCATAATGCAATGCCCTTTCTCCTTGCATTGCAAGAGCTGAGGTGGCACAGCAGGTAGAGTGTAGTACTGCGGGGCACTAAAGCTGACTGTAGATCTGCAGGTCAGTGGTTCAAATCTCACCACCAGCTCAAGGTTGACTCAGCCTTCCATCCTTCCGAGGTGGGTAAAATTAGAAAATGAGGACTCAGATTGTGGGGGCAATATGATGGCTCTGTTAAAAAGAGCTATTGCTAACATGTTGTAAGCCTCCCTGAGTCTAAGGAGAAGGGCAGCATAAAAAATGAAAGAAAGAAAGAAAGAAAGAAAAAAGAAGGAAGGAAGGAAGGATATGATTTTATGTATGTATGGATATGATTGTGTTTTAAGATAATGTGATTTTAGTCATATTTTTAATTATTGGATTTGTACATATACTGTTTTGTACTGTATGTTGTGAGCTGCCCCAGTTTTCTGGAGAGGGGCAGCATACAAGTCTAATAAATAAATAATAATAATAATAATAATAATTAAGGAAGGAAGGAAAGAAAGAAAGAAAGAAAGAAAGAAAGAAAGAAAGAAAGAAAGAAAGAAAGAAAGAGACAGACTGAAGAGTGAGACTATACAAACTGGTGCTGACATTAGGCAACGCCTCGCGTGCCCTAAGATATCGCTCTGCATACCACCTGTGGCACCCGCGCCATAGGTTCGCCATCACTGATCTAGGTCCTCATTTTACCCACTTCGGAAGGATGAAAGACCGAGTCAACCTTGAGCCTGGTGAGATTAGAACTGGTGAACTACAGCCAGCACTCATCAGAAGCAGCTTGCAGTACTGCACTCCAACCACTGCGCCACCAAGGCTCATATCCTGAGAACTGGAATTCGAACATTACTCACGGCAGAAAGATGGACTTCTCCATGGCTGGATAAGGACCTTGGCTTCTTGACAGGCTGACACATAGCTCTGAATGCTTTGGCACAAGGCCTGGCTGTTGCCGCTGTTTTGGCACAAATCGTAGATGCAGTTATTGAAAAACACACTGGGGTCCACTTGGTTGTGGCAACCCTGTAAGGGGCCGTCCGGGGCAGTGAGGATCCCGCAGTAGTTGCGCTGCTTGAAAACGTTCTTCTCTTCTTCGTTACAGATTGGGCAGTTGCTCCCAGAGCACCCGTCCGAACAAGGTCCTCCTGCCCCAAGGACGGACACTTTCCAGGAAGCCCCAAACACAGCCACGTCGGTCACTTTCTTCCCGCTGGGAAGTAGGAACTCATCCTCCTTCATCCCGTTGTAATTCCCACACAGGCCTTGCATCCGCTTCCGATAGCTGCTTGGAACAGTAACTCTCACATGGTAAACCAGGTCGTAGCTCACCACAAGGCCAAAGCTGGTTTTTATCAGGACCTTCGTGCCCTGTTGATAGGCTTTGAGATGCCCTTCGGACAGTTCAACGGGAAGGGACCGGAATACCCCATTCATCTGGAAGAGAGTTAAACAAGGAATTGGTACAGCAGCCATGTGGACATTAAGGGTTTTTATTCTCTAATAGAAACATAGAAGATTGGCGGCAGAAAAAGACCTCCTGGTCCATCTGGTCTGCCCTTATACTATTTTCTGTATTTTATCTTAGGATGGATATATGTTTATCCCAGGCAGGTTTAAATTCAGTTACTGTGGATTTACCAACCAAGTCTGCTGGAAGTTTGTTCCAAGTGTCTACTACTCTTTCAGTAAAATAATATTTTCTCACGTTACTTCTAATAGAAACATAGAAACATAGAAGACTGATGGCAGAAAAAGACCTCATGATCCATCTAGTCTGCCCTTATACTATTTTCTGTATTTTATCTTAGGATGGATATATGTTTATATCCCAGGCATGTTTAAATTCAGTTACTGTGGATTTAGCAACCAAGTCTGCTGGAAGTTTGTTCCAAGTGTCTGCTACTCTTTCAGTAAAATATTTTTTTCTCACGTTACTTCTAATCTTTCCCCCAACTCACCTCAGATTGTGCCGCCTTGTTCTTGTGTTCACTTTCCTATTAAAAACACTTCTCTCCTGAACCTTATTTAACCCTTTAACATATTTAAATGTTTCGATCATGTCCCCCCTTTCCCTTCTGTCCTCCAGACTATACAGATTGAGTTCATGAAGTCTTTCCTGATACGTTTTATGCTTAAGACCTTCCATCATTTTTGTAGCCCGTCTTTGGACCCGTTCAATTTGATCCATATCTTTTTGTAGGCAAGGTCTCCAGAACTGGACACAGTATTCCAAATGTGGCCTCACCAGCGCTCTATACAGCGGGATCACAATCTCTCTCTTCCTGCTTGTTATACCTCTAGCTATGCAGCCAAGCATTCTACTTTCTTTTCCTACCGCCTGACCGCACTGTTCAGAGAGAAACCAGCCTTTAAAAAGAAACATCAGCAGGAACCCTATTCGCAGCGTGGTGATTTCCACTTTGGTCCTGGGAAAAGCCCATTGTGTGGTTAAGGTCACCAGGTCAGAAACTGGGAGACTGGGAGTTATAGTGCACAAAGCCAGCCGGGTGACCTCGAACTCAGTCCCCTTCCCCTCAGCTGGAGAAAGGAGGCAATGGGGAAAAGAGCCATTCTGAAAACAAGCCCAGAAAACTGTTGGGACTAATTAAATAGTATGTTTTTACCCATAAATGCTTGAATCATTATCTAGAACTGAACTTTTATAGCAATGAAAGAAAATTGAGCTACTTGCCTAATCTGTTATCACTAAATCCTTCTCTTCCAAAGTTTGGAAAAACATTAATATTTCCAGTTCTTACCATCATTCTTGGCATGTGGGAGTCAATACACATTGATATTTTTTTTTAATAATGTCTCCATAGCTTATATGTGCTCTATTCCACACATTTGGGAAAACTGTTTCAAAAACAGATCCTCCAATCCAGCTAG
The DNA here is from genome assembly GCF_031021105.1 of Erythrolamprus reginae. Classification (NCBI taxonomy): domain Eukaryota; kingdom Metazoa; phylum Chordata; class Lepidosauria; order Squamata; family Dipsadidae; genus Erythrolamprus; species Erythrolamprus reginae. Next base: position 11,237,516 of record NC_091960.1, read on the forward strand.
ACCAGGTCACAAGACAGGGCAGATTCAACATATGTCTTATTTAATTAGAAAAATGCTGAGCTTGATAATCCTCACCCAACCCACCCCCTTTTTCCTCTTAATCCAAGTAAATTACACTTTTGATTTCCTGGGTTAGAAACAAATTTAAGAGATGCAGAAGTCAAAATCGGGTCAAAATGCATCCCATGGGCCCCTCCGTCCATCCTAGGGTCTACAGATAGAGAAGATCCCTCATGTTTCATGTTGAAAGTCTCCTTCCTTTTCTATTTTTCCTCCCTTTATAACCATTCAGTGGTTTTATAAAGTTTCTTTCTAAACCATTCACTTGCTTCAAAGGAAGTTTCTTGGGAGACTTGGGGTTCATGAAACTTGTCTCTGAGAAAAAAGAGACATAGAGTAGAATATCAGCTTATCTCAGGGACCGCCTTCTGCTGCACGAATCCCAGCAACCAGTTAGGTCCCAAATAGTGGGTCTTCTTTGGGTCCAGTCAACTAAACAATGTCGCTTGGCGGGACCCAGGGGAAGAGCCTTCTCTGTGGCGGCCCCGGCCCTCTGGAACCAACTCCCCCCAGAGATTAGAATTGCCCCCACCCTCCTTGCCTTTCGTAAGCTGCTTAAAACCCACCTCTGCCACCAGGCATGGGGGAATTGAGATACTCTTTCCCCCTAGGCCTCTACAATTTTATGCACGGTATGTCTGTATGTATGTTTGGTTTTTTATAATAATGGGTTTTTAACTGTTTTTAATATTATATTTAGTATTATATTATATGCTGTTTTATTATTGCTGCCTCCGGAGAGGGGCGGCATACAAATCCAATCAATCAATCAATCAATCAATCAATCAACAAACAAACAAACAAACAAACAAACAAACAAACAAACAAACCAATCAATCAATCAATCAATCAATCAATAACAGACTTGGAAGAAACATTGCAGGTCATCAGTAGGTCACCAGAGCCCCTATACCATTTCTGATTGAGGGTTGCCCAGTCTCTTCTTGAAAATGTCCAGTGATAAAGCTCCCACAACTTCTGAAGGGAAGCTGTTCCATTGGTTGGTTGCTCTCACTGTCATCTTCTCACATATAACAAACCCTGATCAGAGTTCTTTATAGCAGCTAAGATGCTGAACTTGTCAATCAAAAGGTCGGCAGTTCAGAGACGAATAGAATGACAACGAAACTTAAAGATAGACAGGATTAGGAATATTATAAGGTTTGGATGAAGTTTTATAACTGGATAGAAAATGAATAAAGCCAGAAATTAGAATTAAATAAATATAAACTATAAGATTAGGTGTGATAAAGAATTAATTCAACCTAGATGACAAAACTACCATATAAATACAAGAAAATGGGGAAAAAATAGTTTGAAAGTGTATACCAATAATTATAGATAAATGGTGATAAACATTGTTAAAGATATTATATGAGAAGGGAAGGGATTCCCAGAGAATATAATTTAATTAGCAATATATTATCAGTCTGTCTAAAACACATGGGATAGAAAAGGTGGATAGAGAAAAATTATTTTCCCTGTCACACAATACTAGGACAAGGGGGCACTCTCTAAAGCTCATAGGTAAGAAAGTGAGGACGAATAAAGGGAAATATTTCTTCACCCAGAGGGTCGTTGGTTTATGGAATTCACTTCCAGAAGAGGTCATGACAGCTGTAAGCCTTGATAGATTCAAGGCAGGATTAGACAGATTCATGGATGCCAAATGTATCGGTGGTTATTGAAATGGATGTCCATGTGCCGCCTCTATGTTGATTGAGGCAGGAAGGATGCCCTTGGGTACCATTTGTTGGGGGTCAAGGGAAAGGGAGGGTCTTGCCTTCTCTTTCTGCTCAAGATCCCCATGGACAATTGGTGGGCCACAGAATGCTGGACTCGATGGGCTTTGGCCTGATTCAGCATGGCTCTTCTTATGTTCTTATGTTTTTAAACACAAATTTACATAAAATTTGAAGTCACTCAAAGGAAAATCCAGAGGGAGAGAGAGGAATGTTTGGAGAAGGTAGAAAGGGGGGGAAAGAGGAAGGAAGGTAGGATAGAGAGAGGGGAAGGGAGATAGATAGGTGAGATGGAGAGTGTAGATGGGGAAACACAAAATTCAGACTGATAATGTATTAATACTTCTACCGCACGAATCCCAGCGGCCGATAAGGTCCCACAGAGTTGGCCTTCTCCGGGCCCCATTGACCAAACAATGTTGTTTGGGGAAGAGCCTTCTCTGTGGCGGCCCCGGCCCTCTGGAACCAACTCCCCACAGATATTAGAACGGCCCCCACCCTCCTTGTCTTTTGCAAATTACTCAAGACCCACCTTTGTCGCCAGGCATGGGGGAGTTAAGTTATCCTTTCCCCCTAGGCTATTACAAGTTATGCATGGTATGTTTGTGTGTATGTTTGGTTTTTTATAATAAGGGGTTTTTAGTTGTTTTTATTAATTGGATTGTTCATGTTGTTTTACCACTGTTGTTAGCCGCTCTGTGTCTGCGGAGAGGGGCGGCATACAAATCCAATTAATAATAATAATAATAATAATAATAATAATAATAATAATAATAATAATAATAATAATAATAATATTGGGGTGTTGATATGCTTATGGGTGGCCCCTGTGGCAGGGATGCCATAGGTTCACCATCACAGGACTAGATAATGCTAAACACTGACCTGGACCTGTCCTTTTTTCTTATGGACCAAAGTCAGCTTGAAGCCGTAAACTTCCACCGATACTTGCTTAACGACGGAGACTTTTCCATTCCCCCAGGGCTCATTTACTGTCGTAACGGTAAAGGGAGTCAAATCACTCATGCTTTCAACGGCGGTCTTAGCCAGGATGTAAGAGCAGGTGCCTTGGAAATTAAAGGGGACTCCGTCAAAAGAGAGATAATGAGGATCTCCGGAAGCCGAGCAAGTGGCTGAACTCATTGGGTGGCATTTTTGGACTCCGTCCACCATCTTGCATTCTTCATTGGGCCCGCAGGAGACTTTGTGGCAGGTGACGGCTCCGCCAGCTTGGCACGTACACTTCATATTGCAGTCACTGGTTGGGTAGAAGGTCTCTCCCGTCATATAATACTGATCCTGATAAGTGCAACCACACTCGTGCAGGGGGACACAACGGTCGCCACTGCGCACAAAGCCTTCATCACACACACAGCCTTGTGTGCAGTAAGTGGAGCAGGGCACGGACGAATAGAGGCTGTCGCACGTCTGTTGACAGCTTCTGGAACAGAGTTCATAATGGCTGTTTGGCGGACATGTAAGCTCTGGAATGGGAAGATAAAGAAAAGATATTGACCATCTTTTGATAAGCTTGATTCTGGTGCTTCCTTGGTTTTTCTCCAATCCAAGTAGCCTCACAGATGGGTTCTGGAGTCTGGGAGAAAGACAGAGGGAAAGTGGATCTAGAACAGTCTTTCCCAACCTACAAGCATTCGAGTGTGTAGACTTCAGTTTCCAGAGTTCTCATCAATGGCTATTCTGCTTGGAAAATGTTGGGCTCTGAAGTTTGCACATTTGGACATAGGCAAGTTGGGAGACACTGGAATAGACCACTTGTTTTACAACACCAATATTTCAAATATTAAAGATTTAGATTTTGATGATTTCGATTTAGATTTCGATGATTTCGATTTCAATTTCAATTATTTAGATTTCAATTTAGATGATTTAGATTTCAATTTAGATGATTTAGATAATTTAGATTTAGATTTAGATTATTTAGATTTCGATTTACATGATTTAGACGATTTAGATTTAGACGATTTAGATTTAGACGATTTAGATTTAGATTTAGATTTAGATTTAGATTTAGATTTAGATTTAGATTTAGATTTAGATTTAGATTTAGATTTAGATTTAGATTTAGATTTAGATTTAGATTTAGATTTAGATTTAGATTTAGATTTAGATTTAGATTTAGATTTAGATTTAGATTTAGATTTAGATGATTTAGATGATTTAGATGATTTAGATTTAGATTTAGATTTAGATTTAGATTTAGATTTAGATTTAGATTTAGATTTAGATTTAGATTTAGATGTAGACGATTTAGATTTAGATTTAGATTTAGATTTAGATGATTTAGACAATTTATTTATGTTTATGTTTATGTTTATGTTTATGTTTATGTTTATGTTTATGTTTATGTTTATGTTTATGTTTATGTTTATGTTTATGTTTATGTTTACGTTTACGTTTACGTTTACGTTTACGTTTACGTTTACGTTTACGTTTACGTTTACGTTTACGTTTACGTTTACGTTTAGATTTAGATTATTTAGACAATTTATTTATATTTATATTTATATTTATATTTATATTTATATTTATATTTATATTTATATTTATATTTATATTTATATTTATATTTATATTTATATTTATATTTATATTTATATTTATATTTATATTTATATTTATATTTATATTTATATTTATATTTAGATTTAGATTTAGATTTAGATTTAGATTTAGATTTAGATTTAGATTTAGATTTAGATTTAGATTTAGATTTAGATTTAGATTTAGATTTAGATTTAGATTTAGATTTAGATTTAGATTTAGATTTAGATTTAGATTTAGATTTAGATTTAGATTTAGATTTAGATTTAGATTTAGATTTAGATTTAGATTTAGATTTAGATTTAGATTTAGATTTATGGACCACCCTTCTCTTCATGGACACGGGGCAGTTTACAAGAGTAAAAAAGACATGGTAAAAATAGAATACAATTAAAACATTAGAAAAATAGATAAAACCCAATATAAAAACAATCAATCATCCCTCATTCATACTAATGGCCAGAGCAGAACTATCGCTCATGGTCCCCAGACCTGCCAGCATAAATGTGTTTTTAACGCCTTTTGGAAGGCAAGGAGAGCAAGGGTGCTACGAATTTCTGGAGGAACGGGGCCAAAACAGTGAAGGCTCTCCCCCACGGACTCGCCAGTCAGATAGTGGGAAGCCAATGAGCTAAAGTATCGTGGAGAAAATCTATTTAAATTCTTCATAGCAGCTAAGATGCTGAACTTGTCGATCAAAAGGTCGGCAGTTCAGAGATGAATAGAATGACAATGAAACTTAAAGACAGACAGGATTAGGAATATTATAAGGTTTGGATGAAGTTTTATAACTGGATAGAAAATGAATAAAGCCAGAAATTAGAATTAAATAAATATAAGATATAAGATTAGGCGTGGTAAATAATTAATTCAACCTAGATGACAAAACTACCGTATAAATACAAGAATATTTCCACCGTTGACTTTTCTTTTGTTAGATAGCGCCCAGTCTTACTTACTCCACACTATATGGATCCTCCAAGTATAAATGGTCACTCTCACAACTTGGCAGGCAGATGCATAAGCAGCGATGATGTAGCCCAGGACAGATGTCTGGCTGTTGGATGTGCAGTAGTCAGATACACAGTCAAGGAAAAACATCTCTGGATTGATTTTGCCGTGGCATTCCCTAAACGGGCCATTTTTGTCCACCAGGAGTCCACATTCGGTGCTCTTGCTTCGTTGCATCTGGGCCACGCTCTGGACATCTGGACATACCTTTGGGGCGACTTCTCCACAGCCAGGGAACTCGGCCACCTTCCAGAGTTTCCCAAAAGCTTTCGGATCGGTGACTTGCCCACCGCTAATCAATGCCGTGTCGTCTTGTTTATCTCCATTGAAGTTGCCACAGAGTCCATTCAAGGCACCTTGGTAAGTGGCTGGCACAGTGACCGTGAGTTGACTCTGCCAGCTGAAGGTGACCGTGAGACCAAAATCTGTTTGGATCACAGTCTCCCAACTCTTTTGGTAGATGATAATTTGATCTGGGCCCAGCTTGTAGGGCAGGTTGGTGAGCCGGCCATTAATCTAGAAGCAGAGACATAGAAGTAACAATGAAGAACCACATGGCAGAAATTTGGCACTAAGTCAATCACAGCTGTTGAAATGGACAAGGGTTTTTCCCCCCTTACAGGTGCTTAGAAAATAAGTGTCTAATTTTGTTCAGATTTAAATGAAAAACCCTTAAGCTGATTAGTCTATGTACAGAGGTACCTCTACTTAAGAACTTAATTCGTTCCGTGACCAGGTTCTTAAGTAGAAAAGTTTGTAAGTAGAAGCGATTTTTCCCATAGGAATCAATGTAAAAGCAAATAATGTGTGCAAACCCATTAGGAAAGAAATAAAAGCTCAGAATTTGAGTGGGAGGAGGAGGAGGAAGAAGAGGAGGAGGACAGTCGCTGCCCAGAGCGAATGGAGCATTTCTTTTCTCTGGGCACTGGCAGAGGTTTATTCCCTCTCCAAGCGCCTAGAGAAAGGAAAATGCTTCGTTTGCTCTGGACTGCCAAAGCCTCCTTAAGCGCCACTGAAAGGCTCCTCTGGCAGCCCAGAAAAGCCCGAGATAGCCTGGATTAAAGGGAGAATGGCAGGAAACTGGCCGGGCCTTCGTACCGCTCTCAAATTTCTTGGGAAATTTTTCCGGGCTTGGGTTCTCAAGTAGAAAATGGTTCTTAAAAAGAGGCAAAAATTTTTTGAACACCCGGTTCTTATCTAGAAAAGTTCTTAAGTAGAGGCCTTCTTAAGTAGAGGTACCACTGTGTGCTTATTTCCTATATTTTTATGTATTTCTTTTTTTCTCTCTCCGTATATCTTTCTTTTCTGCCCCTTTTCATTTTTTCTTTGATATTTTTCTTAATTTATAATTTTTTTCAACTGCCATCATATAGATCTATTTCGAGCTATTTAGATCTCATTAGTTAGCCATACCTCTCTAGGATTCGAACCTGGGCCGCTTTTGCCTTGCTAGACCGTGGTTTTACCCTCTAAGGCAGTGTTTCCCAACCTTGGCCACTTGAAGATACCTGGACTTCAACTCCCAGAATTCCCCAGCCAGCATTCGCTGGCTGGGGAATTCTGGGAGTTGAAGTCCAAATACCTTCAAGTGGCCAAGGTTGGGAAACACTGTTCTAAAGCAAAGGTTCTCCTCTTTATCAGCCGAGCCAGGAAAAGATTACATGTTTTTCTATTGACTCACCTGGTATCCCCAAATATGGGAGGGAGCACCTGGTACAGGGCCACCTGGTGGTATAGTAGCGAAAATCTCAATGCGCATGCAGCTGCACGTCCTCAAAACATGCACGAACATCCCCCTGTGGGATTCAGCTTCTGCACATGTGCCACAAGCGAAATCTCACACAAGGATACCGTGTGAGATTTCGCCCATTTTTGCCGTTTCTTAGCTTCTGCGCATTCACGGAAGCAAAGAAATCCGTGGAAATGGGTGAAATCTCATGCACGCAAGCACCCTCGCATGAAATTTCACTTGTGGCACATGCGCATAAGCTGAATCTTGCGCTGATACATGTCCACGAAGCTATGGCTTATGCAGGACGCCCTGCATTTTCTTTCAACTTTTTTCAGTGCAAATTGGGTGTTCTGGGGTGGAGCTCCATTTTTGCGTTCCCCCTCGTCCTGGCAGCAGCCCACCCCTGGGTGGCGCCAAAGACAAGCAGCTCTTCACTGGAGGGAGCCTACTGCTTCCTTTTGCCTATATATAAAAGAAATCCATAAGATTTCTCTTCACCAGAAGAGCCCTGCATTCCTCTCCCCGTAACAGAATACCATACGAAACTAGATTTACAATCCTGGGCCTAGAAAACTTAGAACTACGCCACCTTAAACATGATCTACGTATTACCCACAAGATCATATGCTGCAATGTCCTGCCTGTCAACGACTACTTCGGCTTCAACCACAACAACACAAGAGCACATAACAGATTCAAGCTCAATATTAACCACTCCAAACTTGACTATAAAAAATAGGACTTTAGTAATAGAGTTGTGGAAGCGTGGAACTCATTACTGGACTCCGTAGTATCATCCCATAACCCCCAACATTTTACCCTTAGACTGTCCACGGTTGACCTCTCCAGATTCCTAAGAGGTCAGTAAGGGGCGTGCATAAGTGCACCAGCGTGCCTTCCGACCCCTGTCCTATTGTCTCTCCTATATCCCATATATCTTCTCTTCTATCCCTTTATCTTTCTTCCATTCTCTCATTGATTTATCTTATCCTATACAGTAATCCCTCGCTACTTCGCAGTTCATCTTTCGTGGATTCGCTACTTCACGGGTTTTCAAAGGGGGCTTAAATCCATTAAATCCATTGAAAATTTTAAATCCATTAAAAAGTCATAAAATTCTTCTACAGTGCTACTGTGCTCTATTAAAGAAACTGGTAGGCTATCTCATGTAGTTCCAGCTGAGAAACATTATAGAATGACTGTTTAATGCAAAGGGTGGGTTTTTAAAGTCCAAATACTCGTTAAATACATAAAAAAAATCTTTCCTCTACTTCACGGAAATTCGTTTTTCATGGGTGGTCTTGGAACACATCCCCCGTGAAAAACGAGGGATCACTGTACTCTCTCTTCTATCCCTTCTCTAATTTTATTTCCCTGAAGGTGTCCTCTACTACCTTCATTGTGTATTTATTTTTATTTATTTATTTTATTTATTTATTTTGTCCAATACACAATGAGGGTTTTAGTGGGTATATATCAATATACACATAGTAAAATACATGATGAAGGTTATAGAGGAGATACTCATAGTAAAATTTATCTAAGAAATAATAGAAAAGAAGATATAGGAATAGAATATATCAATGAAAGAATAGAAGAAGAGATATAGGAATACAGGAAAGGTATAGGAGATATAGGAGAGCAATAGGATAGGGGACGGAAGGCACTCTAGGGCACTTGTACTCGCCCCTTACTGACCTCTTAGGAATCTGGATAGGTCAACCGTAGATAATCTAAGGGTAAAGTGTTCAGGGTTTGGGGATGACACTATGGAGTCCGGTAATGAGTTTATTGTGTATTGGGCAAAATTAAATTAAATTTAAATGAATGAATGAATGAATGAATGAATGAATAAATGAATTCAACTCACCATAATTCTGCCCAGAAACGCCCAGCTGACAGTGATCTCCAGGTTGTAGATTTCAATTTTGACCATCCTTTTTGGGGTACCAGACCAGCCCCCATGGGGTGAATTCTGGACCGAAATCTGGAAATCAACCAACCCTTGCTTCTTCTGACTCAACCCAGCAAATCTGTAGAGACAGGTGCCCTGGAAGTTAAAACTGTGACCATCGAAGCCGTGATAATGGGAGTGGCTGATGGCAGAGCAGGTCCCGTAGCTCAGCGGGTAGCAGTTCTGGATGCCGTTCTTGACCTGACACTGCTCTTTTGGGTGGCACTTGGTGTCCTGGCATTTCACCTTCTTGGTCTGTGGGTCGCAGGTGCAGCGCTTGGTGCAAGTGGCGTCTCCCCAGAAGGCTTCATTGGGGGCCAAGAGGCGGCCCTCAAAGAGGCAGCCACAGGCAGCTCGCGGGATGCACTTCCCAGCATCCATCACAAAGCCATCCTTACACTGGCAAGACTCCACGCATTGCGAGGAAGAACAGCGGGGTGGAGGAGCTTCATCACCGCAAGTGGCGGGACAGGCTGGCCCGCAGATTTTATAGACGCTGTTCTCAGGGCAGGGTAACGCTGGAGAAAAGGAGGAGAGGGGGAAAATGGTAAAAAATGGTGACAGTTGATAAAGATCATGACTAGGTGCAAATAGAAATGCATGTTTTTTTCCCATTCACGTGCTAGCGGCTATCTTAAACATGATCTAAGTATTGCCCACAAGATCATATGCTGCAATGTCCTGCCTATCAAAGACTACTTCAGCTTCAACCACAACAACACAAGAGCACACAACAGATTCAAGCTCAATATTAACCGCTCCAAACTTGACTGTAAAAAATACGACTTTAGTAATCGAGTTGTTGAAGCATGGAACTCATTACCGGATTCTGTAGTGTCATCCCCTAACCCTCAACATTTTACCCTTAGACTATCCACGGTTGACCTCTCCAGATTCCTAAGAGGTCAGTAAGGAGCGTACAGAAGCGCACTAGAGTGCCTTCCGTCCCCTGTCCTATAGTCTCTCCTATAGCTCCTATATCTTCTCTACTATATCTTATACATTTCATTGTGTATTATTGGAAATGCAAACCGTGGAGTGTTGAAAAGATATACACATGTCTGGGCAAGCTCATGACTGCTCGCGCGGCTACATTCTGCACAATTGGTAGTTTCCGAATAGAAACATAGAAACATAGAAGATTGACGGCAGAAAAAGACCTCATGGTCCATCTAGTCTGCCCTTATACTATTTCCTGTATTTTATCTTAGGATGGATATATGTTTATCCCAGACATGCTTAAATTCAGTTACTGTGGATTTATTATTATTATTATTATTTATTGGATTTGTATGCCGCCCCTCTCCGCAGACTCGGGGCGGCTAACAACAGTGGTAAAACAGCATGAACAATCCAATTAATAAAAACAACTAAAAAACCCTTATTATAAAAAAAACCCAAACATACATACAAACATACCATGCATAACTTGTAGTAGCCTAGGGGGAAAGGATAACTTAACTCCCCCATGCCAACCACGTCTGCTGGAAGTTTGTTCCTAGCATCTACTACTCTTTCAGTAAAATAATATTTTCTCACGTTGCTTCTGATCTTTCCCCCAACTAACTTCAGATTGTGCCCCCTTGTTCTTGCGTTCACTTTCCTATTAAAAACACTTCCCTCCTGAACCTTATTTAACCCTTTAATATATTTAAATGTTTTGATCATGTCCCCCCCTTTCCCTTCTGTCCTCCAGACTATACAGATTGAGTTCATGAAGTCTTTCCTGATGAGTTTTATGGTCCACAAAGCTGGAAAGGTTGGGGATCACAACTCTAGGATACGCACTCCTAACTTTTCTGATCTGTAAGCAGACTTCGAATTTGAGAGTGTCCATTAGGCGCTTTCATAAACTAACTAACGGGGAGTCTGCCCATTCCCCAGATCAAATCTTCTTAGCAGGGTAATAATTTCCCTGACTCCTGTTTCCCATGAGCTTTACTGCAAAATCAAAGGGTGAGTTTTTAAAAAAATCACATTGTGCCGTATGCTAAAGGATTCACATGCTACACTAGATAACTGCTGGAGTTCTCAGCGTGACAGTGATGGATGGGTACTGAGTTCAAAAGAGAAAAATTAGGGAAAAGGGCAATCTCCCTCTCCACCCTCCCTAAAACTCAAAGGGATGCGAGCCATTGACCACGGATGTTCCATTATTCCTCATTTCTGATACCTACTGATAAATTTGCCTCCGGTGAATTTGGGTAACCTTTTCAAACAGATATGGAAATGTATGGGCTAGTATGGGAAAAAAATTAATTGAATTTGGTCTGCAGTTAGCCGGCCCACAAGAGGGAGAAAGCCTGGGCTTGTTAGGTTAGTGTTAAGATGTTTTATTATTATATTTATATTGGCGTAGAACAAAGTTTCACATCAGTTTATCTCAACTTTTGGTATTCTAGACCAGTGTTTCCCAACCTTGGCAACTTAAAGATATTTGGACTTCAACTCCCAGAATTCCCCAGCCAGCGGATGCTGGCTGGGGAATTCTGGGAGTTGAAGTCCAAATATCTTTAAGTTGCCAAGGTTGGGAAACACTGGTTTAGACCAATGTTTTTCAACCAGTGTGCCATGGCACAGTAGTGTGCCGCGAGACATGGTCAGGTGTGCCGCGAAGAAGGAAGCTCAGGTTCCGGTCTCCCAACTTTTTGCAGAGAGTGTGTGTGTGTGTGTGTGAGAGAGAGAGAAAGCAAGAGAGAAAGAGAGAGAGAGAGAGAAAGCAAGAGAGAGAGAGAAAAAGAGAGTGTGAGAGAAAAAACAAGAGAGAGAAAGAAAAGATAGAAAGAGCGAGAAAGCAAGTGTCAGAGAGAAAGAAAGCAAGAGAGAGAGAGAAAAGGAGAGGAAGGGAGAGAGAGAGAGAGAAAGCAAGAGAGAGAGAGAGAGTGACAGTGAGAAAGAGAGGGGAAGGAAGAGAGAGAGAGAGAAAGAAAGCAAGAGAGAGAAAAGGAGAGGAAGGGAGAGAGAGAGAGAAAGCAAGAGAGAGAGAGAGAGTGACAGTGAGAGAGAGGGGGGAAGGAAGAGAGAGAGAGAGAAAGAAAGCAAGAGAGAGAGAGAAAAGGAGAGGAAGGGAGAGTGTGAGAGAGAGAGAGAGAAAGCAAGAGAGAGAGAGTGACAGTGAGAGAGAGAGGGGAAGGAAGAGAGAGAGAGAGAAAGCAAGAGAGAGAAAGAAAAGATAGAAAGAGCTAGAAAGCAAGTATCAGAAAGAAAGAAAGCAAAAGAGAAAGAGAGAAAAGGAGAGGAAGGGAGAGAGAGAGAGAGAGAGAAAGAGAGAAAAGGAGAGGAAGGGAGAGAGAGAGAGGGAGAGAAATGAGAAAAAAGGGGAGGAAAAAAAGAGAAATGAGAAAATGATTGAGACAGAGAATGAGAGGAAAGAGAGAGAAACAAAAGAGAGAGAGAAGTGACTTTTGATTTAAAGCATATGATAAAAAGCACCCAAAAATTAAGAGAGAAAAGAAAACCAGCCCTCAACTGTTTTTGGAAATGGTTCAAGAATGTGTATACACACACACACACACACACACACACACACACACAAGGGAGGAGACAGGGATGGAAAAAGAGAGGAGAGTGCCTTAGGGTGTCATTTTGTGTTATTTGGGTTGGTGGTGTGCCCCAGGATTTTAAAATGTAAAAAATGTGCCGTGGCTCAAAAAAGGTTGGACATTACTGGTCTAGACTACCGCCAGGCATGAAGAATCAGGACCAGGGGTGAAATCCAGCAGGTTCTGGTAGAACCAATCGCGGAAAGTTTGAGTAGTTCAAAGAACTGGCAAATACCGTCTCAGACTGACCCAAGAGTGGGGTGGGAATGGAGATCTTATGATATCCTTCCCCCAGGAGTGGGGTGGGAATGGGGATTTTGCAATATCCTTCCCCTGCCATGCCCACCAAGTCACACCCATCAGAATACACCACTCCCACCAAGCCACACCCACAGAACCGGTAGTAAAAAAAAATTTGATTTCACCACTGACCGGGACCACATGACAAGTTCCATTTTAAGCTGATTTATTGCTCATATCCATATTCAAGAATCTTGCCTGCTAACAGGTCAGCACTAAATTGGTGTGGTAGCATTGTTGTTGTTGTTATGGTTATGGTTATGGTTATGGTTATGGTTATGGTTATGGTTATGGTTATGGTTATGGTTATGGTTATGGTTATGGTTATTCTTATTCTTATTCTTATTCTTATTCTTATTCTTATTCTTATTCTTATTCTTATTCTTATTCTTATTCTTATTCTTATTCTTATTCTTATTCTTATTCTTATTCTTATTCTTATTCTTATTCTTATTCTTATTCTTATTCTTATTCTTATTCTTATTCTTATTCTTATTCTTATTCTTATTCTTATTCTTATTCTTATTCTTATTCTTATTCTTATTCTTATTCTTATTCTTATTCTTATTCTTATTTGCGGATTCTGCGGAGAGGGGCGGCATACAAATTTAATAAATAAATAAATAATAAATAAATAAATATTATGTCAATACAACACAGCAAACGAGATCACTCTGCTGGATTTCGTATTTCATCACCAGTCGGGCTCTTCCCAAGCACCTAGGACTGCGTGATGTAGCAGCGACTTATGTTTGCTGATCCCAGTAAAGCGGCCTTTTGCAATTGACAGATGGAGATTTTGTCAATTCCAATGGTTTTCAAATGTCCTCTGAGATCCTTTGGCACTGCGCCCAGCGTGCCAAGGACCACTGGGACCACTTTCACGGGCTTATGCCAGAGTCGTTGCAGCTCGATTTTTAGATCTTTGTATTTCACTAATTTCTCTAGCTGCTTCTCCTCAATTCTGCCGTCTCCTGGGATTGCGAAGTTGATGATCCATACTTTCTTTTTCTCCACAATCAGGATGTCTGGTGTGTTATGTTTCATATTATTATTATTATTATTATTATTATTATTATTATTATTATTATTATTAATTAGATTTGTATGCCGCCCTTCTCCGAAGACTCAGGGTGGCTCACAAGACAATGATTCCAAGCTGTTTCTTTTCTTGACCCCGCCCCAGGCTTTTAACTACGACTACCGTTATACAGTATATGACACTAAAGTGTGCAATAGGGTTGATATTCCTGGAGGGGTCTGTAATATGGTAAATGATTTAGCTTTACTAAATAAATGGTCAAAGCAATGGAAACTGCAGTTTAATGTTTCCAAATGTAAAATAATGCACTTGGGGAAAAGAAATCCTCAATCTGAGTATTGCATTGGCAGTTCTGTTTTAGCAAAAACTTCAGAAGAGAAGGATTTAGGGGTAGTGATTTCTGACAGTCTCAAAATGGGTGAGCAGTGTGGTCGGGCAGTAGGAAAAGCAAGTAGGATGCTTGGCTGCATAGCTAGAGGTATAACAAGCAGGAAGAGGGAGTTTGTGATCCCGCTATATAGACTGCTGGTGAGACCACATTTGGAATACTGTTTTCAGTTCTGGAGACCTCACCTACAAAAAGATATTGACAAAATTGAACGGGTCCAAAGACGGGCTACAAGAATGGTGGAAGGTCTTAAGCATAAAACGTATCAGAAAAGACTTAATGAACTCAATCTGTATAGTCTGGAGGACAGAAGGAAAAGGGGGGACATGATCAAAACATTTAAATACGTTAAAGGGTTAAATAAGGTCCAGGAGGGAAGTGTTTTTAATAGGAAAGTGAACACAAGAACAAGGGGACACAATCTGAAGTTAGTTGGGGGGAAGATCAAAAGCAACATGAGAAAATATTATTTTACTGACAGAGTAGTAGAACCTTGGAACAAACTTCCAGCAGACGTGGTTGGTAAATCCACAGTAACTGAATTTAAACATGCCTGGGATAAACATATATCCATCGTAAGATAAAAATACAGAAAATAGTATAAGGGCAGACTAGATGGACCATGAGGTCTTTTTCTGCCGTCAGTCTTCTATGTTTCTATGTTTCTACAGTTCCCATCAACCCATAATCTAGGAATAAGATTGAGCAATAGGGCTACCTTATGAGCTGTGAACTTCAACTCCCAGAATTCCTGAGTCAGCCATGCTCTGGGAGTTGAAGTCCACAGATCATAAAGTCCCCATAGTTGCCCAACTCTGACCAAGAGGAAAGCTGTTATAAGCAAGGAGTTTCTACTCACGACATCCAATGAGGTTCCTCCACTCTAAGACCACTCCACCTTCTTGCTGGCAGGCATCCATGTAGCTTTTCAGGGCTTCGCACAGGGCCTCTCTGTGTCCTTCGTAGACAAAGAGGTCATAGACACAGTTTTCAACAAAGATGTCAGGGTCAACCAAAGAATTGCACTTGCTGAACGGGCCGTCTTTTTTGCTGATCCAGCCACAAAACGTGTCGCCTCTGTATATAATGCGTTTTTCCTGGGTGACCTTCTTACATTCCCCGTGGCAGCCACTCCAACACAAGGGGTCTCCATCCTCCACTTTCCAACTCTGCCCAAAGTCCACAGGGCCCGCAGCCAAGGATCCAGTGGAGGTCCTGAAGTCATCGTCAGGTTTTTCGTTATAGTTGCCACACAGACCGCAGACGTTCTCGGAGAAACTGCTGGAGATCTTCACTGCAAAGTTGCTGTTCCAGTCATAGGACACCGTCAGTAAGAAGTCCGTCTCAACGATGGCGGAGGTCCCACTTTGGAAGAGCCTTAATTTTTGGTTCATCAGAGAGACAGGCAGTCGGAAGCGCTGGTTGTTCACCTGGTGCAATAAATGTGTTAAGAAGACATCACAGTATAGTTTGAGTATGGATACATTCAGGTATGGAGGCAACTCAAAGGATGAACTGTTGTTGAAAGGAAGAATATCCATGCTTAGAAAACCACTCACCTATGCAGTATGCACAAGAAATTTCCTTCCTTCCTTCCTTCCTTCCTTCCTTCCTTCCTTCCTTCCTTCCTTCCTTCCTTCCTCCTTTCCTTCTATTCCATTCCATTTCTTCTGCCTTCCTTTCCCTTCCTTCCTTCCTTCCTCCTTTCCTTCTATTCCATTCCATTTCTTCTTCCTTCCTTTCCCTTCCTTCCTTCCTTCCTCCTTTCCTTCTATTCCATTCCATTTCTTCTGCCTTCCTTTCCCTTCCTTCCTTCCTTCCTTCTTTCTTTCCTTCCTTCCTTCCTTCCTCCTTTCCTTCTATTCCATTCCATTCTTCTGCCTTCCCTTCCTTCCTTCCTTCTTTCATTTCTATTCCATTTCTTCTGCTTTCCTTTCCCTTCTTTCCTTCTTTCATCCCTCCATCCCTTTCCTTCTATTCCATTCCATTTCTTCTGCCTTCCTTTCCCTTCCTTCCTTCCTTCCTTCCTTCTTCCCTTCCTTTCTTATTTCCTTCCCTCCTTTCTTCCCTTCCTTCCTTTTCCTTCCCTCCTTCCTTCCTTCCTTCCTCCGAACAACACCAGCACTAATTTACATCACACAGATAGTACTCAAAACCAAGGACTATGACTCAGCCAGCCAATCAACAACCCGAAATCAGTCCAGGACTCAGAAAGGTATTTAAAGGCCAGGGCTCCTCTAGACAAGCACAACCCCAAATGTACTGAAGATGTCTCCTCAAATGGGGATGAAATATTTACAACCAAATCACCAAACTTGGAGCTCAAACCAACAACACAACTACCACCGCGAGCTGCCAATATTCAAAGACATTTCAATGGCATTTATTCCTTGAAAACACAGAAGGCCTTATAGTTTGATCCTTCCTTCCTTCCTTCCTTCCTTCCTTCCTTCCTTCCTTCCTTCCTTGTTATGTTAAATGAAGAGGAAGAAATGTCGCCATTCTTACCCGCACGAATCCATGTTCTTTCCTGACTATCGTTATGTCATATCCGTAGACCTGGACTGTCACCGATCCAACGTAGGACACACTCTTCACACCCCGGTTCTCATTTTTGACGGTGACATGGAAGGCCGGGAGAGTTGTGTCTGGTCCACAGGTCTTGGCTACGGTATAAGTGCAGGTGCCCATGAAGTCATATCTCCGCCTGTCAAATGTCTGGTAATGGGGGTCACCCCGAGCCCAGCAAGTGGCCGAGGATTGAGGCACGCACACCCGCTGGCCATTTTGCATTTGGTAAGTCTCCTTCTTCCGGCACTGTATAGGGGCACTTGTGGGAAGAGGCTGGGTTTCTGGGTAACGAAAGACAGCATGTTATTTAATGGCATAGATCCACGTTACGTGATGAACCATATTGTGCTGCTAAGTCTAGCCCATCGTACTCGGGATGGCAAGAGAGGGCCTAATGTGGATCCTGTCAAGTTCAAAAAGTCTGATGGTCAGGATCCAGCAGAGCCTTCTCTGCTTCAGCACCCGCCCTTTGGAAAATTGTATCCTGCAGGATAAGATCCGTCCCCAACCTCTTGTCATTCCATAAAAGCCTAAAGATCACCCATTTCCTCCCACTGTAACTTGTTGCTTGTATCCCTAAGATTTATATTAATATTGATTGTTTCCTCATTGCTTATTTGACCCCTATGACAATCATTAAGTGTTGTACCAGGTGATTCTTTACAAATGTTTTTTTTTTCTTTTATGTACACTGAGAGCATCTGCACCAAGACAAATTCCTTGTGTATCCAATCATACTTGGTCAATAAAGAATTCTATTCTATCCTATCCTATCCTATCCTATTCTATTCTATTCTATTCTATCCTATCCTATCCTAAACTATCCTATTTTACCCTATCCTATCCTATTCTATTCTATTCTATTCTATTCTATTCTATTGTTCCACTGATTTAACTTTTGCTTTGTTTAACTTATTTTTTATTTATCTGGTGTTTTTTTTATGGTTGTGAGCCGCCTAGAGTAGTGCCATGGCAAGATGGATGGCAAATAAATGTTGTCATCATCACATCATCATAATCATCCCTCCCTCCCTCCCTCCATCCCTCCCTCCCTCCATCCCTCCATCCCTCCATCCCTCCATCCCTCCATCCCTCCATCCCTCCATCCCTCCATCCCTCCATCCCTCCATCCCTCCATCCCTCCATCCCTCCATCCCTCCATCCCTCCATCCCTCCATCCCTCCATCCCTCCATCCCTCCATCCCTCCCTCCATCCATCCATCCATCCATCCATCCATCCTGCAATGATACCTGTAACCCCATCAAACATCCAGACCTGTAGAGTTCCCAATACTCACCCTTCTGGCAGATTCCTACTTCTCCGTAGCTACTCCCATTAGCAATGCCCATACTTATCAGGCTGAAGGGGCTGTCTGGATGCTGTATGGAATGGACACATTCTTCATTCCCAAGTATGTATTCGCTCCATGAATATCCTGTCCCTGCGATCTCTTTCCAAGAGACACCTCCCAAGGGGTCCCCATCCATGGTGAGCCCACCAGCAGCAGCTGTCTTAGCAACAAGGAAAGCATAATTCTCAAAGCCCGCCTGACTCTCAAAAGAGTAGGATGTGCAGTAACTGAGAACATCGGGGATGGTCAGAAAGAAGGGGCGAAACGTGCGACCTGAATGGGTACCGCCAGGACAGAAAAGAAAGACTTGGATGCCAACGGTGGCTGTGATGTAGATGGGCTTGGATGGCATGACTTTCAAATGAAGCCGCTGCCCAAGTTTTAGATCATAAGTTTTATGGGTGCCGCCAGAGGCATAGGTGACTGTGGTCGCTTGGGAGGTCACTACATACGCAACACCATATTGAATTTGGAAGGAAAGAGGAAGGAGAAAGAAGGAATGGCCCCAGCTTTGCACCGGCAGCAGTTGTTCTACCACATGACTACATTCGGTGTATACCTGGGCACAGCTGTGCCCACTTAGCACTGCTACCGGGCGTGTCGCTCTGATAAGCGAGCCAGAGAGATCTTGGGAGCTCTGAAGCTGGACAGCTTCGTAGGGTAGAAGGTTGATGTCCAGTTTGGTGCCTGCAGGATGAATGATGTCTTGGAACCTCACCGGTCCCTCGAGATGGATCTCTACACGAGTCTCCTTATCCCAGGCAATGACGGAGAATTCTTTGTACGTTTTGGAGACGGCTCCCCAGGGTGTGAGAACGTAATACATCATTCCTAGATTCTGGATAGGGTAGACAACTGTGGTGTCAGAGGAATTCCCCTTCCTGCTCAGGGCCACCACGGAGATATTTTGATTGGCTGTCACCAGGACAGTGTGGCAGAATTTAACGGTGCCAAACGTCTCTACATAAGCAGGGATCGTCACCACTACGGTCGTTCCTAGGGGAAGAGAGAACTCTTTCTGGAAAGTGGATTTATAGACCAAGACGTTAACTTTAGTTTGGTCAATGTTGCCAGAGATGAGAAGCTGAAACTCAGCCTTTGAATAGTCTAATTGGTCATTTTGCATGAAGGCCGTGATGAACTCCTGGCCGATGGGTGTGACAGCATGGAGACCTGTAAGGAAAACACAGAAAAATGAGAGGCAGGAAGCAAAACAAACCAGGCCATGATTTGACAGTTTGCATAGTCTGAAATGCCCTTTGATTGAATGGGCTCATACAACATGCTTATCAGGTGAAAATCTAGTTCCTCTTTTTACACAAGAGCTAAACGTGCTTAGTGTTAACCACTTTTTAACTTCTGGGAGGCGCAAGCTTTGTTGTGTGAATCCATCCCATTTAGTTTATTTCAAGGTATCATACAAACCTCCAGCATAATTCAGTTAATCTGGATGAATACAGATTTTGCAAAATCCTAGAGACTGACAGGTTCGATTACTGCAACGCTCTCTACGTGAGGCTACCTTTGAAAAGTGTTCGGAAACTTCAGATCGTGCAGAACGCAGCTGCGAGAGCCATCGTGGGGCTTCCAAGATTCGCCCATGTTTCCTCAACACTCCATGGCTTGCATTGGCTACCGATCAGCTTCCGGTCACAATTCAAAGTGTTGGTCATGACCTTTAAAGCCCTACATGGCATTGGACCAGAGTACCTCCAGAACCGCCTGCTACCGCACGAATCCCAGTGACCGATAAGGTCCCACAGAGCTGGCCTTCTCCGGGTCCCGTCGACTAAACGATGTCGTTTGGCGGGCCCCAGGGGAAGAACCTTCTCTGTGGTGGCCCTGGCCCTCTGGAACCAACTCCCCCCGGAGATTAGAACTGCCCCCACCCTTCCTGTCTTTTGTAAACTACTTAAGACTCACTTATACCGCCAGGCATGGGGGAGTTGAGACACTTTTCCCCCAGGCTTTTTTATACTTGGTTTTATGTTTGGTATGAATGTTGCTGTTTGGTTTTTAAATAATGATAGGGTTTTACAGTATATGTTTTTAATATTAGATTTGTTCCACTGTTATATTGTTTTTTATTGCTGTTGTGAGCCGCCCCGAGTCTTTGGAAACGGGCGACATACAAATCTTATAACTAACTAACTAACTAACTAACTAGCTAGCTAGCTAGATAGATAGATAGATAGATAGATAGATAGATAGAGATAGATAGATAGATAGATAGATAGATAGATAGATAGATAGATAGATAGATAGATAGATAAATAAATGACCTACTGAAAAGGTGTCCAATTTTGGCAACTTTAAGACTTATAGACTTCAACTCCCAGAATCCCCCAACCAGCATAGTTGGATTGGGAATTCTGGGAATCAAAGTCCACAAATCTTAAAGTTGCCAAGGTTGGATGCCATTAGTCTATTGTAAACCTCTCAATATTTGGGATGTACATTAGTTCCATCACCCCCAAAGGTGTCACAGATTTATAATATTGATATGATAGAAAGGAGAAATTATTAAATACACGAGGAACAATTACTGCAACTGCATTCAACTGAAATTTAATCAAGTGGGTTTTTGTTCTGTTTTCATTCATTCCATCAGCCAAGACTTGTGTACTATTCTGGAATACAATCCCTGGTAAGCTATTTGACATCCTCAGTCAAAACAGATTTGACATTCCTGGCTTAAGATTGGTGTTTTCAAGCTGTTGCACGGCCACTAGTTCCAAAACTGGATAAATAGTCCTCAGATTTCTGTTTTAACTAATAATAATAATTAATAATAATTTATTGG
The DNA here is from genome assembly GCF_031021105.1 of Erythrolamprus reginae. Lineage (NCBI taxonomy): Eukaryota > Metazoa > Chordata > Lepidosauria > Squamata > Dipsadidae > Erythrolamprus > Erythrolamprus reginae. The sequence continues at coordinate 11,258,575 of NC_091960.1, forward strand.
ATTTGTATGCCGCCCCTCTCCGTAGACTCGGGGAGGCTAACAACAATAATAAAAACAACATGTACAATCCAATAATAAAAAACAACTAAAAACCCTTATTATAAAACCAAACATACACACAAACATACCATGCATAACTTGTAATGGCCTAGGGGGAAGGAATATCTCAACTCCCCCATGCCTGGCGGTATAAATGAGTCTTGAGTAGTTTACGAAAGACAGGGAGGGTGGGGGCAGTTCTAATCTCCGGGGGGAGTTGGTTCCAGAGGGCCGGGGCCGCCACAGAGAAGGCTCTTCCCCTGGGGTCCGCCAAACGACATTGTTTAGTCAACGGGACCCGGAGAAGGCCAACTCTGTGGGACCTTATCGTCCGCTGGGATTTGTGCAGTATCAGGCGGTTCTGGTTCTTAACTCATGAGTTTCTAATAAACATTTCGTAAATGTTGTCATGTCTCAACTTCTACCCTCTGACACATTCAGGGAAGCAGCCTGAAGGATTTTGTGTGCGAAAAGGAGACATATCCATTTCATAAATAATCTCACTAAACTAAGTAATTCCAAGAAAAGAGTAATCGTTTCTTTTAGATGGTGATCTTTTCACATGAATATGACAAGAGATGCCGTTTAAGGTGTGTTTTCTATCAGCTCAGGAAATTGGATACGGAATAATATGTCTGAGCTACCGAAAGACAGATTTCTGTTGAATGTCTAAAGTAAAATTCCTGAGTGGTTTTACAGAGGAATTAATTACTAAAGGGATTTGATGGGTTTCTCTCCAACAGATGCATTCAGGCCAAACAGCCATCTGTTTGGGTTGCTTGAATTCCATTTTTTAAAAAAAATTATTTTAACAGGGTTGACTCAGTGACCGCACTCTTTATTTCTACAAACCAACATACTTGTACTTGACATATTTATGAGCATTCCACAATTAGAACAATTTAAACTGATTATCTCCTTAAAATGTTTAGCCAACACACCCAGGAGGTTCACCCGCGGAACGTTTTCAATGCATAATAATTTATCTCTAGATTAAAGTATTTCACAGAATTTCTGCTTTTCCAGAGTTCATATATCTTCAAAGCATATCAACCAGGATAGTTTAATGTCTTGGCAGACTTATGCACTGATCTGCAACTCAAATCCCAGAGCTATTTTCTTTCCTGAATCTGTGATGTGAATCTACTGTGAGGTTTTACCTAAATTCAATTTGCAATTTATTCATCTGTGCGTAGACTTTTGTTTTGAGATTATTTCCTGCTTACCTGTGAGCAAAGCCAGTCCTATGGCTACTGGAAGCAGCCCGCATGTCCCCATGGCTAGGAAAAATGAAAATGGAAAATAGTAATTAAACACAAGGAACAAACAGGAAGAGGGAGATTGTGATCCCACTGTATCAAAAGTGCTGGTGAGACCACATGTGTTCAGTTTTGGAGACCTCCCCTACAAAAAGATATTGATAAAACTGAATGGGTCCAAAGATGGGCTACAAAAATGGTGGGAGGTTTTAAACATAAATCCCAGCGACCGGTTAGGTCCCACAGAGTGGGCCTTCTCCGGGTCCCGTCAACAAAACAATGTCGTTTGGCGGGGCCCAGGAGAAGAGCCTTCTCTGTGGCGGCCCCGGCCCTCTGGAACCAACTCCCCCCGGAGATTTGAATTGCCCCCACCCTCCTCGCCTTTCGTAAGCTTCTTAGAATAGAATAGAATATCGCCGGCTCGACTTACCAGCCACGGCGCTTTTGCAGAAGGGCCAGGCAGACACCGGACTCTTCTATGGCGGCCGCCATTTTGTTTTCGGCCGAAATCTCGCGAGACGAGATTTCGGCCGGGAAAGCCAGGCCCACGTGGCCTGGAATGACGTGGGGACCGGGCGGGGCTTGCTGGCCCTATTTAAGGGCTGCAGGCCCTGGGCCAAGCCTTTTCGCCCGGACCCAGTCAAAGGAGCAGACACTCGGCTGAGAGCTGCTCCGGTCGCCATTTTGAGGCGGCCTCGTGCGCGGCCGCCATTTTGTGGCTGGCAGCGTTGGCGGAAAGGTTTTGAGGAGCCCAGCGGTGTCGGATGACTTGTCTGGAGCTCCAATTTGTGACATTGGTGGCGCGGTGATCCCCCTCGGGCCCGAGGGGGACTGGTAACTTCGCTCCCGGCTGGGAGGAGGGCGCCGTTGGGCCCTGCCCAAGCTTGGGGGGGGGTGTGCTCGGCCTCTAGGGGGTACCCGGTTGGGGAGGCGTTGTTTTGGGGGCGCGGCTTCAGGGCCTTTAGTTGGCCTGTACGTGGGGGAGGCTCAGTTACTTCTCGGGGCCTTGGTAAAGGGGGTCTGGGGGTCGAAGGGGCTTCTCCCTTTGCATTGCTTTGGTGAAGTGGGGCATGGCTCCAAAGAAGAGGCCTGCCACGGCCCCTATGGCCCCGCCTGCTGCGCGACCCAGGAGGGCTCTTAGGTCTTCGGCCCGGGCTCGGGCCAGTAGGGAAGGGCCTACTGGGGTGGTTCCTGTGCAAGGGGCGGCGGGTTTGCCTCCTGCCCCTCAACCTGATCCTTCTCCTGCCATGTCTTGGGCCAGGGTGTTGGAGAGGCTCGACGAGCTCGAGCAGTGGAGAAGTGGATCGGGCCCCGGAGGGTCCCTCGAGCAAGCTTCTGCGGCGTTGAGAAGAGATCCGGTTGCGGCCCAAGCCGGGCAGATGGCTCCTGCTGGACGGATGGCCCAGGCGGGGCCGATGGCGGCTTTCCCGGGCCCCGCAACGATGGGCCCCCCTTGGATGTCATCAACCCCGTACGGGGCAGGTGAGGCTGCACCACACACTACACCTCCTTCCTTTCTCCCTTCATCCACGTCGGGTTTCCCCCCGTCGGGTGTTGGGAGTGGGGTTAGTTTTTTGGGGTCTTCAACGGGCACCTGTGGACAGGTCTGGGCGCCGCCGGTTCCTTCTTCGGGGCCGCTGGCGGCTGGCCCTGCTCCGCTACCCGGGCCAGGGATTACAGGGGTACCTGGGGTGCCCGGGGTAGGGGGGTGGTCCCCTCCAGCCCCTGCAGTTATGCCCCCGCTCCCTGTATTGCCCTACCCCCAGGGTGTGGGAGTTTTCGGTGTTGCGGCCAACACGATATGGGACCCGTTCGCTTGTATTAAAGCAGGGGCCATTCCGTGCGGGTTGCCGTCCACCCCTCTCGGATGCCACCTTCACCCTTCAGTGAAGGAGGCCATATGGCGGGGTGAATATGTGGATCTTTTTTCGCTTTTGAACCGAGAGGTTCCCAAGCAGGAGAAAGAGATTGTCCCTGGGGAGAAAACAAAGAAAGCAAAAGTAACAAAGTGCTTCAGCTCATGGCTGTATGCTTTTCTTACTTATGCATCTGTGGTGATTCAGAGGCAGCCGGCTATGGCCTCTGCCATGCTGAAATATATCGATTTGATTGCCAGGGCCCACTTCGAGTATAAGGGCACCATATGGCGCCATTATGATAAAGGCTTTCGTATGAGGATGGGTGTAGAGCCTAACTTGCCTTGGGATATGGTGGTTCCGGACCTATGGTTCCGGGCCACGCATATGTCTGGTAAGGAAGGGTGTGAGCGTACCGATAGTGGGCACTTTATGGAGGAGGAGCCTGGTGTGGCTACGCCGGCCAAGGCGACTCCTGGTGTGGCTGGCAAGGGGGCCTCGCCTGCTTGTCATGAGTTTGCTGCAAAAGGGGCGTGTTTTCGTCCCTTTTGCAAGTACAAACATGCCTGCGGGAATTGTGGGGGGTCCCATGCAGCTTCAGTATGTCCCCGCCCCAAGAAAGGGGCGGAGAAGAAGGGCGGGGGTCCAGGGAAACCTCCCCCTCCAGCTGGGGGAAAAGGGGCCCAGCCCAATTGATGTTTCGGTGCTCGAGGGTTGGTTGGTTGACTACCACCCTCGCCCGAGAGCCGAGTTGCTCTTGAGGGGTTTTTCCGAGGGATTTAGGATCCCTTATGTGGGTGTTAGGAAGGCTTTCATGTCAGACAACCTTAGGTCGGTTGTCGGACATGAGGACATTGTTCGGGCTAAGATTCGACAGGAGGTGGCCGAGGGCAGGGTCCTAGGGCCTTTCCCGGAGCCACCCTTTTCGAATCTTAGGGTGTCCCCCTTGGGGGTGGTCCCCAAAAAGGCGAGTGGTGAATTTCGGTTGATTCACCATTTGTCTTTTCCAAAAGGGGAGTCAGTGAATGATTTCATTCCTGACGAACTTTGTTCAGTCCGGTACGCATCTTTTGATGCGGCCGTGGCCATGGTTAGGAAGTGTGGGGTGGGAGCCCTTATGGGTAAATGCGACATTAAGTCGGCATTCCGGCTCCTCCCCATACACCCAGGCGACTTCGAGCTTCTGGGCTTCCATTTTGAAGGTGGTTTTTATGTAGACAGGGCATTGCCGATGGGCTGCTCTGTTTCCTGCTCCCTTTTTGAGAGCTTTAGTACCTGCTTGGAGTGGGTGCTCAGGAGGCGTAGTGGCCTGGGTTCGGTCGTTCATTACCTTGATGATTTCTTGGTGGCCGGGCCGGCGCACTCGGAGCAATGCTTTGCTTTGATGCGGGACTTTGAAGCCCTTTGTGCCCAATTGGGGGTGCCTTTAGCCCCTGAGAAGACCGAAGGCCCTGCCACCAGGATTACCTTCCTCGGTATTGAATTGGACTCAGAGGAGCAATCTTCCAGATTGCCCCTGGATAAGTTGATTAAAATCAGGAGCAAGCTCGCGGCGGTCTTGGGCTGCAGGAAGGTTACTCTTCGGCAGCTCCAGGAACTGGCCGGGATCCTTAATTTTGCCTGTCGGGTAGTGGTGCCAGGCAGGGCTTTTTCTCGTCGGTTGTATGATGCGATGAAAGGGCTGCGTTTGCCCCACCATCGTACCCGCTTATGTGCTGGGGTCAGGGCTGACCTCTGCGTGTGGCGGGAGTTTTTGGAACATTTTAACGGGTTGTCTTTCTGGCGGCAAGAGCTTCTTTTGGAAGCTGAGTTGCAGCTCTGCTCCGATGCCGCGGGGACTTGTGGTTTTGGGGTAGTGCTAGGTGACCAGTGGTGCTGGTCGGCATGGCCTCCGGAATGGAGTGCCTGTTCGTTGGTTAAGGATTTGACCTTTTTAGAGCTTTTCCCCTTGATAGTGGCCTTAGAGCTCTGGGGAGAGCAGTTTAGGGACAAGACTGTGCACTTTTGGTGTGACAACCTAGCGGTTGTCCATGTTGTGAATGCCCTGTCCTCTAAGAGTGACAGGGTAATGCGGCTTGTCCGCCATTTTGTGCACAGGTCCTTGTCTCTAAACGCCTTGTTTTTGGCTAGGCATGTCCCCAGGCTAGATAACGAGGTGGCTGACGCCTTGTCCCGTGGTCAGTTGTCCAGGTTTCGGACCCTGGCCCCGTGGGCCCGAGAGTCGCCGGAGGCGTTTCCAGCCCACCTGTGGAGCCTGGGCGGGCTCCCGAGAGCTGGAGAGACGAGGCCTCCAGGGCGATCGCCTTTTCCGTAGCACCTGGCACCTTGCGAGCTTACCAGCGTGCAGGTAAGGAGTTTGGGGATTTCAGGCAGGGTAAGGGTTACCCCCATAGTTGGCCTGCCCCGGTTGAGCACCTAGCTGAATTTTGTGTCCTACTGAAGGGGCGTGGCCTTTCAGTTAGGACTATCAGGTCTAGGCTAGCCGGCCTCGCCTTTCTGTCCAAGGCGGGGGGGTTTAGTGATTTGTCGGGTGACTTTCGCATCCGGAGGATGCTGGAAGGCTGGGTGAGGGAGCGACAGGGGTTCCCTTCTGACACTCGTCAGGCCCTGACGGTCCAGCAGCTGTCTTTGATTAATCAGGCATTGGACAGTCTGTGTGCCTCTCTGTACGAGGCCCGTCTTTTTAGGGCAGCGACTTGCGTTATGTTTTTTGGGGCCCTTAGGGTCAGCGAGGCAATGTCCTCCTCGCAGTCTGACTTGTCGCTCCGTGCCTTCCAGCTCACTGATCTGACCTTTAGGCAAGGGGGTGTCTCCCTGTTAGTGAGACATTCCAAGACTGATCAGTTACACAGAGGGGTGAGAATTGAGCTTAGCGCAGCCACCGATCAGTCTGTGTGCCCGGTGGCTGCTTTGCAGCATTTTTGTGGCTTGAGGGGGTCAGGGCGTGGGTACCTTTTTAAACACCAGGACGGCACCCCCCTGACCCGGTATCAATTCTGGGCGTTAGTGTCGAAGGCAATGGCTCAGGTAGGCTTGGATCCCGCCAGCTACGGAACGCATTCGTTCCGTATCGGCGCCGCCACTAGCGCGGCACTTTCTGGTTTCCCGGCCCATCGGATTCAGGAGATCGGCCGCTGGCGGTCAGCGGCATATTTGGGTTATGTTAGGCCCGCTGAGGATTCTGGGCAGGGTTTAGGCTAGGTAACCTCTGTGTGTGTGTCCTCTTCCAGGTTTCCATTCCACGCAGAAACCGACGGCGCTGCTGTGTGGCCACAGCATGGTCTTTTGGGCCGGCTGCTCTGCAGCCAGAAGCGCCATTGGGACCCAGTTGTCATTGGGACGGTGGGTCAATGTTGTTTGGATGGGCCGGAGAGGTATGCGGTAGGAGGGGCTCCTACCGACGTTGCTGGGTGATCAGCATCTCAGGGCTGTACCCGGCGCTGCAGGGCGGGCGGCTACCCAGGGTCGCGCCCAGATGGGACTGGGTGGTCGGCAACCCATAGCCGCACCCAGATGGCTGGTCTTGCACCTCGGTGGCAATGACCTGTGCCTGCTTGGTGGTCTACCGTTGATCATCCAGGCGCACGAAGACCTGAGGTGGCTTCGCACGGTGTGGCCCACCACGCAAGTGGTGTGGTCAGAGATCCTCCCAAGGATCGTGTGGAGGGACGCCATTTCCCTTAGGGCCATTCACCGGGTCAGGCGTAGGGTGAATAAGGCCCTGGGAAAAACAGTTAGGGAATTAGGTGGGGTTGTAGTGGCCCATCCCCTCATCACCGTAGATCGGCCGTGGCTTTACCGGGCCGACGGCGTTTACCTGTCAGAACAGGGGAACGCCATTTTCTTACAGGACCTGCAGCGGTCTCTGCGTGAGCTGGTGCAGATAGAGGGGGGAGTCGGGGGGCCAAGATAGAGATCTGACCCCCGCTCCGTGGCAGGTTAGGGGCGGAAATCTGGGTGGTGGTTCAGCAACTGCGCGTTCTCCCTTGGGCATCTTTGGGGATGATTGACAGGTTCTCTCCAAGCTCATGGTGGGGTGCTACCTGCGCACTTGGGGGGAACCTGTCTTTGGGTCCCGCTATTGAAGTCCCAGGGTAGGGGTGAGCCGGCGGGACCCCCCTCATGCGAGTGCATGGCAGGGTCTCAGGTGAGGGAGAGGTCCCTCACCTGGACCAGCATCGAGCTACGCCCTTAGTTGCCCAGGAATGTTGACCTTTTACGTCATTTCCGCCCCGGAAGTGTTTGTTTGACCCTGCAGGTCCACTGTTTCCGGGTCATAGTTGAATATGTTGATTTATGCAAATTTATGCTAATTCATGCTAATTTAATTAATAAATTATGCAAATTTATTTTAATAAAAATGACCCAAGTTTAAATCCAGCTCTGGTGTCCGTGTCGTTACTCCGTCTCTTCTGCAGTATCGCCGGCTCGACTTACCGGCCACGGGGCTTTTGCAGAAGGGCCGGGCAGACACCGGACTCTTCTATGGCGGCCGCCATTTTGTTTTCGGCCGAAATCTCGCGAGACGAGATTTCGGCCGGGAAAGCCAGGCCCACGTGGCCTGGAATGACGTGGGGACCGGGCGGGGCTTGCTGGCCCTATTTAAGGGCTGCAGGCCCTGGGCCAAGCCTTTTCGCCCGGACCCAGTCAAAGGAGCAGACACCCACCCGCCCTTCCCTATTTTGCAGTGTGCTATTGGAGGGTCGCCCTCGGGGGCCGAATGGGAATTTTTTGCAGCCTCGCCCATTTGGCATGGCTGTTTTTTCGCCCATTCCACACTGGGGAGATGGATGTGCGGTTAGGGGGTGCTTGCATTTAATAGGTTAATTGGCTTACCTTTGGTCATTTGGGTAGGCAGGTTAGGGGCGGAAATCTGGGTGGTGGTTCAGCAACTGCACGTTCTCCCTTGGGTATCTTTGGGGATGATTGACAGGTTCTCTCCAAGCTCATGGTGGGGTGCTACCTGCGCACTTGGGGGGAACCTGTCTTTGGGTCCCGCTATTGAAGTCCCAGGGTAGGGGTGAGCCGGCGGGACCCCCCTCATGCAAGTGCATGGCAGGGTCTCAGGTGAGGGAGAGGTCCCTCACCTGGACCAGCATCGAGCTACGCCCTTAGTTGCCCAGGAATGTTGACCTTTTACGTCATTTCCGCCCCGGAAGTGTTTGTTTGACCCTGCAGGTCCACTGTTTCCGGGTCATAGTTGAATATGTTGATTTATGCAAATTTATGCTAATTCATGCTAATTTAATTAATAAATTATGCAAATTTATTTTAATAAAAATGACCCAAGTTTAAATCCAGCTCTGGTGTCCGTGTCGTTACTCCGTCTGTTCTGCAATAGAATTTTATTGGCCAAGTGTGATTGGACACACAAAGAATTTGTCTTGGTGCATATGCTCTCAACGTGCATAAAATAAAATATACATTTGTCAAGAATCATGTGGTACAACACTTAATGATTGTCATAGGGGTCAAATAAGCAATGAAGAAGCAATATTAATAAAAATCTTAGGATATACGCAACAAGTTACAGTCATACAGTCAACATGGGAGGAAATGGGTGATAGGAATGATGAGAAAAACTAGTAGAATAGAAGTGCAGATTTAGTAGAAAGTCTGACAGTGTTGAGGGAATTATATGTTTAGTAGAGTGATGGCATTCAAAAAAAAATGTTCTTGTGTCTAGTTGTCTTGGTGTGCAGTGCTCTGTAGCGACGTTTTGAGGGTAGAAGTTGAAACAATTTGTGTCCAGGATGTGAGGGGTCAGTAAATATTTTACCCGCCTTCTTTTTGACTCGTGCAGTATACAGGTCCTCAATGGAAGGCAGATTGGCAGCAATTGTTTTTTCTGCAATTCTGATTATCCTCTGAAGTCTGTGTCAGTCCTGTTGGGTTGCAGCACCAAACCAGACAGTTATAGTTAAAACCCACCTCTGCTGTCAGGCATGGGGGAACTGAGATATTCTTTCCCCCTAGGCCTTTACAATTTATGCATGGTATGCTTGTTTGTATGTATGTTTGGTTTTACAAATAAGGGTTTTTTAGCTGTTTTAGTATTGGATTTACATGCTGTTTTTATTACTGTTGTTAGCCGCCCCGAGTCTGCGGAGAGGGGCGGCATACAAATCCAATAAATAAATAATAAAACTCATCAGGAAAGACTTCATGGGCTCAATCTGCATAGTCTGGAGGACAGAAGGGAAAGGGGGGACATGATTGAAACATTTAAATAGGTTAAAGGGTTAAATAAGGTTCAGGAGGGAAGTATTTTTAATAGGAAAGTGAACACAAGAACAAGGGGGCACAATCTGAGGTTAGTTGGAGGAAAGATCAGAAGCAACGTGAGAAAATATTTATTTTACTGAAAGAGTAGTAGATCCTTGGAACAAACTTCCAGCAGACATGGTTGGTGAATCCAAAGTAACTGAATTTAAACATGCCTGGGATAAACATGCCTGGGATTAGGGGACTTGAAACCAAGATTTACGAAGAAAGATTGAGGGAACTGGGCATGGATAGCCTAGAGAAAAGGAAGGCCAGAGGGGACATGATAGCTGTATACAGGTATATGAGGGGTTGCCACAGAGAGGAGGGGGTCACTCTATTCTCCAGAGCACCAGAGGGCTGGACGAGGAACAACGGCTGGAAGCTGACCAAGGAGAGATTCAACCTAGAAGTAAGGAAGAACTTCCTGACGGTCAGAGCGATCAACCATTGGAACAACCTGCCTGCGGAGGTTGTGAACTCCCCAACTCTGGGCACTTTCAAGAGGAGATTGGACTGCCATTTGGCTGGGGTGCTTTAGGATTCCTGCTCAGGCAGGGGGTTGGACCTGATGACCTGCATGGTCCCTTTCAACTCTAACAATAAATAAATAAATAAAAATAAACATATATCCATCCTAAGATAAAATAAAGGAAATAGTATGAGGGCAGACTAGATGGACCATGAGGTCTTTTTCTGCCATCAATCTTCTATGTTTCTATGGGTAAAGATAAACATTCAATAGATGTTTAATTTTTATCCCGTCTTTATAATTTTAATGCCTCAAGGCAACAAAACATACCTTTTCGCTCGTCCTATTTTCCCCACAACAACAACAACCCTGTGAGGTGGGTTGGACTGAAAGAGAATGACAACTAGTCCCATAGGAGGAGGAAGACGTATTTGGCATAGAAACATAGAAACAGAAAAGACTGACGGCAGAAAAAGACCTCATGGTCCATCTAGTCTGCCCTTATACTATTTTCTGTATTTTATCTTAGGATGGATCTATGTTTATCCCAGGCATGTTTAAATTCAGTTACTGTGGATTTACCAACCACTTCTGCTGGAAGTTTGTTCCAAGGATCTACTACTCTTTCAGTAAAATAATATTTTCTCATGTTGCCTTTGATCTTTCCCCCAACTAACTTCATGTTCAGATCCTTGAGTTATTTATAAACATAATAAAAACGGGATAAAAAAAATCCAAACAAATCCAAACTACAGAAAGAAAGGGGAAAAAAGTCATTTGTACTACAAAGCCCATAAACAGGAACAGCACACCTCTCCATGCTATTCTTAAATCCTGAAATTGTAAAAAGTCATGGTAAATTTAGAAGCCATAAGAAACAGTGAAACAAAACAATGTAAAATCGATATGGTATTCAAAAAGCAATTTGAAAAATTGTGCTCTCTCTCCCTCTCTCTCTCTCTCTGTCTCTGTCTCTCTCTCTCTCTCTCACACACACAGAAAGAAAGAAAGAAAGAAAGAAAGAAAGAAAGAAAGAAAGAAAGAGAGAGAGAGAGAGAGAGGCACACATGGACACTATATTGCTGGTTGATTTTTGCAGCTATTCCCAGTGCATCTACTTGCAAATAAATCCCATTCAATTCAATGGGATGTATTTCTGATTACAGTTAGCAAAAAATCACATTGGGTTCGACCTTAATCTCCAATTCTTTTTCTGCTGCTCTCAATCCCTTGAAATAATTTTTTAGGGTGCAGTGGGGGTTTGCAGGGAGAGAAACTTTGGTTTGTCTCATTCATTTTGATGGAAGATTGATTAAAGCAACCCATTTTAACATGAGTGGAACGGCTTCAAAACGCTCATTATTGTTTCACACCAGCTGTAGTTAATTTAAAAAAAAATTCTTCTTTCTATTAGGGGGTGGCAACATTTTCTTCAATTCATTGGTTCGTGGAGCTGCTCCAAAATCAATCAAAACCATTTCCCCCCCATGCACAACTCAAAATGCTTTTTTTAAAACAAAAAAATAATAATAATGCCTGCCATGATAAGAGCATTCAATTATCTCTTTTTTTAAAGGATGTTTTCTCTTTTTATTCAAATTGACTATTTTATTCAGAGGCAAATTGCTCAAGCTGTAATTGATTCAAGCTCATATTAATATTCGAGGGGATTAATATCTATTTGGGGGCCCTAGATTTACAACCCATGCCTGAAATCTTTGGATGACACCCAAGAAATCCCCCAAACGTGCCTCTCAAATGGTAATTTTTGAGGTGACAACACAAGAAGTTATAATATTAGTAATAATTGTGAGAGGGATCTTGGAGTCCTAGTGGACAATCACTTAAATATGAGCCAGCAGTGTTCAGCAGTTGCCAAAAAAGCCAACACAGTTCTAGACTGCATAAACAGAGGGATAAAATATTTTTGAGAATGGCCTCTGCTGTTCACATTCTTTTGGGGGTGGAAAATCACAAATTATTGTCAGATTTCCAGGGAATTATCTGCTAGAGAGTTTTTCCCAGCTCCATATCTGCCAGCTATCAAGAGATAGAAATTCCATCCATTTGGGAATTTTGGAAGAAATATTTATGTATGTATGTATGTATGTATGTATGTATGTATGTATGTATGTATGTATTATCTATCTATCTATCTATCTATCTATCTATCTATCTATCTATCTATCTATCTATCTATCTATCTATTTATTGGATTTGTATGCCGCCCCTCTCCATGGACTCGGGGCGGCTAACAACAGTGGTAAAAACAGCATGTGACAATCCAATACTAAAACAGCTAAAAACCCTTGTTATAAAACCAATCATACATACAAACATACCATGCATAAATTGTAGAAGCCTAGGGGGAAAGATTATCTCAGTTCCCCCACGCCTGATGGCAGAGGTGGGTTGTAAGGAGCTTACGAAAGGCAAGGAGGGTGGGGGCTATTCTAATCTCTGGGGGGAGTTGATTCCAGAGGGCCGGGACCGCCACAGAGAAGGCTCTTCCCCTGGGTCCCCCCCAAACGACATTGTTTAGTTGACGGGACCCGGAGAAGGCCCACTCTGTGGGACCTAACTGGTCGCTGGGATTCCCAGAAGGACAACCTGTAGTGTGTCATCTTCAGGTGATAACAGAATGACAGAGTTGGGAGGGACCTTGGAAGTCTGCTCGAACAGGAGACGCTAACAGTGGTTCTCAACCTTTCTAATGCCACAACCCCTAAAACAGCTCCTCGTGTTGTGGTGACCCCCAACCACAAGTCTAGCACCAATTCTCCCAATAGAGCTTTAAGCTGATTGGCAGGGAGGTCAGAGGGACATATTTGTAAAAATATGTTCCCAGGTGCCAGAATAGAAGCTTTAGTTCCTAGCACTATGGGAAATTTGCCTTTTCCCATGGTCTTTGGTGACCCCTGTGAAATGGATGTTCAATCCCCAAAGGGGTCCCGACCCCCAGTTTGAGAACCACTGCCCTAGACCAGGGGTAGGCAAAGTTGGCTCTTCTATGACTTGTGGACTTCAACTCCCAGAATTCCTGAGCCAATCATACTAGCTCAGGACTTCTGGGAGTTGAAGTCCACATGTCATAGAAGAGCCAACTTTGCCTACCCCTGCCCTAGACCATTCCAGGCATGTGGCTGTCCTGTTGTTTCTCAAAAATGTTGGAGCATCCACAACTTTTGAAGGCAAGCAATTCCACGGATCAATTTTTCTAATTGTCCATCTTAACGAAGTTGGTAAAATGAGGACCCAGATTGTTTGGGAGCAATAGGCTGACTTTGTAAACATTTGGAGCGGGATGTAAAATATACTGTGAAGCAGCATATAAATTCCAACACTATTGCTATTGCTAATTTAAGTAATACCTACAATAACCTCCACCTTCCCACATTTATTTCACAAAATGTTCAAGTACCCAACTTACCTGCTGATAAGAGCCTGTATCCCAACTCCACCTTTGCTGGCTTGATATATTGGTGGGAATTGAAAACTCATTCAAATATAGGAGGGACCGGTTGAGTCATTATTGTTTCTGGGAGGAGGGAGGTTAACTGTGGCTTTTGGGTCAATACAGACTCACTTCTCCTTAACATGAAAGAGTCTGGATTAGTGATGTGAAACTTTTCAACACCACTGACAACACACTCACTCTCCAAAAAGACCTGGACTTTGTCTCAGACTGGTCTCACACCTGGCAACTTCAAATATCAACCAACAAATGCTCTACCCTCCACATAGGCAAAAAGAATCCAAACCGCACATACGAACTGAATAAACAATCTCTCACTGCCAACAAACACTCAGTAAAAGACCTTGGAATACTAATATCGAATGACCTAAGTGCTAAAGCCCACTGCACCTATATCGCCAAAAAAGCTTCTAGAGTTGTTAACCTGATCCTACGCAGCTTCTGCTCAGGCAATCTCACACTACTCACAAGAGCCTATAAAACTTTTGCCAGACCCATCCTAGACTACTGCTCATCTGTCTGGAACCCATACCACATCTCAGACATCAACACCCTTGAAAATGTCCAAAGATATTTCACCAGAAGAGCCCTTCACTCCTCCACTCGAAACAGAATATCCTACGAAAATAGACTAACAATCCTGGGCCTAGAAAGCCTAGAACTACGGTGCCTAAAACATGATTTGAGTATTGCCCACAAGATCATATGCTGCAATGTCCTACCGGTCAATGACTACTTCAGCTTCAACCGCAACAACACCAGAGCACGCAACAGATTCAAACTTAATACGAACCGCTCCAAACTTGAATGTAAAAAATATGATTTCAACAATCGAGTTATCGAAGCGTGGAACTCATTACCGGACTCAGTGGTGTCAACCCCTAACCCCCAACATTTCTCCCTTAGACTCTCCACGATTGACCTCTCCAGGTTCCTAAGAGGCCAGTAAGGGGCGTACATAAGTGCACTGGTCTGGTGTGCCTTTCGTCTCCTGTCCAATTGTCTTTCCTTTTTCTCACTCATCATATATATTCTCTTTCTTTCATATATCCTCTCCTCTAAGTTCACTTTTACCCTTATATATATTACTACATGTCTATTTTTCTTCCTATGTATTTGTGTATTGGACAAATGAATAAATAAATAAATTAAATAAATAAATAAATTTAAAATGACATTTAATTCACCCCATCAGGGTGTAGCTCAAGTATTGAAATTGGGGTCCTAGCTATGTTTTATATTTTCCCCCCTAGTAGAATTAAAGGAATTTGAGCATCCTCTCTTTTAAAAAAAAAATCTCCAGCCTAAATCAGCATATAAATCCCAACATTATTGCTATTTCTAATTTAAGTAATACCTACAATAACCTCCGCCTTCCCACATTTAGTTCACATTTAGTTCACAAAAAGTACCCCACTTACCTGCTGATAAGAGCCTGTATCCCAGCTCCACCTTTGCGGGCTTGATATATTGGTGGGAATCGAAAACCCATTCAAATATAGGAGGGACCGGTTGAGTCATTATTGTTTCTGGGAGGAGGGAGGTTAACTGTGGCTTTTGGGTCAATACAGACTCAATTCTCCTTAACATGAAAGAGTCTGGATTATTTAAAATGGCATTTAATTCACCCCATCAGGGTGTAGCTCTAGTATTGAAATTGGGGTCCTAGCTATGTTTTCTATAGGTTTTTTCCCCCTTAGTAGAATTAAAGGAATTTGAGCATCCTCTCTTTTTGGAAAAAAAATATCCAGCCTAAAACAGCTTATTTGGCATAATTTCCCATGCTCTTTCATAAATTTTGTTCTCTGATATGTTTACAGAAAGTTAACCTTTTTGGAAAATTTTCCTGTGGAGGTTTTTGACAGTAAACATAGAAACATGGAAACATAGAAGACTGACGGCAGAAAAAGACATCATGGTCCATCTAGTCTGCCCTTATATTATTTCCTGTATTTTATCTTAGGATGGATATATATTTATCACAGGCATGTTTAAATTCAGTTACTGTGGATTTACCAACCACGTCTGTTGGAAGTTTGTTCCAAGGATCTACTACTCTTTCAGTAAAATAATATTTTCTCACGTTGCTTTTGAGTATAATTGGATGCATGTTTTTAACTGATGTACCTCTAAGGCCAATGAAGTTTTTCCCCACATATAAAGTTATAGGACTGGAGTTTACATAAACACCCAAGAGGGATAGATAATATTATTTCTTACCTGGTTTGTAAATTTCTATTCAAATCTCTTTTTGGTTTGCCTTAACCGAAGGCCTTTAGAGCCAGGGTGGTGCAGTGGTTAGAGTGCAGCCCTGCAGGCTACTTCAGCTAACTGCTAACTGTAGTTCAGCAGTTCAAATCTCACCACCGGCTCAAGGTTGACTCAGCCTTCCATCCTTCTGAGGTGGGTAAAATGAGAATTGTTGGGGGCAAGAGGCTGATTCTATAAACCATTTAGAGAGGGCTATAAAAGCAGTATGGAGTGGTTATAGAAACATAGAAACATAGAAGACTGACAGCAGAAAAAGACCTCATGGTCCATCTAATCTGCCCTTATACTATTTCCTGTATTTTATCTTACAATGGATATATGTTTATCCCAGGCATGTTTAAATTCAGTTACTGTGGATTTACCAACCTGTACTTTATCTTAAAATGGATATATGTTTATCCCAGGCATGTTTAAATTCAGTTACTGTGGATTTACCAACCACGTCTGCTGGAAGTTATAAATGCTATTAATCTTTAAATACTATAAATGCTATTAATCTTTAAATTTTAAATTTTCAAAAATTCACAACATATAAATTAGTCAATTAGCAGTCTGGAACATATTTATTTTAATTTTTTTAAAATTAATATCTCTAAATTCATTTCCTTCATTACATTACAGCCGGATTCCATATACAACATTCATTTGCAGCTTTTGTAATTTGAGTGGCAGCCTGCACTGGAACATTCAAAGAAGTGTGATTTCGCAGTTTGTATTACAACCTGCAGTTTTTTGAAGCAGTTTCAAGGACACTAAATTGGAAGAAAGTTTTGCTGAAGACAGTGGAATTTTACTTCTGGAAATACATTGCTAAGACCTGGCGGCCTGGAGGTGGAGCTCTCGCCTCACAATCAGGAGGCTGTGAGTTCAATCCTAGATAGCGGCAGGTACTTCTGTCACTAAATGCAGTGAGAAAATGTCTGCTGTGACCTCTGCATAGGAGTCAGGAAGGGTAGCCAGCCAGTAAATGCTCAAGTCCATTTACTTGCCCCAATTGCACCCTGATGCAAGGGATTACGGCAGGGATGTCAAACTCAATTTCATTGAGGGCCGCATCAAGGCTGTGGTTGACCTTGGGGTGCCGAGTGGGTGTGGCTGACTGGGTGGGCGTGGCCAGCTTGATGCCACTTCCCAAAGTGCTGGCATGTTATCTCTTTGCATTGAGTAATTTAATTTATTTAATTTATAGATCACTCAACTCTGGGCAGGATACAACATATAAAAATATATAACAAAAAGTTAAAAACCCCATAGAAATTTTTTAAAAAAACAATTCATACCTTTGGTAGGTAATATCGGACTCAATGGCCCCAAGCCTGTTGGCAGAGCCAGGTTTTAATAGCTTTCCAGAAGGTCAGCAGGGTGGGGGCAGTATGGGCCTCCAGGGGCAGTTGGTTCCAGAGAGGTGGTGCCGCCACAGAGAAGGCCCTCCCATGCGGCCCCACTCACTGACATTGTCTAGCCCAAGGGGAGGCAAAGTTGGCTCTTCTATGACATGTGGACTTCAACTCCCAGAATTCTTGAGATAGCATGATTGGCTCAGGAATTCTGGGAGTTGAAGTCCACAAGTCATAGAAGAGCCAACTTTGCCTGCCCCTGGTCTAGCCGACGGGACCCGGAGGAGGCTGACCCTGTGGGCCTTTATTGGTCACTGGGAGCTACGTGGCAGAAGATGATACCATAACTGGGCCAAAGCCACGCTGGCCCAATTTTTCCTCTTTGCATTGGGTAGAACAGGCCAAAGCAAAATGGGTAGAACAGGCTGAAGTGACACTGGTAGACCAGGGCGAAGCAAAACAGGTAGAACAGGCCAAAGCAACATGGGTAGACCAGGCTGAAGCGACATGGGTAGACCAGACTGAAGCAAAACGGGTAGACCAGGGCAAAGCAAAATGGGTAGAACAGGCCAAAGCGACATGAGTAGACCAGGGCGAAGCAAAACAGGTAGACCAGGTTGAAGCAAAATGGGTGGACCAGGGCGAAGCAAAATGGGTAGAACAGGCCAAAGCGAAATGGGTAGAACAGACTAAAGCAAAACAGGTAGACCAGGTTGAAGCAAAATGGGTAGACTAGGGCAAAGCGAAGTGAGTAGACCAGGCTGAAGCAAAACAGGTAGACCAGGCTGAAGCAAAACAGGTAGACCAGGTTGAAGCAAAACAGGTAGACCAGGCTGAAGCAAAACAGGTAGACCAGGTTGAAGCAAAATGGGTAGACTAGGGCAAAGCGAAGTGAGTAGACCAGACTGAAGCAAAACGGGTAGACCAGGGCAAAGCAAAATGGGTAGAACAGGCCAAAGCGACATGAGTAGACCAGGGCGAAGCAAAACAGGTAGACCAGGCTGATGCAAAATGGGTAGACCAGGCTGAAACAAAACAGGTAGACCAGGCCAAAGCGACGTGGGTCAACCAGGCCAAAGCAAAATGGGTAGACCAGGTTGAAGCAACATGGGGCAGTCCCTTACATTTTCCAGGATGGCCCTGCAGACTGGATCAAACCACATCATGGGCTTCATCTGACCACGTCATGGGCCGTATCGATCCCGTGGGCCTTGGTACCCCTGAATGCTAAGTTCTGGTTGAGTCAAACCCCAGAGAAGCTCAATCTGACCCAATCCTTAATGGAAAACTATTTTAGGAAAAATCAGGCAATGTGGGTTTTTCTGAGTCTTAACACATAATTTTCAGCTAAGCATTTATCTCATAACATAATTTAGGATGGGAGCATTTGCACAGGAGTTTCAAAACCTCTATCTATACTTTTAGCCCTCAGGCCATTTTCTGCTCCAAGTATTTCCAGCATCTTTTTCTCTTTATTTAGCCTTTTCTCAGAACTTTACATTTAAATGTTTGCCGATCCATCCTATCAATATTTGTTGCCCGCTTTCACAGGGGATTAAACAGGAAAGGATTTTCACCGTCATGGCTCTTTAAGCTGCTATTGACTGAAACTTTGTACAGCAAAGGAATTAAGGTCTCATGAAGCTCCTCTGAGCTCAACCATGACACATCACAAATAGTGTTTTGATAACTTCCTGAATTGGATGCCTTTTGTTATATATATATCACTCGATGGACCCGGGCTGCAAAATTTCTAATAAAAGTATTGACAGTAAAGAAAATAAGAAGAACCCTTTCTCAGCCTACAACGAGGTTGAGATGATGGGTTCTATTTCAGACATCATCTTATATTACATTGTTTCAAAGATAAGACAGGTACATCCAGGGGTGTTGCAAAAAGTCTAAAAACCCACAGCAGGATTAGTTCAGAGGAAGTATTCAGCAGCCTCATTCATTTTATTTATTTATTTACAGAATAGAATAGAATAGAATAGAATAGAATAGAATTTTATTGGCCAAGTGTGATTGGACACACAAGGAATTTGTCTTGGTGCCAAGACGCTTAAATGATCAAGAAGATACGAAATTCCATGAAACATGGAACAAAGTTTATATATGGATAGATAAGAAAAAACAATAGAAAATTATGATACAAATGTGTAAATTGTTTTGGTAAAGATAAGGTGTTTTTTTTTTAAGGTTATAATAGTGCTAGATAAATAAAGTTTGGTTTAGAAATATATTAGAATTAGCTTATCTACAAAGAATTATTATGAGAAGAAATTTCTTTATTGAAAAGTTTAACAAATCATTGTTTTCTTTTTTAACATTTAACTATATATTCAACTATGTATTCTTTTTTCTATATTTAAATTTATACTTTTGAGATAAGCGGGGAAAATACATCCCCACCTTTTAATGTTAAATGTATGTATGTCTGTTTGTCCATTTTATGAAAATTAATAAAAAGATTATTTTAAAAAAAAGGAATTTGTCTTGGTGCATATGCTCTCAGCGTACATAAAATAAAATATACATTTGTCAAGAATCATGTGGTACGACACTTAATGATTGTCATAGGGGTCAAATAAGCAATGAAGAAGCAATATTAATAAAAAAAACTTAGGATATAAGCAACAAGTTACAGTCATACAGTCAACATGGTAGGAAATGGGTGATAGGAATGATGAGAAAAACTAGTAGAATAGAAGTGCAGATTTAGTAGAAAGTCTGACAGTGTTGAGGGAATTATTTGTTTAGTAGAGGGATGGCGTTCGGAAAAAAACTGTTCTTGTGCCTAGTTGTCTTGGTGTGCAGTGCTTTGTAGCGACGTTTTGAGGGTAGGGATTGAAACAGTTTGTGTCCAGGATGTGAAGGGTCAGTAAATATTTTCCCCACCCTCTTTTTGACTCGTGCAGTATACAGGTCCTCAATGGAAGGCAGGTTGGCAGCAATTGCTTTTTCTGCAGTTCTGATTGTCCTCCAAAGTCTGTGTTGGTCCTGTTGGGTTGCAGCACCAAACCAGACAGTTATAGAGGTGCAGATGACAGACTCAATTATTCCTGTGTAGAACTGTATTTTTTATTTATTATTTATTTATTCTTTTGTTCATTCATTCATTCATTCATTCATTTAATTTTGTCCAATACATTGTAGGTTATAGAGAATAAACACGTAATGAAATACATTAAAGAAAGAGTAGAGGAGAAGATATAGGAATAAAAATAAAGTAAAATAAGTCAGTGAGGAAAAGAGGGAATGGAAGAAAAGATAAATGAGATAAGGAGAGACAATTGGACAGGGGACGGGAGGCACACTAGTGCGCTTATGCACGCCCCTTACTGGCCTTTTAGGTACCTGGAGAGGTCAACCATGAAAAGTCTAAGGGTAAAATGTTGGGGGTTAGGGGTTGACACTACGGAGTCAGGTAATGACTTCCACGCTTCGACAACTCGATTGTTAAAGTCATATTTTTTTACAGTCAAGTTTGGAGCGGTTAATATTAAGTTTGAATCTGTTGTGTGCTCTTGTGTTGTTGTGGTTGAAGCTGAAGTAGTCACTAACAGGTAGGACGTTGCAGCATATGATCTTGTGGGCAATACTCAAGTCATATCATTCATTCATTCATTCATTCATCCATCTCTCTGCTTTTATTTTATCCCTTCAACATCAACCTGGTGAAAAAGATTAAGCTGTGTGGGTTTCATGATCAATGGGTTTCTAAGGATTTCTCTTTAGCACAATTCAACAGTCTAACCATGATATCACATAGAAGCACACTTGCCTCCATAAAACTGAAGGGGTTGAAGAGTTATGGTGGTGCAGTGGTTAGAATGAGTATTGCAGTGTAACTCTGCCCATAGCAATAAGTGCTATTGCTATTCCTATTGCTATCATGAATGGTGGCAATGGGAATCACAGAGGTTGTATTCACATACAATATTGTCCCCAAATGTCATCAGCATATTTTGTACTAGATATTTTAAACTTCCTGAATGGGCATGTATGAAACTCACATGTCACTCAGTTTGTTGACTATCATCCAATTAGTTCCTTCCTTCCTTCCTTCCTTCCTTCCTTCCTTCCTTCTTTCCCTCTGTCCCTCCGTCCCACCCTCCCTCCTTCCTTCCTTCTCTCACTCACTTCCTCCTACCCATCACTCCATCCCTGCTGTAAATCTGCATAGGCGCTTGATAGTACCTTGGGTTAGATAACCTTTGTCCAACAATCTGTTCTCTTCTCCACCCAGCTCCTCTACAAGATGCCTTTAGGTCACATACAAAGTAATTCCCCTACAAGGTGACTATGAACCTTTCATAGCACAGTGGTACCTCTACTTATGAACTTAATTCATTCCGTGACCAGGTTCTTAAGTAGAAAAGTTTGTAAGAAGAAGCAATTTTTCCCATGGGAATCAATGTAAAAGCAAATAATGCATGCGATTGGGGAAACCACAGGGAGGGTGGAGGCCCTGTTTCCTCCCAGGAAATTCCAAGAGAGGCCCCACGGAGGCTTTTCCCTGCCTTTTCTTGCCCTGTTTCCTCCCAGGAGATTCCTAGAGAGGCCCTACGGAGGCTTCTCCCCACCTTTTCCTGTTACAGTTTCAGAGGCTCAGGTTTGTAAGTGGAAAATGGTTCTTGAGAAGAGGCAAAAAAATCTTGAATACCCATTTCTTACCTAGAAAAGTTCATAAGTAGAGGCGTTCTTAGGTAGAGGTACCACTGTAGTTAATTCCAAAGTTGAATTGCACCTCATGTAAACAAAAAATACTTTTGTCTGTCCAGATACTTTGAAGATTCTGTTTTATTTTATAGGCTGACCTCTTGTTCCTACTATTTGAGGAAACGGAAATAACTTCCCCTTCTCCATTTTATCCACACCATGCATCATTTTGTACCCCTCAATCATGCCCCCTCCACTTCGCCTCCTTTCTAAACTACGAAGGCCCAAATATCGCAATCTTTCTTCATCTGAAAAGTGTTGCAGTATAGCAAATTATGTTAGGATAGGATTTTTATTAAATCTGGATTTCTAGCATAAAAATATATATACTCTGTGTGACCCTGATTCTATAAAACCCAGGACAAGGAAAGGCCATAAACTCGCCTAATCTGCATTCCTGGGAACGGGCTCAGCATAAACATCTCAAAGCTTTTACAACTCCGGACAGGACATTATAGGATCAAAGGGGGAAGTTTCATTGCCTGGAGCACACAAACTATTGCAGGGCAATTAAGAGGGATTAACTAGAAGAAACCTTGGAAGAAACTAGGTCCGAATTAACATCTGCTTTTTAGGAAGTCCCAAGAAGATCGTTCCTTGATATGCATGGGAAAGGAAGAAACTCAAAGATACGTTTGACATGTATATGTAATTATACCCCATTTCCTTATGTTCCCAAATAAAAAGGAGCGCATGGCTCTACACCATGTCACATCACCCAGAGAGAGAATGTGTCCAGTTTCTACTTTCTAGGATTCGCGTTCGTGAGTGACCCCACTGGGTTGCTCTTAGTCCCTTTTGAAGGCATTGCTTTCATTAGGACTCAGCAGCATCAACAGAAAAGTTGATCCAGCTCCTTGAATATTTTAGTTTACATTCTGTGTCATTTTGCATTCTGCAGTCTACAAATCTTAGCACAGTCAATTTATAGAGAACCATTTTCAGATTAAAGATTTCATCCCTCCTTCAATTTAAATTATGTGCAAAAAAAATCAGATAAATATTTATTAAGATGGATGATACCAAGTCTGAAGTATAGAAGCAGCCTTGCCACTAACATAGGCATTTTCTCCAATTCAAATGCCCTCAGATGAGGATAAAGAGGGCAGTTAAAATCAGACTTAATACACGTTGAAATTTGATCCTTCCATCTCAGTTTGCACCAGGAGATATCCAGCATTGATCTATTGATATGGAAAGAACCAACATCAGTTTGTGATGTCATGAAAGATTTGCTACAATAGTCATTGCTGCTCCTTGAGTCAATGCTGAACAGTGCCTGCGGAGAATGTAAATAATATTCTCAAATACTGTAGTAAATTCTATGAAGACTATTTCTTAATAAAGCAATGACACAAATATTTCCAGTCCTATTATCTTGCTACATGGGCTTTGTCCAGTTAAATTAGATGGCACTTTTGCTTTTGCTACGCCTCACTAAAATCCTTCAGGACCAGCACGCTCCCCAAGCTGTGGTCAAAAGCAATAGTCATCCCCATTTTCAAAAAAGGAGACCCTTCACGAGTGGACAACTACAGACCGATATCTCTCTGTTGCGTCCCTTGTAAAATCATGGAATCAATTATAAATCGACAAATCACCCTCTACTTAGAATCTAATAATCTACTCTCAAACAAACAATTTGGATTCAGAAAGAAACTATCCTGCAACCTACAACTACTTCACTGCAAAAACATTTGGACTACCCTCCTCGACCAAGGAAAATCCATTGACGCAATTTATATAGACTTTTGCAAAGCCTTCGACTCAAAGGGGCGTACATAAGTGCACTGGTGTGCCTTTCGTCCCATGTCCAATTGTCTTTCCTTTCTTTCACCTATCTTATATATTCTCTTCCTTTCATATATCCTCTCCTCTAAGTTCACCTTCACCCTCTTTTATATTATCACATGTCTATTTTCTTCCTATGTATTTATGTATTGGACAAATGAATAGATAGATAGATAGATAGATAGATAGATAGATAGATAGATAGATAATAAATAAATAAATGAAAAATTATACTTAGCCATGATTTAAGGCTGTTTTCTTGATTACCTGCAGAAAGCCATAATGGATTCTGGAAACCTAGCACAGAGTCAGACAGAGATGTTTGTTAAGGTATGTGCAGAACGCTTGAATTATCCAGGAAATACACAGAGGAAAACATGTTCGGAAACTTCAGATTGTGCAGAATGCAGCTGCGAGAGCAATCATGGGCTTCACAAAAATGCCCATGTAACAGCAACACTCCGCAGTCTACATTGGTTGCTGATCAGTTTCCGGTCACAATTCAAAGTGTTGGTTATGACTTATAAAGCCCTTCATGGCACCGGACCAGAATATCTCTGGGACCGCCTTCTGCCACACGAATCCCAGCGACCAGTTAGGTCCCACAGAGTTGGCCTTCTCCGGGTCCCGTCAACTAAACAATGTCGTTTGGTGGGACCCAGGGGAAGAGCCTGCTCTGTGGCGGCCCCAACCCTTTGGAACCAACTCCCCCCAGATATCAGAGTTGTCCCCACCCTCCTTGCCTTTCGTAAGCTTCTTAAAACCCACCTCTGTCGTCAGGCATGGGGGAATTGAGACTTTCCCTCCCCCTAGGCTTATAAAATTTATGCATGGTATGTCAGTATGTATGATTGGTTTCTAAATTGGGGTTTTAAATTAACTTAAATATTAGATTTGTTTACATTGTATTATTATTGCTGTTAGCCGCCCCGAGTCTGTGGAGAGGGGCGGCATACAAATCTGATTAATAAATAAAATAAATAAATAAATAAATAATAAAAGCCATAATGGATTCTCGAAACCTAGCACAGAGTCAGACAGAGATGTTTGTTAAGGTGTGTGTAGAACCCTTGAAATATCCAGGACATACACAGAGGAAAACATGGGAATTCCAGCAGATATCCAGTGTTCTGCCGGGCTCTCCCGAAAATTCAAGGGTACAAATTTCAGACACACACACGTTTGAAAATTCAAATCAATGTTCTTTATCACAAAATTCAAAATAAACAAAGCACTCTTTTTGTATTGCAAAGAGCACTCTTCCCAAATGGATGGAAACCAATCAAGGAGAGAAGCAGGCCACAAGTTCGCCATCACAGGTAGATAGGTAAAACCGATTGCATTGGCATCCTTCAGTCTCGAAAGACCAGGATATCATGCTCTGGATTCTCCAGAGCACAAAGCCTACGTAGGTTAGTATGGAGGATAGACTGTTACCCAAGCAGCGGATCCTCCCTATCCACGTCTCTGAAATATTCCTTTAATATATATGTATATATATGTTCTGCCGGGTTCTCTGGTAGGAGCCTCCCGAAAATTCAAGGGTACAAATTTCAGACACACACATGTGTTTGAAAATTCAAAACAATGTTCTTTATCACAAAATTTAAAATAAACAAAGCACTCTTTTTGTATTGCAAAGAGCACTCTTCCCAAAACAACCCAGTAGTCTGTACAATTTCCCTTAAGCAGTCATTAAGTACTTAGCCAGCAGCTGTGGAGAAACTTCACACCCCTTCTTCTTCCAAGGAAGGGACACACACACACACATACACACACTGCTCTGCTTTGGTTTCAAAGGCGTGAAAAAGCAACAAAGTCCAACGGCCAAATCAAAGCACAAGGAAGCAAAGGGGAAAAAATCTGAAGTTGAATGTTCCTAAAGTATCTGAAATTACAACAGTGTGTAAGGAAATGGTTCCCCCTAACATGTACTTCTGGGTGCATTTTTCTTTTTCGTTTGGAAGATGAAAACTGCCTTGCAAATCTTATTTAAAAAAAGAGCATTCAGTGTATAATTGTTTTCCAGTTCATATAGTCCTATTCTTTCCCCCATGAAACCAATGCAATAAAAACCACTGAGATATCTAAATTATTCAAATCAGAACAGAATTTTCCTTATGCTTGCTGTTTCCTGGTTGTAGCTTAACAGACCTTGCCATCGCATTAGAAATCCATGCTTGCATGTATATGAGCTTTAACTGCTATGATTACAGCAGGCTGATTAGTTATTTCTCTGCCGAGTTTTCTCTGCCAACCTTATCCTTAGGCAATTCAGGGAAGAGCACATCTGTAATTTGAATTAATCCTTTCTGGTCATCCCCTCATCTATATAAAGCACCCACTACTCTGTTTCCAAGGGTGGGAAATATTTCTCCTTTCTATCATTTTCTTCAATTGATTGGTTCATGGAGCTGTTTCAAAATCAATCAAAACCATTCCCCCCCCCCATGCACAACTCAAAATGTTTTTTAAAAAACAATAATAATAATGCCTGCCATGATAAGAGCATTCAATTATCTCTTTTTTAAAAGGATGCTTCCTCTTTTTATTCAAATTCGCTATTTTATTCAGAAGCAAATTGCTCAAGCTGTAATTGATTAAAGCTCATATTAACATTTGAGAGTATTATATCTGTAGGGGGGGGGTTTGGTTGGTCTACATTTACATTTGCTACCAGAAATCTTTGGATGAAGCCCCTAGAGATCCCCCAAACATGCCTCTCAAATGGTGATTTTTGAAGTGGCAACATAAGCAGTTATTATATTAGTAATAACCATGAGAGGGATCTTGGGGTCCTAATGGACAATCACTTAAATATTTACACAACTTCTGAAGTCAAGAAATTCCATTGATCAATTTTTCTAACTGTTCATCCCCCTGAAGTTGGTAAATTGAGGACACAAATTGTTGGCGGCAGTAATAATAATAATAATAATAATAATAATAATAATAATAATAATAGTAATTTATTGGATTTGTATGCCGCCCCTCTCCGTAGACTCGGGGCGGCTAACAACAATGATAAAAAAAGCATGTGACAATCCAATAATAAAACAACTAAAAACCCTTATTATAAAACCAAACATACACACAAACATACCATGCATAACTTGTAATGGCCTAGGGGGAAGGAATATCTCAACTCCCCCATGCCTGGCGGTATAAAAGAGTCTTGAGTCGTTTACGAAAGACAGGGAAGGTGGGGGCAATTCTAATCTCCGGGGGGAGTTGGTTCCAGAGGGCTGGGGCCACCACAGAGAAGGCTCTTCCCCTGGGGCCCACCAAATGACATTGTTTAGTTGACGGGACCCGGAGAAGGCCAACTCTGTGGGACCTTATCGGCCGCTGGGATTCATGTGGCAGAAGGCGGTTCCAGAGGTAGTCTGGTCCAAAGCTATGTAGAGATTTAAATGACCAACACTTTGAATTGTGACCGGAAACTGATTGGCAGCCAATGCAAGGCTGAAAGAGCTTAGAGGGGGCTGTAAAGTACTGTAAAGCAGCATATAAGTCCAAGTGCTATTGCTATTAAGGCAATCCCTACAATGACTCCAGCTTCCTACATTTATTTCACAAGAAGTTCGAGTACCTCACTTACCTGCTGATGAGCGTCTGTATCCCAGTGCCACCTTTGCAGGCTTAATATACTAGTGGGAATGTAAAACTCATTCAAATGTAGTAATGACTGGTTGAGTTGTTACTGTTTCTGGGAGAAGGGAGGTTAATTGTGGCTTGTCCAAATCCCAGGTCTTGAGTTTTACACCCTTGTCTTAGAGTGCCCAACCTGGGCCACTTGAAGATGCTTGGACTTCAACCTCCAGATTCCCCCAAACTCCTATGCTGGCTGGCGAATTCTGGGAGTTTAAATCCACATATATTCAATAGCAATAGCACTTAGACTTATGTACCGGTTCACAGTGCTTCACAGCCCTCTCTAAGCAGTTTACAGAGTCTGCCTATTGCCCCCAACAATCTGGGTCCTCATTTGACCCACCTCAAAAGGATGGAAACCTGAGTCAACATTGAGCTTGGTGAGATTTGAACTGGTGAACTACAGCCAGTACTCAGCAGAAGTACCTTGCAGTATTGCACTCTTACCACTGCAGCACCAAGTGTTCAAGTGACCAAGGTTAGGAAACTGTTCTGCCGGCGTGTCCCAACCGCCTGTAATTACAGGGTAATTAGTCCAGAGAGACACACACCACACGATAGAAGGAAAACCAGAAGTCTTTATCAACAGAAAAGCAGAAAAAACTCCCTTTTTAAATGTCAAAGGGATTTTCTGGTACACACAAGGCACAGGTTAAATGCAATCCAATTTCTCACCCAGTAACTGGGAAATTGAGTCCAAATTCCAAAGTTCAGAAAGTCCACACACAGTCTTGAACAGCAAAACCACGATCTTGACAAACTATGAATCAGATAAACTTCCACAAGGCTAAACCAGCATGCTGTTCTTTTTATCGGTAGCACTAATTATATCAGCCCCACCCAACCACAAGTGGCCTCATTTTCTCTTGTAATAATCCTTCAGTTGTTGTCTCCTATGCATCACTCTATGCATGCGTGGGTCTGTCATAAGTTCTTGTTCGGAATCCAGGGATGATAAGGATGATTGATCTCCTCCTGGGCTGTCTGCCAAACTTCCCCCTTCCCTGCTACTCACACTTCCTTCATCAGAGGAGCCTTCATCGGGAGATTCTATCGGAAGCAAAACAAGCCTGGGGCATGAGGATGTTTCCCCCACATCCACCTTCACATTCCTTGGGGCAGGAGCTGGGCCAGAGCCAACCACAACAAGAAACACTGCTCTTCCAGGGTGTATTCACATATAGACGTTAAGTATTCCTTTTTCCATTGTTACTAGAAGAGGAATTTGAAACAGAAGTGGACTTCAGTCTTGATCAAATCCAGACAGAATTTAACTCACCTTTGCTTGGATGGCCAAATCAAAGCAGAAGGAAGCAAAGAAAAAAAAATCTGACGTTGAATGTTCTTAAAGTGTCTGAAATTACAACAGTGTGGAAGCAGGGGTGGGCAGCAGGCAGGACGGGGTGGAGCACAGTTCCACCAGTGAAAATTTATTTATTTATTGGGTTTGTATGCCGCCCCTCTCCGAGGACTCGGGGCGCTCACAAGATTATCTCAGGGACTGCCTTCTGCTGCACGAATCCCAGCGACCAGTTAGGGCCCACAGAGTGGGCCTACTCCGGGTCCCGTCAAGTAAACAATGTCGTTTGGTGGGCCCCAGGGGAAGAGCCTTCTCTGTGGCGGCCCCGGCCCTCTGGAAGCAACTCCCCCCAGAGATTAGAATTGCCCCCACCCTCCTTGCCTTTCGTAAGCTTCTTAAAACCCACCTCAGCCGCCAGGCATGGGGGAACTGAGATACTCTTTCCCCCTAGGCCTTTACAATTTTATGCATGGTATTTTTGTATGTATGTTTGGTTTTATAATAAGAGTTTTTTAGTTGTTTTAGTATTGGATTATTTACATGCTGTTTTTATTATTGTTGTTAGCCGTGCCGAGTTTGCGGAGAGGGGTGGCATACAAATCCAATAATTAATAATAATAATAATAACATAAATGAAGCTGTGTGCCCAGCTCCAGCTGACCATCCCACCCTCCCATCCTCCTCCTCCTTGGAAAGCAGCAGGGAGACCAGTCCAGTACCGGCAGGAGTTGCAGGGGGTCCATTTCCTCCACGATTTTTTCTCAACAGTTGATTGGCACCCGTTCGCCTAACTACCCAACCTAAGGCAGAGAGTGACCCAGGAAGGAGAGCGCGGGAAACGCGAAGCAAATTGTCACCCCAGACAGCGACACTGGTGAAGTTGTAAGTCGAGGCCTTAACAGTTCATTTGAACGATGATGATTGTTCAAGCCACTCCCACCTGGTCACATGGCTGCCAAGCCACTCCTACCCAGTCACATGACCATCAAGCCACACCCACAAAATAAACCACACCCACAGTGTGGCTGTAAAAAGTTTGGCTGCCCATTACTGTGTGTAAGGAAACATTTCCCCCTAATATGTATTTCTGGGTGTGCTTTTTTTTGTTTTGAAGATGAAAACTGCCTTGCCAATCTTATTTTTTTAAAAAAGAGCGTTCAGTGTATAATTGTTTTCCAGTTTATATAGTCCTATTCTTTCCCCCATGAAACCAATGCAATAAAAACCGCTGATATATCCAGATTATTCAAATCAGAACAGAATTTTCCTTATGCTGTCAAAGTCCCTAGTGAAGACAATGTCCTCAAAAAGGGGCTAAGAGCAACCCAGCCGTGTGGGGTCACTCACGAACGCGAATCCTAGAAAGAAATCTTGGACACATTGTCTCTCTCTGGGTGAAGTGACATGGTGTAGAGCCATGTACCCCTTTTTATTTGGGAACATAAGGAAATGGGGGATAATTACATATACATGTCAAATGATACATCCAACGACATAACTTCAAACGTATCTTGTGAGTTCTTCCTTTTCCCATAGATATCAAGAAACAATTTCCTAGAAACTTCCTAAGAGCAGATGTTCCTCACACCTAATTTCTCTGAAGTCTTCTGCCTTATCTCACTAATCTTCCTTAATCACCCTGTCCTCCTGTTGTATGCTTCAGGCAATGTAAATCCCCCCCTTTGATCCTATAAGGTCCTGTCCGGAGTGGTGAAAACTTTGTTTATTGTGAGATTGTATTGTATTTTGTATTTATTTAGATTTGTATGCCGCCCCTCTCCGCAGACTCGGGGCGGCTCACAACAAAGTGAAAAAAACAATTTACAACAAATCTAAATTTCTACTAAAAACATTTAAAAACCCCATTTTCTAAACACACATACATACAAACATACCATTCATAAATTGTATATGCCCGGGGGAGATGTCTCAGTTCCCCCATGCCTGACGACACAGGTGGGTCTTAAGGAGCTTACGAAAGGCAAGGAGAGTAGAGGCAGTTCTAATCTCCGGGGGGAGTTGGTTCCAGAGGGTCGGGGCCGCCACAGAGAAGGCTCTGATGTTTTATTTGAGCCCTTTTGTTTCCCTGTTGTAATTGCCAGGAATACAGATTAGGCAAGTTAGTGCCCTTCCTGTCCTGGGTTATAGAATCAGGGTAAGCAGAGTATTTTTATGCTAGAGGTCCAGATATGTAATTATAATACAATCCTATTCTAACATATTTCATGCTATACTGCAACATTTCTGGGTGTACTTTTTTTTTTGTTTTGAAGATGAAAACTGCCTTGCAGTTCAGTGTATAATTGTTTTCCAGTTCATATTAGTTTAGTTTAGTTTAGTTTATTTAGATTTGTAGGCCGCCCCTCTCCGAAGACTCGGGGAGGCTAACAACAATAAAAAACAATGTAACAAATCTAATATTAAAAAGTAATCTAAAAAAACCCAATTTAAGAAACCAATCATACCAACAAACATACCATGTATAAATTATATAAGCCTAGGGGGAAGGGAGAAAAAAAATTTCAATTCCCCCATGCCTGACAACAGAGGTGGGTTTTAAGGAGATTGCGAAAGGCAAGGAGGGTGGGGCAACTCTGATATCTGGGGGGAGCTGGTTCCAGAGGGTCGGGGCCGCCACAGAGAAGGCTCTTCTCCTGGGTCCCGCCAAATGACATTGTTTAGTCGACGGGACCCGGAGAAGGCCAACTCTGTGGGACCTAACCGGTCGCTGGGATTCGTGCGGCAGGAGGCGGTCCCGGAGATATTCTGGTCCGGTGCCATATAGTCCTATTCTTTCCCCCATGAAACCAATGCAATAAAAACCAGTGAGATATCCAGATTATTCAAATCAGAACAGAATTTTCCTTATGCTTGCTGTTTCCTGGTTGTAGCTTAACAGACCTTGCCATCACATTAGAAATCCATGCTTGCGTGTATATCAGCTTTAACTGCTATGATTATAGCAGGCCGATTAGTTATTTCCTCTGCCGAGTTTTCTCCGTCAACCTTATCCTTAGGCAAGTAAGGGAAGAACACATCTGTAATTTGAATTAATCCTTTCTGGTCACCCCCTCATCTCTCCAAACCACCCACCCCTCTGTTTCCAAGGGTGAGAAATAACTACTGTCGAACACTCTGCAGACATTTGAGAAATTGAAATTACAGGCCCCTGGAAAATACTGCTACTAATAAAGCCACAAATGTGGACGAAAAGCTAACACAACTTTTATCAGCTCAATCCGAAAGGGAAAATCAGAACTGCAGATAATTAACAGATGCTTGCCAGATCCACAGAGAGCCCTTTGGTAGCCTATAATTTGTAATTTGCACTGTAGCAAGCGGGAGACGTGGTTAGATTTATGGAGGGTAGCCGTATTTGTACATCATTAATTTCATTTTAAAAAATGTACTTTGAACTGATTTATTTGGCTGGCAGCCACACTTTTTGGGGATGGGACCACGGGTGTATGAGCCAGAGGCCAAGCATTGCAATTCAACACCCACTTATCTGATATTCAATGAAGCAGTGGAAGTGACGTGCCAGTGTTTGGAGGCTGTTGTTATTATTATTATTATTATTATTATTATTATTATTATTATTATTATTATTTATTAGATTGGTATGCCGCCCCTTTCCGTAGACTCACAACACAATAAAACAGTTCATGACAAATCTAATAAAAGATCCAATCTTTTATTTGCTTACACCTAGTGGACAGAATCTAAGCCAGAGATCTTCAAACTTGGCAGCTTTAAGACTTGTGGACTTCAACTCCCAGAATTCTCCAGCCAGCTTCCAGCTACTGCAGCACAGACCAGTGTTTCCCAACCTTGGCAACTTGAAGATATTTGGACTTCAACTCCCAGAATTCCCCAACCAGTGAATGCTGGCTGAGGAATTCTGGGAGTTGAAGTCCAGATATCTTCAAGTTGCCAAGGTTGCGAAACACTGCTCTAGACTATACAGATGGAGTTCATGAAGTCTTTCCTGATCAGTTTTATGCTTTGTGCCTGTACAATATTGTTTTATCGCTTGTTGTGAGCCGCCCTGAGTCTTCGGAGAGGGGCGGCATACAAATCTAATTAATAATAATAATAATAATAATAATTATTATTATTATTATTATTATTATTATTATTATTATTAAGATCATCCACCATTTTTGTAGCCCGTCTTTGGACCCGTTCAATTTGATCAATATCTTTTTGTAGGTGAATGCTTTTTTGTAAGTAGAATCTTTTTGTAGGTGAATGCTCTTCCAAGGTAGCCCCATGTAGAGAGCATTGCAGTAGTCGAACCTCAAGGTGATAAGGACATGAGTGACTGTGAGTAGAGACTCCCTGCCCAAATAGGGCCGCAACTGTGCACCAGGCAAGCCTGGATAAACGTCCCCCTCGCCACAGCTGAAAGATGATGTTCTAATGTCAGCTGTGGGTCGAGGAGGATGCCCAAGTTGCGGACCCTCTCTGACGAGATCAAAAGTTCCCCACCAGGGTGATGGACAGCCAGATGAAAGTGTCCTTGGGAGGCAGAATACACAGCCACTCCGTCTTGTAGGGGTTGACCTTGAGCCTATTAGCACCCATCCAGACCCTAATATCTCAGAGACCGCCTTCTGCTGCACGAATCCCAGCGACCGATTAGGTCCCACAGAGTCGGCCTTCTCCGGGTCCCGTCAACTAAACAATGTCGGTTGGCGGGCCCCAGGGGAAGAGCCTTCTCTGTGGCAGCCCCGACTCTCTGGAACCAGCTCCCCCCGGAGATTAGAACTGCCCCTACCCTCCTTGCCTTTCGTAAACTCCTCAAAACCCACCTTTGTCGTCAGGCATGGGGGAATTGAGATATCTCCCCCGGGCCTATATAATTTATGTATGGTATGTCTGCTTAAAAATGGGGTTTTTTATCTTTAGACATGGACATACCACTGCCCTAACTTATAATTTTGAATCTGCCCCCCTCCACTCCTTCCTCCCTAATCACTTGCTCTTTTCAAGCTCAGGAATAAGAAAATGAGGCAGCAAGCTCATCTGACTGGTGACGCCCTCCAAAGTTGTACTTTCTCTGGACTATGTAGGACAGGTCTACTCTGGAATGATATTTCCTTACAGCTGTTAGTCGGGCGCAAGGACAATGCATTGTCCTTATTGTAAACCGCCCTGAGTCCTTCAGGATTGGGCGGCACAGAAGTCAAATAAATAATAATAATTTGTTGTGGTTAGCTCTGGCCCAGCTCCTGCCCCAAGGACTGTGGATGTGGGGGAGACATCCACATGCTGCAGGCCTGTTTTGCCCCTGGTGGAATCTGCTGATGAAGGCTCCTCTGACCAAGAAGACATGAGTGACAGGGAGGAGGAGACTGGGGCAGACAGCTCAGAAGGAGATCAATTATCTAGCTCCTCCTTGGATTCAGAACAAGAGTTAATGATACAGCCACGCATGCGGAGAGCGATTATTATCAAAGAAAATGAGGCCACCTGTGGTTGGGTGGGGCTGTGGTAATTAGTGAGGCTGCTATAGATAGCAGCCTGTGGGTTTGGCCATTGTGGAGGATTATCTGATCATTGTGTTTCGTGACTGCTTTACTGACTTTGACTTTTTGTGTGCTGATTTTTCCCCGCTTTGAAACTAAACCAGAGCAAAGTGTGTTTCACTTTGTGAAAGAAGAAGGATTGTGAATTGCCTCACAGCTGCAAGCTAAGTATCTCAGAACTGATAAGGGACTTGTACAAGTTACCAGTTTTTTTGAGACCCGTGCTCTTTGCTATACCAAAAGAGGGCTTGGTTTAAGTGAATTTTCATTATAAAGAATATATTTTGAATTTTCAAACGTGTCTGTGTCTGAAATTTGTACCTATGAATTTTTGGGAGGAGTCTACCAGAGAGCCCGACAGAACAATAATAATAATTATTTGTTAGATTTGTATGCCGCTCCTCTCTGAAGACTCAGAGTGGCTCACAACAAGAAAAAAAAAGTACAAATCCAATAGTTAAAAACAATTTAAAACCCCTTAATATAAAAAACACTCATACATCTCAGACAAACCATACATAAAGCGAAAACGGCCCAGGGGAATCAATTTCCCCATGCCTGACGGCAGAAGTGGGGTTTAAGGAGTTTGCGAAAGGCAAGGAGGGTGGGGGCAATCCTAATCTCCAGGGGGAGTTTATTCCAGAGGGTCGGGGCCCCCACAGAGAAGGCTCCTCCCCTGGGTCCCGCCCGATGACATTGTTTCGTCGACAGGACCCGGAGAAGGCCAACTCTGTGGGACCTAACCGGTCGCTGGGATTTGTGCAGCAGAAGGTAGTCCCGGAGATATGGTGGTCCGATGCCATGAAGGGCTTTAAAGTTGCATATATATATATGTATATATAAAGTTGTATAAGTGTGTCCCATATCGTTCAGCGAAACTGGTATTTACTGAGTTGGCTCTCCACCCTGCCCGATGAAAATATATTTAATATACTCAGATAAATACAGACTAACAAAGAAACCAAGCCCAGAGAGACAATATTTTAACTGGGATTGAAGAGTTTATTTATCATTAAGAGTCTTAGTTTCCATTCTTTTGCACTTTGGCCAACTGCCTAAACCATCACTGGGAAATTTACACTGTTTGGGTTAGATTAAAACAGAAATTTATCCTGTGTTAGCCGAAAGTGTTAGGCAAATAACAAGGTTGAGTGCCTACACGAATATGTCAAGCTTCCCACGGGGCTTGGAATTATGCACTTCCAACCACTCAGATCAGGCAAATTTCTGAACAAGCCAAAACCCTTCCCATTAATTCCCTTGTCTGCCTGGAGGATTCTGGGAGTTGAAGTCCCACAACACCTTAAAGTTGTCAAGGTAGCAGAGTACTGGTTTAAAGTCTCACTTTCATTTCATCTCCAGGACTGCCTTCTGCCGCACGAATCCCAGCGACCGGTTAGGTCCCACAGAGTTGGCTTTCTCCCGGTCCCGTCGACTAAACAATGTCATTTGGCGGGACCCAGGGAAAGAGCCTTCTCTGTGGCGGCCCCGACCCTCTGGAACCAGCTCCCCCATGGAGTTTAGAACTGCCCCCACCCTCCTTGCCTTTTGTAAACTCCTTAAAACCCACCTCTGCCGTCAGGCATGGGGGAACTGAGACATCTCCCCCAGGCCTAAACAGTTTATGCATGGTATGTTTATGTGTATGTTTGCTTTTAATAATGGGGGTTTTAGTGTTTTTAAATTATTAGATTTGTTGGACATTGTTTTATTGTTGTTGTGAGCCGTCCCGAGTCTCCGGAGAAGGGCGGCATACAAATCTAATAAATAAATAAATAAAAATAAATTGCTCCGGAGCCACTTTGGGCCTTTTTCTCTGCAGAGTTGCCAGTTCTTTTGTCAGCTCTGGGTTGTTGTTGGTTTTTTTTTGGTGCCTTTAGCAAAGAGATAAATCAAGGTCATATTTAATTGCAGCTGTTCCCGTGTAAGGTGTAGCCCGTCCAAGATTAAATTCTGAGCCCTGCAGTACTAAAACAATCTTCGGCCAATCATTCTCCCTTCACAATTTCCTATTACTAGGCTTATGAAGACCGAAGGAAGAAAGACCCTTAAAAAGTCCTTGGGAAGAAAATACTGGGATGCTGAGATGGGGAGGGGTGGGTGGTGGGAGGGGAGGGAAAGAGAGACAGGCAGAACAGAGACCTAATAACATTGAAAAGGGAAGGAAAGCAGGAAAACGTCGGGCATGCCAAGAGCCTCTTCCATATTTATTAGCTGCAACCGCTACTCAGTCCTAGAGCTGCAGTTAATTCATATTCTCCAAATGATTCCTGCAATGAGGACATTTCACTGCAGTAATTTAAAAAAAACAACCCCCCAAGAAATCTAATTGCACCTTATTCCATTCTGCGGTTAAAGAAAGGCACTTCTTTGATAGTAGACAAACAGTGCCCTCTGCTGGGCTGTTTCTGCTGCAGCACTCTTAGCCCTTCCCACCACTCTCCACTCCCACCTCCAGCTAAAGCACTGTCCATGGTGTCATCCACCATTCACAAAAAATACAGGATGGACTCCTTAGCTGAATTCTAAAAATGGGTGCACGCTTTCTAGATCAGGGATGGAAGCAGGGTAGCCTGGTGACTACAGGTGGGCTTCTAGCTAGTGATGGGCGAACCCAATGGTGTTCGGGTTCGGCAAGTTTGGATGAACTTTATGCAAAATTCGGCCAAACCCGAACTGAACCCGAACCCGAACGGGGAATCCCACCAAGAGATTCCGAGGGCGGAGCTTTGACGTCACGTATACCGGCAGGTTGCTAAGGACGCCAAGGTGATCACTTCCTGTAAAACCATTTGTAAAACATATTCCAAATCTTGAAGTATTTTGAATCCCCCTTTTTTTATTTAACTCAATTGTTAATTTGTCTAATTCTGCACATTTTAGAATTTTCCTAATGATCCTCTTATCGTCTGGTCTATCGCCTTGCTTCCAATATTGTGCCAGCGATATTCTTACTGCTGCTAATATATGAAGGATAATATACCAATGTCTTCTTTCAAGTTTTTCATTAAATTGCTAAACAGTTTGAAGATGACCCCTGAGTGAGATCCTTAATTGTGGCTAGTGTGGTCCCAGCTCCCTCCATTTTAAGGGAATTCTGCATGAAGGGACTTTCTCTGCATAGGATAAGGAGAACCTTCTCTAAACCTTGGGGAAATTATATCTGAACCAACTGAAAAAGAATAGAGATGAGCACCAACAAATTCCCAGGATTTTGTTTTCTCTCTCTCTCTCTTCATTTTTACTTTTTTCTCTTTTATTTGTTCATTTGGGGGCTTTCTCTTAGTCTGAATAATAAAATAAAGCAAAAAATATACTGCTCAAAATAATAAAGGGAAACACTCAAATGACACATCCTAGATCTGAATGAATGAAATATTCTCATTGAATATTTCATTTGCACAACTATTCCATTTGCACAACAGCATGTGAAATTGACTGTCAATCAGTGTTGCTTCCTAAGTGGACAGTTTGATTTCACAGAAGTTTGATTTACATGGAGTTATATTCTGTTTTTTAAGTGTTCCCTTTATTTATTTATTTTGGAGCAGTGTATATTCCAAATGGCACGTGAAGTCATTGAATTTGCAAATCAAGCAATTTATTTTATTTTATTTATTTATTTTATTTATTAGATTTGTATGCCGCCCTTCTCCACAGACTCGGGGTGGCTCACAGCAGTGATAAAACAGTATACAATGACAAATCTAATATTAAGTCTAAAATAACAATTTTACATTAAAAACCTAAAAAAAACCTTATATAAAAACATACACACAAACATTCCATACATAACACTACATAGGCAAGGGGAGATGTCTCAGTTCCTCCATGCCTGATGGTAGAGGTGGGTTTTAAGAAGTTTATGAAAGGCAAGGAGAATGGGGGCAGTCCTGATCTCCGGGGGGAGCTGGTTCCAGATGGTTGGGGTCACCACAGAGAAGGCTCTTCCCCTGGGTCCCACCAGCCAACATTGTTTAGTCGACGGGACCCGAAGGAGACCAACTCTGTGGGACCTAACCGGTTGCTGGGATTCGTGTGGCAGAAGGCGGTCTCGCAGATATTCTGGTCTGGTACCATGAAGGGCTTTATAGGTCATAACCAACACTTTAAATTGTGACCGGAAACTGATCGGCAACCAATGCAGACTGAGGAGTGTTGGTGTAACATGGGCATATTTAGGGAAGCCCATGATTGCTCTTGCAGCTGCATTCTGCACGATCTGAATTTTTCGAACACTCTTCAAAGGTAGCCCCATGTAGAGAGCGTTACAGTAGTCAAGCCTCGAGGTGATGAGGGCATGAGTGACTGTGAGCAGTGACTCCCAGTCCAAGTAGGGCTGCAACTGGTGCACCAGGCGAACCTGGGCAAACACCCCCCTCGCCACAGCTGAAAGATGTTTCTCTAATGTGAGCTGTGGATCGAGGAGGACGCCCAAGTTGCAGGCCCTCTCTGAGGGGGTCAATAATTCCCCCCCCCCCGGGTGATGGACGGACAGATAGAATTGTCCTTGGGAGGTAAAACTCACAGCCACTCCATCTTATCCAGGTTGAGTTTGAGTCTGTTGACACCCATCCAGACCTCAACAGCCTCCAGACACTGGCACATCACTTCCACTGCTTCGTTGACTGGACATAGGGTGGAGTTGTACAGCTGGGTATCATGCGCATACTAATGATACCTCACCCCATGCCCTTGGATGATCTCACCCAGTGGTTTCACGTAGATGTTAAATAGTAGGGGGGAGAGGACCGACCCCTGAGGCACCCCACAAGGGAGAGACCTAGAGGTCGAAAAGATATTGAAAAGATATCCTGAGTTAACCAAGAAATGTGCAACTCTGTTCCATAGACTTCCTGCTCGTCCCCCCCTCTCCAACTGTCGAAGACTTTTCCCACAGAAATAAACTATTTAACTATTGTAGATCTGGCCACCACTGTTTTAAATACCCCATTTAGTTCTGTCCGAAAGGAAATAAGACCAGTGGGTGAATATTCTAATAATTTGGATGCCTTCGATCCCTCAAAGAAACAACAGATCTTTTGGGCACTATCTTTTGGGTAGAGCCAGGGTGGTGCAGTGGTTAGAGTGCAGAACTGCAGGCTACTTCAGCTAACTGCTAGCTGTAGTTCAGCAGTTCAAATCTCACCATCCACTCAAGGTTGACTCAGCCTTCCATCCTTGCAAGATGGGTAAAATGAGGACCCAGATTGTTGGGGGCAAGAGGCTGATTCTGTAAACTGCTTAGAGAGGGCTGTGAAAGCACTGCAAAGTGCTATATTTATTTATTTTATTTATTCATTCATTTGTCCAATACACAATACATATGGAAGAGAATAGACATGAAGTAATATATATAAAGATAATATGTAAAAATAGAGGAGAAGATATATGAAAGGAAGAAAATATATATGATATATGAGATAAAGGAAACACAATTGGATAGGGGACGAAAGGCACACTAGTGCACTTGTGTACGCCCCTTACTGACCTCTTAGGAACCTGGAGAGGTCAATCATGGATAGTTTAAGGGAGAAATGTTGGGGGTTAGGGGTTGACACTATTGAGTCAGGTAATGAGTTCCATGCTTCGACAACTCGATTGTTAAAGTCATATTTTTTACAGTCAAGTTTGGAGCGGTTAATATTAAGTTTGAATCTGTTACGTGCTCTTGTCTTGTCGCGGTTGAAGCTGAAGTAGTCATTGACCGGTAGGACGTTGCAGCATATGATCTTGTGGGCAATACTTAAATCGTGTTTTAGGCGCCGTAGTTCTAAGCTATCTAGACCCAGGTCTAGAAAGTCTAACTGCTATAAATGAGGACCCAGATTGTTGGGGGCAATATGCTGACTGTGAAGTGGTATATAAGTGCTATTGCAATTGGCCCTATCTCTTGGGCGCCACAATACAGCTGCATTGTTTTTCCTATGGGAACATGAAAAAAATGTCATTGAAGAAAGGCCGCTGGTGGCCAATTGTCTGTTCCTTCTTTAACCGGTAGGACTCTCTCATCTTTGAGTAGACAACTCAATGAGCAGAAGGTCCAGCCCGCCCATTGTTCTACATCCACGTCTTGCAGAGATTGTCTAAAAACAAACCGATCCTGACACAGGTCAAGGTGGCTCTTTCCAAGCTGCAATTAAGCATGGCTCCCATTGTGATCAGGGGCCTTGCTTTTGTAGTGCATCGTAGCTCTGACTCTACCTGAGGTTCCTATGCTCCTCTGCCCACAGTAATTGCACCCTGACAGGACTGCCATCCGGATCGCAAAGCTTTTGTTCCTGGTGCAATAGGTAACTCATAAGTACTTGCCGCCTTTGGAAAAAGAGAAAACACACCTACACAATCTTGTCCCAGCAAAGTTCTGAAGGACTCTTGCCAATTATCTGCTTTACTGTGATTGGAAAGCATCCCTGAAACTTCTTCTAGAGTTTGCTCAGTGTAATAAACAGGAAATAGACAACGTCTAACATGTAGGAGAGGCATTTTTTTCATCATCATCATCATCATTATCATCATAGAAACAGAAGATTGACGGTAGAAAAAGACCTCATGGTCCATCTAGTCTGTCCTTATGCTATTTCCTGTATTTTACCTTAGGGTGGATATATGTTTATCCCAGGCATGTTTAAATTCAGTTACTGTGGATTTACCAACCACGTCTGCTGGAAATTTGTTCCAAGCATCTACTACTCTTTCAGTAAAATAATATTTTCTCACGTTGCTTCTGATCTTTCTCCCAACTAACCTCAGATTGTGCCCCTTGTCCTTGTGTTCATTTTCCTATTATAAACACTTCCCTCCTGAACCTTATTTAACCTTTTAACATATTTAAATGTTTTGATCATTGTTCTATCCTCCAGAATATACAGATTGAGTTCATTAAGTCTTTTCTGATAAGTTTTATGCTTAAGACCTTCCACCATTCTTGTAGCCCGTCTTTGGACCTGTTCAATTTTATTAATATCTTTTTGTAGGTGAGGTCTCCAGAACTGAACACAGTATTCCAAATGTGGTCTCACCAGCGCTCTATACAGAGGGATCACAATCTCCCTCTTCCTGCTTGTTATACCTCTAGCTATGCAGCCAAGCATTCTACTCGCTTTCCCTACTGCCTGACTGCACTGTTCACCCATTTTGAGACTGTCAGAAACCACTACCCCTAAATCCTTCTCTACTGAAGTTTTTGCTAACACAGAACTGCCAATACAATCCTCAGACTGAGGATTCCTTTTCCCCAAGTGCATTATTTTACATTTGGAAACATTAAACTGCAGTTTCCATTGCTTTGATCACTTATTTAATAAAGCTAAATCATTTGCCATATTACAGATGCCTCCAGGAATATCAACCCTATTGCACACTTTAGAGTCATCGGCAAATAGGCAAACCTTCCCTACCAAACCTTCCCCTATATCAACAACAAGGTTCCAACAAGTTGAGTCCTAGCCTAAAAGTCATTGCTTTAAAATGTATCATGGGCCAAATAGTCTTTTTCATAACAACATTCCAATAAGTTTTAAGTTTCTAAATATTTGGAGGGGTATTTTCAGGGCATTGCAACCAAAGACTGCAATTCAGAATGTGGAGTTTTTTCTGCCCTCTATAATCTCAATTTATAAATCGTGATATTTGGTTATTTTCTCTAGTTATTCTTCATCAACTTGAATCTCTCCAGATATTGCCACATCAATGAAACACACCTTCTTATGTTTGATAACAATAATGCTTAAATTATTGTTGTTTAATTGTTATTGTTTTTGTTAATCCATCAAGGAATAGGACAGTACAAAGAACAAACTAACAAAAATCACATCTTTGGGGTTTTTTGTTTAATATACAATTCCACTGTTCTGGAGCCCTGCAGAATTCTACATGTTCCAACACATCTGGAGAAGATTCTTCTAAAGCATTCTCACATTCCTTCATAAGCAAAAAAAAGGGGGGGAAGGAGTTTATTTATTTATTATTAGAGTTGAAAGGGACCTTGCAGGTCATCAAGTCCAACCCCCTGCTTAAGCAGGAAATCCTACAGCACCCCAGCGAAATGACAGTCCAATCTCCTCTTGAAAATGTCCACAGTTGGGGAGTTCACAACCTCCGCTGGCAAGCCGTTCCACTGGTTGATCAAAGTTGATTCAAAG
Organism: Erythrolamprus reginae; assembly: GCF_031021105.1. NCBI lineage: Eukaryota > Metazoa > Chordata > Lepidosauria > Squamata > Dipsadidae > Erythrolamprus > Erythrolamprus reginae. The sequence continues at coordinate 11,300,690 of NC_091960.1, forward strand.
AAAGAAAAAGAAACATGGAAGGAGCAATGTGGACACTTCCCCAGGACATCAAGGATGGAGGCTTTATCAGCTTCTGCTCCGGCAATCTCACACTACTCACAAGAGCCTACAAAACTTTTGCCAGACCCATCCTTGAATATAGCTCATCTGTCTGGAACCCATACCACATCTCGGACATCAACACCCTTGAAAACGTCCAAAGATATTTCACCTGAAGAGCCCTTCACTCCTCCACTCGAAACAGAATACCCTACGAAAATAGACTAACAATCCTGGGTCTAGAAAGCTTAGAACTACGGCGCCTAAAACACGATTTAAGTATTGCCCACAAGATCATATGCTGCAACGTCCTGCCGGTCAATAACTACTTCAGCTTCAACCGCAACAACACAAGAGCACGCAACAGATTCAAACTTAATATTAACCGCTCCAAACTTGACTGTAAAAAATATGACTTTAAGAATCGAGTTGTCGAAGCGTGGAACTCATTACCGGACTCAATAGTGTCAACCCCTAACCCACAACATTTCTCCCTTAGACTATCCACGATTGACCTCTCCACGTTTCTAAGAGGCGTGCATAAGTGCACTAGTGTGCCTTTCATCCCCTGTCCAATTGTCTTTCCTTTATCTCCTATATCATATATATTTTCTTCCTTTCATATATCTTCTCCTCTATTTTTACATATTATCTTTATATATATTACTTCATGTCTATTCTCTTCCATATGTATTGTGTATTGGCCAAATGAATAAATAAATAAATAAAATAAAAATAAATAATAAAATAAATAAATAACCCTGCTTGATCAGACCAAATCATCAAGCATTTCATATCCCACGTAGCAGATTTTTTAAAAGTAAGTTCATAAAGATGGAAGGACATTGATTGATGGGCTGGATTGAAAGATCAATTACCTGCCCTCAACTGGATGCCAATTCTTAATAACCATAGGCAACTTTAGGATGATCTATCTATCCCAACCTGGCTTTCAGGTCTTCCATCACTGCTCTGATCAAGTCCATCCCTGTAGCTACTCTTCATCATCTTTCTTCCTTTCTTTCCTTCCATTTCCCCAGCATTGTGGATTTCTCAAGGGAGCTGGATCGTGCCCGGTGAGTCCCAAAACAAGACCATTTGAGCCTAGTCATTTATGCCTCTCAAGTGGAAACTTTGATTGATTTCCTCCATTGTCTCCTCCAACGCGGCATTCAAAAGCTTCAGTAATGCTCTTCCTAACCTGCTTCTTTAGGATCGAAGCAGAAGGTCTTCAGGTGCTTCCAAGCTACTCTGATTTAAGGGTGGCTCTATCGTCTCCAGACAGCAGGAAAATTGGAAAAGGGAAAGAAGTCATTTCAGAGTGAGAGGGAGCGAGGGAGAGAGAGAGAGAGAGAAATTGGTATTGGTATTGGGGTATTTTATTTATTATTATTATTATTATTATTATTATTATTATTATTAATTAGATTTGTATGCTGCCCCTTTATTGATTTGATTTGATTTGATTTGATTTGATTTGATTTGGGTTGGGTTGGGTTGGGTTGGGTTGGGTTGGGTTGGGTTGATTTGGTTTGGTTTGGTTTGGTTTGATTTGATTTGGTTTGGTTTGACTTCTATGCCGCCCAATCCCGAAAGACTCAGGGCAATTTACAACAATACAAAATTACAAACAACAATAAAAAGAAGTCAAGAAAACAAACAATCTTAAGTTCTAAAACCCTAGTTAAAACTCGTAGTAGAACAACTCAACAACACGCATACATACCATTCGTACCGATTCATACAGGGGGTCAAGGTAGTTGTTGATTTAAGGTCCCCAGATAGATAGAGGTAGAGGTAGGGGTAGGGGTAGGGATAGGGATAGGGATAGGGATAGATAGAGATAGAGATAGAGATAGAGATAGAGATAGAGATAGAGATAGAGATAGAGATAGAGATAGAGATAGAGATAGAGATAGAGATAGAGATAGAGATAGAGATAGAGATAGAGATAGAGATAGAGATAGAGATAGAGATAGAGATAGAGATAGAGATAGAGATAGAGAGAGAGAGAGAGAGAGAGAGAGAGAGATAGAGATAGAGATAGAGATAGAGAGATAATTTCAAATCTGAGCCTTGAACAGACCTAGCCTTGAACAGAGCCTTGAACAGACCTGGAAAATACAGAGGGTCTTTCATTAGAGGAATTTAAATCATTGGATGGTCATCGGTCAGAGTTGTTGAAAGATTATCTGTGCAGTTGCAGGATTTCTACGCAGGGGCTCAAGGTAGATTAATGGGTTGGGGTATTTTACTTGTGAAGCTGACCGGAGTGACCTCGAAACTAATTAAATAATAAATAAGTAGATCAATCCAGGTCCCTGAGACTGGTTCCCCCCCCCCCCTTCTTCCAAAAATTACGATTTGATATAATTGAAAAGAAAACATCTTGCATGCAGAGGGCAATTTGTTTCCTTTGTTCCTGTGCCCAGGATGGATGGCGTGGAAGGGCTTGATCTGCTACAGAGCATGGATCAACCTCCGAGTTGGGTCTCTCCGTCTGCAGGCAGGGAGACACTCCAGCCATAAATCTACGGGCAGTGATTCCACCCTGACTGTGTCTGCGCTTTTGATTTACTCAGCAATTAAAAGGAAGAAAAGGCATAATTGGGTGGTGACCCGATCCTGCCTTTGACCCACAGCAGAATGACACAATGGGGCTAATGAATCTGACCAGAGAAAGACAAATAAATCAACCCAGCCTCCAACTGTGGGGAGAACAAAATTATTACCTCTAGCTCCGGGACGGCCAAGCAAGCTCTTCATCCCTGGGGGATTTTAATTCACAATAAAAATCAAGCGAGGAGGGCATGTAGGATGCTTGGTTGCATAGCTAGAGGTATAACAAGCAGGAAGAGGGAGATTATGATCCCGCTATATAGAATGCTGGTGAGACCCCATTTGGAATACTGTGTTCAGTTCTGGAGACCTCACCTACAAAAAGATATTGACAAAATTGAACGGGTCCAAAGCCGGGCTACAAGAATGGTGGAAGGTCTTAAGCATAAAACATATCAGGAAAGACTTAATGAACTCAATCTGTATAGTCTGGAGGACAGATGGAAAAGGGGGGACATGATCGAAACATTTAAATATATTAAAGGGTTAAATAAGGTCCAGGAGGGAAGTGTTTTTAATAGGAAAGTGAACACAAGAACAAGGGGACACAATCTGAAGTTAGTTGGGGGAAAGATCAAAAGCAACATGAGAAAATATTATTTTACTGAAAGAGTAGTAGATCCTTGGAACAAACTTCCAGCAGACGTGGTAGATAAATCCACAGTAACTGAATTTAAACATGCCTGGGATAAACATATATCCATCCTAAGATAAAATACAGAAAATAGTATGGCAGACTTGATGGACCATGAGGTCTTTTTCTGCCGTCAGTCTTCTATGTTTCTATGTTTGTGGTGGCCAAAGCTGAAGCTATAAGTGGGTGAAGCTTGTATTTTCTCGCCTTCTTCTTCCAAATTCTGGTGGTGGGAACACCTAAAAAAAATCTGAATGATTAATTTGTAAAGACTTGATGGAATTAAGCCAAGGATCAAGGATGCGGGACCCCTATGCCTCTCTTAGTGCTTTTTAAAAAAAAGTTGAATAACTTTGCATGATTTCAGGCAACGAAGATCTCCATCTATAACCTAGTAACATTCAGATATATTGGACAGAAGGTCCCACCATTTTCCAGCTGGTGGCTAATAGCTTTCTGGTCTCTGAGAGCCAAGATAGGAAACATGTCTGAATATGTCGAGCAATTGCTGTTGAGTAATCTACTTTTTAATTAGAATTTTAAGATTGTTTTTTAAGGTATAATTGGATTGTTATTATTGTTTCCTGTTTTTCTGTACATGCTGTGAGCCGCCCCGAGTCCTCGGATAGGGGCAGCATATAAATCCAATTAAATAAATGAGCCGGGGTGGCACAGCAGGTAGAGTGCAGTACTGCAGGCCACTGAAGCTGACGTAGATCTGAAGGTCAGTGGTTCAAATCTCATTGCCGGCTCAAGGTTGACTCAGCGTTCCACCCTTCCGAGGTGGGTCAAATGAGGACCCAGATTGTTGGGACACTAGCCTAGCTCTGTTAAAAAAAGTGCTATTGCTAACATGTTGTAAGCCGCCCTGAGTCTAAGGAGAAGGGTGGCATAAAAATCAAATAAATAAATAAGTGAGTGAGTGAGTGAGTGAGTGAAGGAAGGAAGGAAGGAAGGAAGTGAAGGAAGAAAGAAAGAAAGGAAGGAAGGAAGGAAGGGAGGGAGGAAGGGAGGGAGGAAGGGAGGAAGGGAGGAAGGGAGGAAGGGAGGGAGAAAGGGAGAAAGGGAGAAAGGGAGGAAGGGAGAAAGGGAGAAAGGGAGAAAGAAAGAAAGAAAGAAAGAAAGAAAGAAAGAAAGAAAGAAAGAAAGAAAGAAAGAGAGAAAGAAAGAAGGAAAGTATTTGCTGGTCTCCAGTTATTGCAAATTCAACACTGGCTGGGAAAAGGAGAAGGGGCAGGGGAATGCATGAAAGGAGGAAGGCAAAAATGAAGGAGAAGTGAGGAGAACATTATTTCCATGACTGGTTGAAAGGGACGGATGTGGTCATGTACTGATATATGTAGGGCTACAAGTTTCACGTCCCTATGCTCAACTATGCTCGCTTTCAACCTCCCATGGACACTTCACAAAAGAAACAAAAAAGAGTCCCCATTTGCACTTTCAAAAATAATCGTTAAAATGAAAAGTTATGGGTTATGCATTCTCCCTCCTGGTCTTAACATTTTTCATCGAGAAAATCCATGGATGTGGCTTATATAGCCTACAAAACCTATGCCAGACCCATTCTTGAATACAGCTCATCTGTCTGGAACCCACACCACATCTCAGACATCAACACTCTCAAAAACGTCCAAAGGTACTTCACCAGAAGAGCCCTTCACTCCTCCACTCGAAACAGAATACCTTACGAAAATAGACTAACTATCCTGGATCTTGAAAGCTTAGAACTGCGGCGCCTAAAACACGATTTAAGTATTGCCCACAAGATCATATGCTGAAACGTCCTTCCGGTCAACGACTACTTCAGCTTCAACAGCAACAACACAAGAGCACGCAACAGATTCAAACTTAATATTAACCGCTCCAAACTTGACTGTAAAAAATATGACTTTAACAATCGAGTTGTCAAAGCGTGGAACTCATTGCCGGACTCAGTGGTGTCAGCCCCCAGCCCCCAACATTTCTCCCTAAGACTCTCCACGATTGACCTCTCCAGGTTCCTAAGAGGCCAGTAAGGGGCGTACGTAAGTGCACTGATGTGCCTATCGTCCCCTGTCCAATTGTCTTTCCTTATCTCATATCTCATATATTTTCTCTCCTTTCCTTCTACTTCTCTTCTTTCTTACTTTCTATCTTTATATATATTAATGTCTATTCTCCTTCATATGTATTGCATATTGGACAAAGAATAAATAAATAAATATTCTGCCTTTCAACCGGGAGCTCAAGGTGGAATTTTAGCTTTTCCTCCTCTTATGACAGAGCTCTTCAAACTTGGGGATTTTAAGACTTGTGGACTTCAGCTCCCAGAATTCTCCAGCCAAGGAGTTGAAGTCTACAAGTCTTAAAGTCCCCAGGTTTGTGGAACCCTGTCCTATGATCTCCCACAATACACACAACTGGAAGGCAGAGCTGAGAGAAAACCACTAGCCTAAAATTGCCCAGTGAATCTAATGGGTCTGAAGGTAGGTTTGAATATGAGTCTCCTAATTCCTAACCCAACACCCTAACCCCTGGCTCACACAGGCTGCAGAAAATCCAAGGGCTTTTATAGAGAGGAAAGACCCACATGGTTTGAGTTTTAGGGCTGCCACCATGCGGCAACCTCTCTCTATTACTAGGTTGATGTCACCACCGGAGCCCGCTTCCTTTGCTCTGAAGCAACCAATCAGAAATAAATTCTGCTTCCCTTGTATCCCATTTCAATTATTATGATCCACCTACAGCCTTGCTGAAGTCAAGGAGTGTCCCTTATTTCATTGGCTGGACTCTGGTCCCGAAACCTAGAAAACTGAGACGTTGAGTCCCAAGTTCTCACCTAGGAGCCAGGAATGAGGTAGATCAAGATCAAGGCTGGGAAGATCAAGTCAACCAAGGTAGGAGGGAATACATACTATATATGGGAGAATGACTCCGACTTCGCCCAGGAATGTAGGGAATAGATTCCTCTAACCAACATCTCTGCCCGTGAAAGGTCATGATCCAAAAGTTGCATTCTTCTGTAAATGCTTTGTGGTGTACTTAATTAGGAGGACTTCTTGGAGTTGTAAGGTGATAAAAATACCGTTGAGTGTGCTGTAAAAGTGATTGACGCAGAACCAGCATCGGGGCTAAAATCACTGGGCATATGCCCAGGTGCTAATCTTCAAAGCTCCTAATCTTAATTTCAGATCCTTGTTTTTCCTCTTTGTTCACTCTTAGTCTGTGGTTTGTTGTGTATTGAGTCTGGAAGAAAAGGTAGTTGAGAAAATTAGAAGGACACAGACTAAGAAAAATATGTGTAATTTTGTCAGAAGGTTACGAGAGTTACTATTCAGCTCAACCAGGAGAAACAAGGCAGAATAGAATAGAATAGAATAGAATAGAATGGAATGGAATGGAATGGAATGGAATGGAGTGGAGTGGAGTGGAGTAGAATAGAGTAGAATAGAATAGAATAGAATAGAATAGAATAGAGTGGAGTGGAGTGGAGTAGAGTAGAGTAGAGTAGAGTAGAGTAGAGTAGAATAGAATAGAATAGAATAGAATAGAATAGAATAGAAAGGGACTTTGGAGGTCTTCTAGTCCAACCCCTTGCTTAGTCAGGAAACCCTACATTGCTTCAGACAAATGGTTATCCAAAATTTTCTTTAAAACTTCCAGTCTTGGAGCATTCACAACTTCTGGAGGCAAGCTGTTCCACTGGTCAACCGTTCTGACTGTCGGGAAATTTTTCCATAGTTCTAAGTTGCTTCTCTCCTTGATCAGTTTCCACCCATTGCTTCATTATTATTATTATTATTATTATTATTATTATTATTATTATTATTATTATTATTATTTTTAATTATTATTATTATTATTATTATTATTATTATTATTATTATTATTGGTAGTAGTAGTAGTAGTAGTAGTAGTAGTAGTAGTAGTAGTAGTAGTAGTAGTATTTATTAGATTTGTATGCCGCCCCTCTCCGGAGTCCTATCCTCAGGTGCTTGGGAGAACAATTTGACTCCCTCTTCTTTATGACAACCCCTGAGATATAGGAACACTGCTATCATGTCTTCCCTGGTCCTTCTTTTCATTAAACTACCCATGCCCAGTTCTTGCCAATGTTCTTCATATGTTTTAGCCTCCAGTCCCCTAATCATCTTTGTCGCTCTTCTCTGCACTTTTTCTAGAGTCTCAACGAGTTTATACTAAATGAATAACTGATGGAACCAAGTCATCATTGTCATTGTCATAATTTATTATGGTTCCAATGTTCCTGTTTCATTAGGACATTGCTTTTTTTTTCTAATGAAAGGTGACCTAACAATGAATTGGAATTTCCCAATTATTCAAGTACAATCATTTTACCCTTCCTTCACTATTTCAAAGAACTGCTCCCATTGCGAAGTCATTGATAGATATTTTAACGAACTGCATCAGTTTGTCACTAATCACTTGTAAAAAAAAAAAAAGCAAAGACAAATAGCTTCAATTGAGAAGGAGCACTGAAGAATTCAGAACTGATTGTAAAATCCATGGTCTTTTGTTCTCTCTTCTATGTTGGTCAAAACTCTGCTGGATCCTACTTAAGTCATCACCTATTTCTCTCACATAGACGCTATGCTGGGAGCATTTTCAAACACTTAATGCAAAAACTGTATTTTTTTTTTATCACGGTAAAGGGTTTATGCAAATCCACGTACTTTTAAGAGAATCCTGGTAGCCTTTCAAATATTCATCATCGGGTTTTACAATATATCTTTTTGTAAAGATATTAGATAAAATGTACTCTCTCTTCTACAAGTTCAAAGGTTCCTTCCCTTCCTACCATGAAATTGGAGAGATCAGAAACTGCACTTAGTCAAGGAGGGTAGGGGAGGGATGGGTGATTATTTTCTTTACACCCACTTTTGTGTGTGTGTGTGTGTGTTTTTGCATGAATTTAGCTTAACAATCTTTATGCAGGATTAATGCCAGTGTAATGAAAAGAGCGAAATCACTCCTATTATTGTATGGGAATGAATATCAATTGGGCTGTTGGGTTTGGGGTTTTTTTTTTCTCCCCGACTTACCAACTGTAAATTATCAACCTACTATTTATGCAGAAAAATGCACAACAAATATTTACATGCGTTGCTGTGCACACATTTCAAATATAAGAGTTTTTATATTCTGTTTTCATAGTGTGCCATTTGGTTCAAGGAATTGCCTTTTTTCTCCTCTGCAGGGGAAAAAAAATGCTTACATCTTCTGTAATCTTAAAAGTGTGTAGCCTTTTCCTTAATAATGACTGGGATGGGGTCTTTGCAAGGTCATGCAATGATACCATAAGTTAATTCAGGTGCCTGAATAAGAGAACTAATGTCTTTTGCTGAATATTAACATAGCAAATATTTTTGGCATGTACAGATTTAGCAACGCATCCAGTTTTGAACAGCACAATACTGAGACCCTAGAAAGAGTTCAGAGAAGAGCAACAAAGATGATTAGGGGGCTGGAAGCTAAAACATATGACGAATGTTTGAAGGAATTGGGTATTACAGTATTTACTAACTCCAGCCGATGTCATGAATAGCTAATCCAATTGGATGAATATGGATGATTTTTTTTTATTTTAGGAAAATGGTTTTTTTAGAATTTTTAGAATTTTTTAATATTACATTTCTTACACGCTTTGTATTTTGCATTTTTCCTGTTGTAAGCTGCCCTGAGCCTGTTGAGAAGGGCGGCTTATTATTATTATTATTATTATTATTATTATTATTATTATTATTATTATTATTATTATTACTATTATTGTTGTTGTTTTTGTTAATAATAATAATAATAATAATAATAATAATAATAATAATAATAATAATAATAATAATAATAATATCCCAGCGACCAGTTAGGTCCCACAGAGTTGGCCTTCTCAATGTCGTTTGGTGGGACCCAGGGGAAGAGCCTTCACCTGTGGCGGCCCGGGCCCTCTGGAACCAACTCCCCCCAGAGATTAGAATTGCCCCACCCTCCTCGCCTTTTGTAAGCTCCTTAAAACCCACCTCTGCCATCAGGCATGGGAAAACTGAGATATTCTTTCCCCCTAGGCCTCTACAATTTATGCATGGTATGTTTGTATGTATGTTTGGTTTTATAAATAAGGGTTTTTTAGTTGTTTTAGTATTGGATTGTTACATGCTGTTTTTATCACTGTTGTTAGCCGCCCCGAGTCCACGGAGAGGGGTGGCATACAAATGAATGAATGAATGAATGAATGAATGAATGAATGAATGAATGAATGAATAAATAAATATAATAATAATAATAATAATAATAATAATAATAATAATAATAATAATAATAATATCAGGTTTAAGGAAAACAAGGACTAGGGGTGACATGAAAGTAGTGTTCCAATATATGAGGGGCTGCCACAAAGGAGACAAGGTCCACCTATTCTCCAAAGCACACAAAAGCAGGACAAGAAGCAATGGGTGGAAATTAATGAAGGAGAGAAGCAACCTAGAATTAAGGAGAAACTTCCTGGCAGTGAAAACAGCTAATGGGTGGAACAGCTTGCTTCCAAAAGTTGTGGTTCCTCCAATACTTGAGGTTGTAAAAAAAGAGTTTGGACAACCCCATGTCTGAAACGAGATAGAGCAGTGATGGCAAACCTATGGCACCTGTGCCACAGGTGGCAGGCAGAGCGATATTTGCTGGTACGTGAGTTGTTGCCCTAATTCATGTGCATGTGTGCACCAGCCAGCAGATTTTCAGCTTGCGTGGAGGCTCTGGGAGAGCATTTTCGGCCTCCGGAGGGCCTCTGGGGGGCAGGGAAGCACAAATCCCAGCGGCCGATAAGGTCCGACAGAGTTGGCCTTCTCCGGGTCCCGTCGACTAAACAATGTCGTCTGGCGGGCCCCAGGGGAAGCGCCTTCTCTGTGGAAGCCCCGGCCCTCTGGAATCAACTCCCCCCGGAGATTAGAACTGCTCCCACCCTCCCTGTCTTCCGTAAACTACTTAAGACCCACCTATACCGCCAGGCATGGGGGATTTGAGACACCTTTCCCCCAGGCTTATTATGCTTTATGTTTGATATGTATGTGCTGTTTGGTTTTTAATTATGATAGGGTTTTTAGGGGTTTTTTAATATTAGATTTGTGCCAGTATAATATTGTTTTTATTGTTGTGAGCCGTCCCGAGTCTTCGGAAAGAGGTGGCATACAAATCTAATAAATCATTATTATTATTATTATTATTATTATTATTATTATTATTATTATTATTATTTTAGCCCTCCTCCGGCTGCAAGAAAACTTGTGGAGCCTGGAGAGGGTGAAAAATGGCCCCACCCAAAGTCGGGAAATAGGGGAACAGCAGGGTCATGCGTTCATGCACGGGGGCCAGGGGGCATTGAATCATGGGTGTGGGCACTCACACACGTGCAATAGTGTGCACGGGTGTGCTTTTGGGACCTTAGAAAAAAACAGTTTGCCATCACTGGTATAGAGCTTCCTGCTTGAGCAAGGGGTTGGACTAGAGGACCTCCAAGGTCCCTTCTGACTCGGTCCCTCTTTCCCATGTGAACAAAAAAAAAGTGTGCTTTTGCAACTCCCCTCCTGAACGATTTAAAAAGCAATGCCATGCAGGTGCATTTATATTCTGCATATATTTTGGCAGGTTTGAAATTGGTATGTTGTTTCTAAAAATTTTCAGATAAACCAGATTTATTTATTATTTATTTATTACTTAGATTTGTATGCCGCCCCTCTCCGAAGACTCCGGCGCTAACCTGCGTGGCCTCCAAAGATGCATTCTGTTTATATCTTTCGGGTTTCTTATTTCCAACGGGAGATGACTTTAGTCTATAATCTTAAACACAGAGGGATTTCATTTGTCAAATGAAACAGCTAGTGGAAAGCAATCTTAAGTACATTTATTCAAAAGAAATCCCAATACGTTGTGCGGAAGCTGGATTTTATTTTTTTTACATTTTTTTTTAGCCCTGCCGTTTACTAGAAATTGGGCATTTCTTCCTCATTTACAACAATGAGAGGGAAAAGCAATCCAGGGCATATTTGATCTGGTTCCAATCTGGTTCCAGGTCTCCAAACAGCTGGGATTCAGGAATTTCCCGCAAAGCGTGGGAGACATCCATAGCGGTGAGACATTGGCCATGCCCCCTCCTGAGCAGAAGGCAATACTAATAGTAATTTATTTATTTATTTATTTATTAATCAGATTTGTATGCCGCCCCTCTCCGCAGACTCGGGGCGGCTCACAGCAATAATAATACAATATAAACAAATCTAATGTTTAAGTTAATTTAAAACCCCAATTTAAAAACCAATCATACATACTAGCATACCATGCATAAATTCTATAAGCCTAGGGGGAGAGAAAGTATCAATTCCCCCGTGCCTGATGACAGAAGTGGGTTTTAAGGAGCTTGCGAAAGGCTAGCAGGGTGGGGACAACTCTGATATCCGGGGGGAGTTGTTTCCAAAGGGTCGGGGCTGCCACAGAGAAGGCTCTTCCCCTGGGTCCCACCAAATGACATTGTTTAGTTGACGGGACCCGGAGAAGGCCAACTCTTTGGGACCTAACTGGTTGCTGGGATTCGTGTGGCAGAAGGCGGTCCCAGAGATATTCTGGTCCGGTGCCATGAAGGGCTTTATAGGTCATAACCAACACTTTGAATTGTGACCGGAAACTGATCGGCAACCAATGCAGACTGCGGAGTGTTGGTGTGACATGGGCGTATTTAGGAAAGCCCATGATAGCTCTCGCAGCTGCATTCTGAAGTTTCCGTAATAGTAATAGTAATAGTAATAGTAATAGTAATAGTAACAGTAACAGTAACAGTAACAGTAACAGTAACAATAACAATAACAATAACAATAATAATAATAATAATAATAATAATAATAATAATAATAATAATAATAATTTATTAGATTTGTATGCTCTGATATGCTTCCCAAGATATGCCCATATTACACCAACACCCCGCAGTCTGCATTGGTTGCCGATCAATTTCCGGTCACAATTCAAAGTGTTGGTTATGACCTATAAAGCCCTTCATGGCATCGGACCAGAATATCTCTGGGACCGCCTTCTGCCGCACGAATCCCAGCGACCGGTTAGGTCCCACAGAGTTGGCCTTCTCCAGGTCCCGTCAACTAAACAATGTCTTTTGGCGGGACCCAGGAGAAGAGCCTTCTCTGTGGCGGTCCCGACCCTCTGGAACCAGCTCCCCCCGGAGATCAGAACCACCCTCCTTGCCTTTCTTAAAGTTGTTAAGACCCATCTCTGCCGTCAGGCATGGGGGAACTGAGACATCTCCCCTGGGCCTATACAGTTTATACATGGTATGTTTGTGTGTATGCTTTCTTTTAATAATGGGGTTTTTAGTGTTTTTTAAATTATTAGATTTGTTCTTACATTGTCTTTGTTATTGTTGTGAGCCGCCCCGAGTCTACGGAGAGGGGGAGCATACAAATCTAATAAATAATAATAATAATAATAATAATAATAATAATAATAATGCCCCTCTCCGAAGACTCAGGGCAGCTCACAACACAACACACAACACACAATGTATAAATCCAATATTTTTAAAAAAATGGATTAAAACCCTTACCATAAAAATTAATCACACAACCCAAGCAAACCATACATAAATCACAGTAGCGACGGAGAATATCAACTTCCCCAAGCCTGGCAAGCCCCCCCCCCCCCCAATCAAGATTTCTAATGAACTTTATTCCTGCTTTGCTTTCCAGATTGTAAGATGTCCCGAATGTGGTTCCTGGAGACATTGGTTGTTGCACTCTGTAAGTATCATCTTCCCAGATTACAAATATTTTTCAAGAATAAGCAAGCGAGCTCCTCAAAATCATTGATGATTTACATCTATGGAGATTCTCATCCAGGTCATGGTTGTCCCAAAAGGTGGGCCTCCCTACCCAACCCGCAACTAAGAGCCGACTGGACTTTCTTGGGGGGTTTTTTCTTTGAAGACGTTTTGCTTCTCATTCAAGAAGCTTCTTCGACTCTTGCTTTCATTCTTCACCATCCAGTCGAAGCTGAAGAAGCTGACTTGGATGAGAAGCAAAATGTCTTCAAAGGAAAATTGAGAATGCCCAGTTGCCAATTGAAAACAGCACCTTTGGGACAAGCTTCCTTTATCTGTCTGTCTGTCTGTCTGTCTATCTAGAAACATAGAAACATAGAAACATAGAAGACTGACGGCAGAAAAAGACCTCATGGTCCATCTAGTCTGCCCTTATACTATTTCCTGTATTTTATCTTATAATGGATATATGTTTATCCCAGGCATGTTTAAATTCAGTTACTGTGGATTTATCTACCACGTCAGCTGGAAGTTTGTTCCACGGATCTACTACTCTTTCAGTAAAATAATATTTTCTCATGTTGCTTTTGATCTTTCCCCCAAATAAATTCAAATTGTGTCCCCTTGTTCTTGTGTTCACTTTCCTATTAAAACACTTCCCTCCTGAACCTTATTTAACCCTTTAACATATTTAAATGTTTCGATCATGTCCCCCCTTTTCTTTCTTTCTATCTATCTATCTATCTACCTACCTACCTACCCACAGTGGGGGCTACCAAATTTTTTACTACCACACTGTGGGTGTGGCTAATGCAGGACGCCCTGCATTTTCTTTCAACATCTTTCAGTGCAAATTGGGTGCTCTGGGGTGGAGCTCCATTTTCGCTACCCCACTGCGTTCCCCCCCAATCCGGGCAGCAGCCCACCCCCGTGTGCGAGGTATGTTAGATCCCACCCCTGAAGCAAACCACATACACATATTTCAGTATTGAAATGCTAGACACTGAAAATTAAAGAGAAAAAGGATGTAAAATATTATCAAACATGGAATTTATTTTACCCATGGTTGGGGGAAAAAGGGGGTGGAGATTAAGAATGTAATTGCACTTGCAAATTAAATAGCCAGACAACACGATGTTTATTCAGCACTAAGAAATGTATTTAACAGAACGTCAATTAAAAAAAAGAAAAAACAAATATTTCACTATTGAGTACGGCTAGTCCTCTACTTACAACCATTCATTTTGTGACTGTTCCAAGTTACAACGGCCCTGAAAAAAGTGACCTACAGCCGTTTTTCACACTTATAACCATAGTGCCAGACCAATCTGACCGATGTTTTATTATTGTCCAATTTTTTTGTGATTTATGACGTATGTAAAAATAAATAAATAAATATCTGGGTCCACAGATCTAATGAAATAAAGGGATATACAGTGGTACCTCTACTTACGAACTTAATTCGTTCCGTGACCAGGTTCTTAAGTAGAAAAGTTTGTAAGAAGAAGCAATTTTCCCCATAGGAAACAATGTAAAAGCAAAAAAAAAATGCATGCATTTGGGGAAACCACAGGAAGGGTGGAGGCCCTGTTTCCTCCCAGGAGATTCCTAGAGAGGCCCCACGGAGGCTTCTCCCTGCCTTTTCTGGCTCTGTTTCCTCCCAGGAGATTCCTAGAGAGGCCCCACGGAGGCTTCTCCCTGCCTTTTCCAGTTACAGTTTCGGAGGCTTGGGTTTGTAAGTGGAAAATGGTTCTTGAGAAAGGGCAAAAAAAATTGAACATCCGGTTCTTATCTAGAAAAGTTCGTAAGTAGAGGCGTTTGTAGGTAGAGGTACCACTTTATGTTCAAAGATATTTCTCCTTTTTTTGTGTGCTTACTCATCAGTCTGAATGTCTTGGTCGCCCCTAACCTTTGGGTCTTTAAGAAAACCTTTAAGACCCATAGATTTCACAGGGCAGTTGGTTTCCAGCTGGGACTAGCTTGCCTCAATTAACACGTTGTAATTGGACATTTTTGTAGTTTATTTTCACATCCTTTCATCTACTTGGCAGTGTGTGTTTTGTGTGTGTGTGTTTGTGCATGCATTTGTATCCTTGAGCAACAGGAAGCGCACAGCATACACGTTTTAGATACTGTGAATAAATAAACGGACCAATTCTTGCTTAAAATCTCATCCACTTTGAATGTCGGCTGAGTAGCCAGCTTGCATAGTCATGGCAAGGACACACAGCTGGTCCTCGACTTACGACTGCAAAAATCTATGCTGGCTGGAGAATTCTGGGGGTGTTGGAAGTCTACAAGCCTTAAAGTCGCCAAGTTCAAAGACCTCTGTTTTAAGGCATGCAGCAACCAGGGGCTTACTTTTACCGAGTCCGTGTAAATAGCAGGAAAAAGCACCAAATATTTGTTCCTTAATGTATTCCAGCCATTCAGTAAATCAAAAATTGCAGCTCTATCCAGTATGCAAATAGGTTTTTGTCCCGGCAATGAATATGGCTTTAGAACGTTTGTCTGTTCCACCACCTGGTAGCGCGAACTCCTTTCTTCTCCAGAATGGGGCCGTCTAAGGGGAATGAAATAAAATGTTAATTCGGGATTATTTAATTCAGAATCATTTTAATTTGCTTTTTCAGCCTGAATTAGATATAAATAGAGTTCACTCTCCTCTCCGCCATCCTTTTTTTTTTACATTACACAAATTACATCCGTACTGATTTCTACTGAGGGCATTAGCATTTTAATCAGCCGTGCCATACTGTATCCGGCGGTCCAACCACAAGTTATGGTGTATGGATTTTTCTTTCTTTCTTTTTTTTTTTTTTAAAATCACATTCTCCGTGAACATAAACGATGAACGTTGGGGGGGGGGGGAATTGCAGTTCTATGTAGCAGCTCAATGGCATCTCTTTACTGTGGAATACTGTGTTCAGTTCTGGAGACCTCGCCTACAAAAAGATATTGACAAAATTGAACGGGTCCAAAGACGGGCTACAAGAATGGGGGAAGGTCTTAAGCATAAAACGTATCAGCAGAGTAGGTTGTGACCAGTTCTAGCCCTCCAGCATCTCACCCAACAATTAGTAACTTGAGCTCCCTTTTAACCTGAAGATATTAAATATTGGGAAAATGTAATCCGCTATCATATGAGTATTGAATTGGCAGTTCTGTGTTAGAAAAAACTTCAGAAGAGAAGGACTTAGGGGTAGTGATTTCTGACAGTCTCAAAATGGGTGAGCAGTGTGGTCGGGCAGTAGGAAAAGCAATTAGGTTGCTTGGCTGCATAGCTAGAGGTATAACAAGCAGGAAGAGGGAGATTGTGATCCCCTTATATAGAGCGCTGGTGAGACCACATTTGGAATACTGTGTTCAGTTCTGGCGACCTCACCTACAAAAAGATATTGACAAAACTGAACGGGTCCAAAGACGGGCTACAAGAATGGTGGAAAGTCTTAAGCATTACGTATCAGGAAAGACTTAATTAACTCAATCTGAATAGTCTGGAGGACAGAAGGGAAAAGGGGGGACATGATCGAAACATTTAAATATGTTAAAGGGTTAAATAAGGTCCAGGAGGGAAGTGTTTTTAATAGGAAAGTGAACACAAGAACAAGGGGACACAATCTGAAGTTAGTTGGGGGAAAGATCAAAAGCAACGTGAGAAAATATTATTTCACTGAAAGAGTAGTAAATCCTTGGAACAAACTTCCAGCAGACGTGGTTGGTAAATCCACAGTAGCTGAATTTAAACATGCCTGGGATAAACATATATTCATCCTAAGATAAAATACAGAAAATAGTATAAGGGCAGACTAGATGGATCATGAGGTCTTTTTCTGCCGTCAGTCTTCTATGTTTCTATTAGAAGTAACTTGAGAAAATATTATTTCACTGAAAGAGTAGTAGATCCTTGGAACAAACTTCCAGCAGACGTGGTTGGTAAATCCACAGGAACTGAATTTAAACATGCCTGGGATAAACATAGATCAATTGTAAGATAAAATACAGGAAATTGTATAAGGGCAGACTAGATGGATCATGAGGTCTTTTTCTGCTGTCAGTCTTCTATGTTTATGCTTTGAAACTTTCAGAGTATTTCTATCCTGGCAACGGTCTGTTATTTTTTTTCCATGTGTCATCTGTAATTTGTTTCTTTCCTAGCGCTGCTGCCTCCGATGAGCTCTCACCCTGATCCATGCCATGAAGTCAACTGTGGGAGAGGATACGTTTGCCGAGCTGTCCACAACCAGCCTGAGTGTTTTCCCGAAACTCCGTCCTGCAGTTCTGTCCAGTGCCAAGAAGGGACGCTCTGCGCCGTCGTCGATGGCTTGCCCAGATGTGTTTCTTTACCTTCCTCTTGTCATCAGGTCCAGTGTAAAGAAGGGACAACGTGTAGCCTGACAGATGGCCTCCCCAAATGCGTGCCCGTGCCACAATCCTGTGCTGCCGTTCAGTGTACAGAAGGCACCATCTGTGCCATCATTAACAGTTGGCCTCAGTGCATTCCCAAGCCCGAGTCTTGCCAAAACACGCCGTGCAACCCAGGAATGGTGTGTGAACTCATTAACGGCTGGCCGCAGTGTGTGCCCCACCCGCTCTCCTGTCACAATATCCACTGCAAAGAGGGGACTGAATGCCAGATCGTTCACGGACAGCCTCAGTGCGTCCCGGCATCTGCCACCTGCAGTGAGGTCCTGTGTGAGAGAGGAACCATGTGCGAGATGGTCGACGGCCAAGCCAGGTGCGTCCCGCTGCCACCTTCCTGCCTCCATATCGAGTGCAAGCAAGGGACCATGTGCGACATGGTCGACGGCTGGCCGAAATGCATCCCGAGTCCAACTTGCAAAGATTTAAATTGCGAGGCCGGTACCGAATGCAAGATGGTGAACCACCTGCCCAGGTGCTTGCCAGTGGCTCTCTCCTGCGACCAAATTCACTGCAGGCCCGGGTCCGTTTGTGAGCTGGCAGACGGTCAGCCATTATGCGTGCCCATCCTACCCTCTTGCAACAGGGTCCATTGTGAAGAAGGAACGATCTGTGAGATCCTCCACGGCGTTCCCAAATGTGTGCCTGCCGTCACCTCCTGTAACAACGCACAGTGCCCGGCGGGAACCGTCTGTGAACTGGTCAACAATTGGCCCACGTGTAGGCCTCGTCCACGCTCCTGTGAGAGCATTGTGTGCGAGAATGGAACGGCCTGTGACATTGTCAACGGCTGGGCGACTTGTATTCCGGTAGTGCCAACAACTTGTGCGTCCATTGTTTGCAGAGAGCAATCTGTGTGTGAAATGGTGAACGGCGTACCAACCTGCACACCCACCCCACTGTCTTGCGACCGATACAAGTGCAGCGAGGGAACCATTTGCAAAGTTGTCCATGGATGGCCTACGTGCATACCTTTGGCGTCTTCGTGTCAAGAAATGCAGTGTGAACAGGGCTCGGTTTGTAACATAATTGATGGCTGGCCTAAATGTGTCCCGGCCCCAACTTCTTGTGGCCGGCTTCGATGCAAAAGAGGAACCACCTGTGAAAAAGTAAATGGTCAGCCTGCGTGCATTCCACCCACTCCCTCTTGTGAGCACGCCTCTTGCCAACAAGGGACTATTTGTGAAATTGTGGAAGGATGGCCCAGATGTGTTCCGATCCATGCCTCCTGCGCCAAAATCCAGTGCGGACCGGAGACCACTTGCAAAATAATTGACCAGTGGCCCGAGTGTGTTCCCATCCCACCTACCTGTGACAAACTGCGCTGCAAAGATGGCAGCGTTTGTGAAATTATCGACGATTGGCCCATGTGCGTGCCTACTCCGGCGTCCTGTGATAAAATCGAGTGCATGGAAGGAACTGTTTGTGAAATGGTTGATGATTGGCCCAGGTGTAGCCCAAGGTTGAACTCTTGTGAAAAAGTCCACTGCCAGGAAGGTACCAAATGTGAAATCCATGATGGGGTCCCAAGATGCATTTCTGTATCCCTGTCCTGCAGCAGTTACCGTTGTGAAGAAGGGTTTATTTGTCGGATTGATGAGGGTTGGCCAAAGTGTTTTCCTGAACATTCCCCTTGTGAAAAACTCAACTGCAGTGCAGGATTGGTATGTGAGACACTTCAAGGGCAGCCCCGATGTGTCCCCATCGGCCCCTCCTGTGTTAATGTCATCTGCATGGAAGGAACCGTTTGTGTAATCAACCGCGGTTGTGTTCCCATCGCACACTCTTGTGCGAACCTCAGATGCAGCGAAGGGACTGTGTGTGAAATATACGATGGGCATCCGAAATGCCTCCCCATCGCACCCTCTTGTAACCGTTTTCAATGCAGCACTGGAACCGTTTGTGTAATCAGCCATGGTTGGCCTAAATGTGTCCCCATCTCACAATCCTGCGAGAACGTCCGGTGCGGTGAAGGAACTGTGTGTGAGATATATGAAGGGCAGCCACAATGCCTTCCTAGATCCCCCTCTTGTCGCCAATCCCATTGTCCCAGTGGAACAGTGTGTCAAATAAACCAAGGCTGGCCACAGTGTTTTCCGATTCCCCCTTCTTGTGGAAATGCCACTTGCAGCGTTGGGACCACGTGTCAAATGGTTTCTGGCTTGTCCCAGTGTGTTCCTACCTCACTGTCATGTAATCAGTTCACCTGCCATGAAGGGACTGTTTGTAAAATGGTTGATAACTGGCCAAGATGCCTTCCTATCCCGGCCTCATGCGATAGGTCAAACTGCCAGGAAGGGACAGTTTGTGAGATGGTTAACGGATTGCCAACTTGCGTCCCAGCTCCATCTTCCTGTGACAAGACCACCTGTAGGCAAGGGATGATATGCCAGATGGTGAACGGTGGGCCAACCTGTGTTCCAGCATCCTCAACGCCATGTGCTTCTACACATTGTCGAGAGGGAACGGTGTGTCAACTCATTGGTGGAAGCCCACAATGCATTCCCAACACACTTTCCTGTAGCCAATTTCAGTGTCCTGCTGGGACTACCTGTCGCCTAGTCAGTGGGTGGCCCCAATGCGTTCCTGCACCAACCTCCTGCGGAAACACCCATTGTCCAAGTGGGACTATTTGTCAAGTTATCAATGGATGGCCCAGATGTGTGGCCCCTACACATCCATGCCAGACAATTCAATGCTGGGAAGGGACCGTTTGTAGAGTGGTGGATGGTTCGCCTACATGCGTTCCTCCTCCGTCGCCCCATGCAATGTGTTGGGCCTCCGGTCAGCCCCATTATCACACGTTTGATGGACGCAGCTTTGATTTCCAAGGTAGCTGCACTTACACAGTGGCTAAGACTTGCGGTACCAGCTCCAACCTGCCCTTCTTCCACATCTTCAGCAAAAGTCAGAAGAGCTCCCCTTTCTCTTTCGTCAGTCACGTCACCATCACGATCTACAACTCCAGCATCACCATGGTCAAGCACGAGTATGGCCTTGTCAGAGTAAGAACCCTCTTTGTACCGTTTCATTCTTTATTTTTTACGTAGTTACATTTCGCATTTCTTCACCGCCCATCATAGTTCCCTCTAAGCTGAGCAGTGAGCAATTGCTCACTTAAAAATCATCATCAACTCAGAGTTTTCCAAACCTGCCCAGAAGCCGAGAGGGAAAGAGTGAGAGGGAAGGAGAGAGAGAAGAAGAGAGGAAGAGAGAGAAACAGATAGAAAAAAGAGAGGAAGGAAAAGAAAAAGAAAAAGAATGGGAGTAAGGAAGAGAGAAAGAAAATCAAAATCTAGTTTGAAACTAGCTCAACTATTTAAGTGGCATTTTGATATTGATAGAATTGCCCTATTATGAGCTCACTGTTATAGACACACAGTATTTATTTATTTATTTATTTATTTATTTATTTATTTATTTACTTACTTACTTACTTACTTACTTATTTATTTATTTATTTATTTATTTATTATTTCTGTGCCGCCCAGTCCCGAAGGGACTGCTGCTCAGACACTATACTTTTCCGCCCACCCACCCCCCCAAAAAAATTAGAGGGAACACTGCCGCCCATCTTCCTCAGTTAACGTTGAGGAAGCGCTGATGGCTTAACTTCAGCGGCCCCCAACCAATAAAAATTCTGCCCACGAGAGACCAAAGAACGCAAGTAAAATGCGTTTCTTTTGGTGAGATGGTGTTGAAAGTTCATAATCTAAGAGTTATAGAAATGTTCGTATGCCAGAACAGATAATAAGACATTACTCTAAGCTTGGGGTGTCAAACTTGACTTCATTGAAGGTTACTTCAGGGTTGTGTTTGAGCTCGGGGAGTCTGGGGAAGGCCCATGCTGAACTGGGGGGCATGGCCAGTTCACTATCATTCATCTTGGGGTGCCTGTGGTGGCCCAAGCACTCTGCCACTGTAAATAGGCTCCCAAGCTCCATTTTTGACTATGATGGCCTCCTGCAACCCTATGGCAGTGAAAATGGAGCTCCGGAGGGCCACAGGTGGCCCTCCCAAGCTTTATTTTTGCTGGCAGAAGCACCACAGACCAGTCCTTCACTGTTTCCAGTGCAGCCCCATGGGTCAGCTCTAAGCATCATGTGGGCCAGATCCATCCCCTGGCCTTGAGTTTGACACTCCTGCTCTAAGCCATTTAAAAGGGCTTAGAACAAGGGTGTCCTGTTTAAAGTTGCCCTTGGGAAATTTAAAACTTGTGGACTTCAACTCCCAGAATTCCTCAGCTGGCTATTCTGGGAATTGAAGTCCACAGGTCTTAAAGTTGCCAAGGTTGGGCACAGGTAAAACCAAGTAGTTATTATTATTTTTTATTATTATTATTATTATTTATAGGATTTGTATGCCGCCCCTCTCCGCAGACTCGGGGCAGCTAACAACAGTGGTAAAACAACATGAACAATCCAATTAATAAAAACAACTAAAAAACTCTAATTATAAAAAACCAAACATACACACAAACATACCATGCATAACTTGTAACAGCCTAGGGGGAAAGGATAACTTAACCCCCCCCATGCCTGGCGACAAAGGTGGGTCTTAAGTAATTTGCGAAAGACAAGGAGGGTGGGGGCCGTTCTAATCTCTGGGGGGAGGTGGTTCCAGAGGGCCGGGGCCGCCACAGAGAAGGCTCTTCCCCTGGGGCCCACCAAACAACATTGTTTGGTCGACGGGACCCAGAGAAGGCCAACTCTGTGGGACCTTATCGGCCGCTGGGATTCGTGCGGTAGAAGGCGGTTCCGGATGTATTATGGCTCAATGCCATGTAGGGCTTTAAAGGTCATTGGCTGGATTTATGGTTTTCTGTTTTAGTATCTAGGCAATTATGTCATCTTATATTGCCTTCCTATTCCTATGTGTAAGGTCCATTGCTAAACATATTGGAGCACTATGTAACATAGAATGAATGCTGGATTATATGGCTCTTTAGCTATTCTTAATGTTCTTAAATTACAGCTGAAGCAAACCAGGGGAGAGTCAGGGTTCCAAATAGCACCCAAAATTAAACCAGAGTCCAAAGCAAAGTTTTCCTCAAAGTTCCAATTTATTAGCAGAGCCATGCTGGCAAATCTGGGAGAAACCTGATTCTGAAGTCCTTGGGGTTTCTCCACTCAGTTGAAAGCTCAAGCCTTTGTCCCCACTCCCCAAGTCCATCATGTTGGCGAATCTCTAACTGCCAGCTTTGCAGGACCCACCCATCTCATTCCGTGCAGGTGCAGGAGTGCGAAGACAAAAGATGACCTTGACTATCTAGAAAGAATTTGTTATGACTACATACATCCAGCTCTCATTCAAATCCCCCTCCCAGCTTCCCACAGTAAAGAATGCATATTAAAAGACTATAAGTGTGGCAGGCCAAAGACTGCCAACTACAATGGCTTCAGCCTGACAGAAATCACATTCATATACTGGCTCAGCAGAATAGGTTGTGACCAGTTCTAACCCTCCAGCATCTCACCCAACAATTAGTAACTTGAGCTCCCTTTTAACCTGAAGATATAAAATATTGGGGAAATGTAATCCGCTGTCATATGATCGGAAGGAGTATGATCATAAATAAATTTACTTTATTGATTAAAAAAAAGTTGGTCAGCATATCACTGAAGATGTTATTCCCGGATACTGTAAGCACGAATCCCAGCGACCAATTAGGTCCCACAGAGTTGGCCTTCTCCGGCTCCCGTCGACTAAACAATGTCGTTTGGCGGGACCCAGGAGAAGAGCCTTCTCTGTGGCGGCCCCGACCCTCTGGAACCAGCTCCCCCCGGAGATCAGAACTGCCCCCACCCTCCTTGCCTTTCGTAAAGCTCTTAAGACCCATCTCTGCTGTCAGGCATGGGGGAACTGAGATATCTCCCCCGGGCCTATATAGTTTATAAATGGTATGTTTGTGTGTATGCTTGCTTTTCATAATGGGGTTTTAGTGTTTTTTAAATTATTAGATTTGTTACATTGTCTTTGTTATTGTTGTGAGCTGCCCCGAGTCTACGGAGAGGGGCGGCATACAAATCTAATTAATGATAATGATAATGATAATGATAATGATAATGATAATGATAATGATAATGATAATGATAATGATAATGATAATGATAATGATAATGATAATGATAATGATAATGATAATGATAATGATAATGATAATGATAATAATAATAATAATAATAATAATAATAATAATAATAATAATAGGTTCTCTATGGTAGTGTTTCCCAACCTTGGCAACTGGAAGAGATCTGGACTTCAACTCCCAGAATTCCCCAGCCAGCGCAGTTGAAGTCCAAATATCTTCCAGTTGCCAAGGTTGGGACACACTGCTCTATGGGAACAAGAACTTAGACAAGAAGGACCATTTTGAGGCTTAGCTCTCAAAATGTCCATCTGCTCTTCCATTTTAATATTTCTATTAAGACTCTGTTTATCTTTATTCAATGCTTCTGAAAAATGAAATTACAATTTGAGAGCTGCTTTGGTGTTTTGTTGCCATCCCTCTCACCTGTCAAACACGAGATCTCAAAAACTAACAAGGATCACCATGTTTTCTCTCTTTCAGATCAACCACGTCCGCTCTCGTCTGCCGGTGAGTTTACACAATGGGTTGGCCTCCTTATACCACCGAGGAAACCAACTGGTGATCGAAACCCAGTTTGGCCTGAGGGTTTACTACGACTGGAACTATTACCTGGTGGTGAAGGTCACGGCAGCTTTCCAAGGTCAAATTTGTGGCCTTTGTGGCAACTACAACGGAGATCCCAACGATGACTTCGCTACGCCTTCGGGAAGCTCGGCCGCTAACGCCGTGGAATTGGGTAGGAGCTGGAAAGTCGAAGACGGCGATGAATCCTGCCGGCACGGCTGCCACGACAGGTGCCTGCGGTGCTCTGCAGAGTTAGCAGCCAGATACAATACCGAAAATTCTTGCGGCATGATCGTTCAACACAGGAGCGGTCCATTCCATCGCTGCCACTCTTTGATTGATCCCAAGCCATATTTGAATGACTGCGTCACTGATTTGTGCGCCTTTGAGGGTTATAAGCAGATTCTGTGTCGGGCCCTGAAGACCTACGCTGATGCCTGTCAGAGAGAAGGGATGGCCATCTCTGCCTGGAGGAAACACGCCGGCTGCCGTGAGTAGAGTCTGGGATTTATGGAGATAGGGCTCCCGGTAGTTTACAGTGACAGGAGGCATTCGGAGGAGGGGACTGTCATCCCGGATTGCGATGGGTGTGATAAATCAGTGCTGCCTATATGTATAGCCAGACAGATGTTGCCGGTAAATGGAATAGAGATTGACTGCAACGTTACATTTAAAAGGAAGCAGTTCTCAGAAAGGATGAGTTGATGGGTTGCTAAAAAAAATAATCAGAAAATAAGAATCCTGATTATATTAAGATGGATGGGGAAGAGTGACGGTGAAAAGAAAGCCAGAGAAGCATAACAATCTATAAAAGAATGGGTGACTTGGGATCTGGACTTGAAGGCCAGCAAAAAAATGTATCTTTGGTTGCTTAGCATGTGTCCATAAACAGATAGAGCATGGCACGGTACTCCACAGTGGCCCTACCTGCAAAATAGCCACTGTATTCTGTACAAAATGTAATTTCTGAATGCTCAAGGGTAGCTTCCTGTAGAGGAGATAACTCATAGGAGGCGAGTGAGTGAGAAAAGGGATTTCTGGTTTGGAAAGGAAGCATTTGGGGAAAGAGACAACTCTGTGTAAACACTGGCTGCCGATCGGTTTCCGGTCACAATTCAAAGTGTTGGTAATGACCTTTAAAGCCCTACATGGCATTGGGCCAGAATAACTCCGGAACCGCCTTCTATCGCACGAATCCCAGCGACCGATAAGGTCCCACAGAGTTGGCCTTCTCCGGGTCCCGTCGACCAAACAATGCCGTTTGGCGGGCCCCAGGGGAAGAGCCTTCTCTGTGGCGGCCCCGGCCCTCTGGAATCAACTCCCCCCAGAGATTAGAATGCCGCCCACCCTCCTTGTCTTTCGCAAACTACTCAAGACCCACCTTTGTCGCCAGGCATGGGGGAGTTAAGATATTCCTTCCCCTAGGCCATTACAAGTTATGCATGGTATGTTTGTATGTATGTTTGGTTTTTATAATTAGGGTTTTTAGTTGTTTTATTAAATTGGATTGTTACATGTTGTTTTTACCATTGTTGTTAGCTGCCCTGAGTCTCCGGAGAGGGGCGGCATACAAATTCAATCAATCAATCAATCAATCAATCAATCAATCAATCAATCAAAGCTTTGCCAGTCACAGCTGCCACTTGCTGGGCTAGGAGTCCAGAAGGATCCCAAATTGCGCTGCTGTTCTGTTTTAGGAAGTGCCCCACCATTCAAAACCAAATATGGAGAATCTCCAGCAATGGGAAAAACCTTGTCCTAAATTCAGTGCGGTCAGGCTTGAGTTTATAGCAGGGATGTCCAAACTTGGCAACTTTAAGATTTATGGACTTCAACTCCCAGAATTCCCTAGCCAGTGTGGCTAGATGGGGAATTCTGGGAGTTGAAATCCATAGAGCTTAAGGCTGCCAGGTTGGGCATTCCTGTTTTAAATATTGTTCCTCTCCCCCTAGACACTAACAGCTAAGTGTCAACATTAGATCAACATTTCAATAGAATTGCTTAGTCAACTGAGGGCTTAAATATACAGTTAAGTATCATCAGCTTACTGATAATATCTGACCCCATGTTAGATTAGATTAGATTTATTGGATTTATATGCCGCCCCTCTCCACAGACTCGGGGCGGCTCACAACAATGGTGAAGAACAGTACATAGTAACAAATCTAATATTTAAAAATCTAGATTACAGTTTTAGATTAAAAAGTCCAAAAAAGAAACCCCAATATATAAAAAACAACACACAATAGAATCATACACAAAAACTACATGGGCAAGGGGGAGATGTTTCAATTCCCCCATGCCTGATGGCAGAGGTGGGTTTTAAGAAGTTTACGAAAGGCAAGGAGGGTGGGGGCAATCCTGATCTCTGGGGGGAGCTGGTTCCAGAGGGTCGGAGCCACCACAGAGAAGGCTGTTGATGGATGACCTTAACATAGATATGAAACAAGAGGGTATTATATATTATATTAAGCCAGGATGATTAAGGGACATGAGACTAAAACATATGGAGAACAGTTAAAGGCACTGGCCATGGTTAGTCTAGACTAGTGAAGGACCAGGGGAGACATGACAGCAGTGTTGCAATATGTTAGAATGCAGAATTGCAGGCTAACTCTGCCCATAGCCAGGAGTTTGATTCAGACTGGCTCAAGGTTGACTCAGCCTTCCATCCTTCCAATGTCGGTAAAATGAGGACCCAGATTGTTGCTGATTCTGTAAGCTGCTTAGAGAGTGTTTTAAAGCAATATGAAGCAGTATAGAAGTGCTAATCTAGTGCTAGTGAAAAAAAGGAACAGGCGAGACACAATAGCAGTGTTCCAATATTTGAGGGACTGCCACAGAGAGCAGTTTAATGTTTCCAAATGTAAAATAATGCACTTGGGGAAAAGGAATCCTCAATCTGAGTATTGCATTGGCAGTTCTGTGTTAGCAAAAACTTCAGAAGAGAAGGATTTAGGGGGAGTGATTTATGACAGTCTCAAAATGGGTGAGCAGTGTGGTCGGGCAGTAGGAAAAGCAAGTAGGATGCTTGGCTGCATAGCTAGAGGTATAACAAACAGGAAGAGGGAGATTGTGATCCCCTTATATAGAGCGCTGGTGAGACCACATTTGGAATACTGTGTTCAGTTCTGGCGACCTCACCTACAAAAAGATATTGACAAAATTGAACGGGTCCAAAGATGGGCTACAAGAATGGTGGAAGGTCTTAAGCATAAAACGTATCAGGAAAGACTTCATGAACTCAATCTGTATAGTCTGGAGGACAGAAGGAAAAGGGGGGACATGATCGAAACATTTAACCCTTGTATGCTGTTCGAAAAAAGTTCCTAGTGATATGTTCGGGTCACATACGACCCGGACAGAAAACACTTCATTTGAAGTGCTTATGTTTGGTCAATTTGAAAACTTTTTTCACTTGGAAAGTAGTCTGAACATTTCTGCACACAATGATATGAAAATTGAAATGAAAAAATTAATCCTTATTGGTTTATTTTGCACATAAATGTGCTGCCCCCCCCGTTTTTGTGATTTTTTTTCAATTTATGGATAGTTTTGCTTGCAAAATGCATTCTATTTTACTAAAGTTGGTGTGGGATTGGTAGCTTGAACATTACTGCACACAATGATATGAAAATTGAACTGAAAAAATTAATCCTTATTGGTTTATTTTGCACATAAATGTGCCTCCCCCCGTTTTTGTGAAATAGTCTTTACTTTATGGATAGTTTTGCTAGCAGAATGCATTCTATTTTGCTAAAGTTGGTGTGGGATTTGTAGCTTGAACATTTCTGAACATAATGATATGAAAATTGAACTGGAAAAATTGATGCATATTGGTTTATTTTGCATATAAATTTATTTCAATTTATATAAAAATTATGCTGTTAATTTCAAACTTACATACTTTTTTTTAGTAAAATGGATTTCTTTCATAAAATTAGTTATCTGGCTACAATGTGGTTGATTTTCAAAAGGATATTCCAAATATTTATAGACAAATATGTATAAACAGTGACAATAATGGCACACAGCAAGGCCGGGGGGGGTGGCCCTTTTGTGGCAAAAATAAACCAATAAGAACCATTTTTTTCAGTTCATTTATATTTTTCTCATGTTCAGAAATGTTCAATTTAGTATATCAAACCTTTTGGGGGAAAATTCCTTAGGGATTTGTAGCCTTAAAAAATATAAATTGACACGAAATTCAGAAAGGATGGGGGGAGGGGCTTTTTGATCAAAATAAAAATATAAGTCTCAATTTTTCCAGTTCAATTTTCATATCATTATGTTCATAAATGTTCAAACTAGTTTTCCAGTTGAAAAAGTTTTCAAAAAGATTACATTCAAATACCTAAAAAAAATATTTTTGGTCCTGTCATATACGAACAGAAACAGATTTGAAGTTATGATTTTTTTTTGCCCAGAAAACAATTAGCCACCACCCCAAAAATATTTTTTGATGACCAGCATTGTTAAATTGAGTAAATGAATGCCTAAGATTTTAAAGAATATTTCGGATTTGGAGCATAAAAAAATAAAAAGTGAAAATGATTGCAAGCAGCCGAGGGGGGGGGGAGGCCTTATTTCTGATGTTAAAAAACCAGTAAGAATCATTTTTTTCAGTTCCTTTATATTTTTCTTATATTCAGAAATGTTCAAGCTACCAATCCCACACCAACTCCAGTAAAATAGAATGGATTTTGCAAGCAAAACTATCCATAAATTGAAAAAAAATCACAAAAACGGGGGGGGCGGCACATTTATGTGCAAAATAAACCAATAAGGATTAATTTTTTCATTTCAATTTTCATATCATTGTGTGCAGAAATGTTCAGACTACTTTCCAAGTGAAAAAAGTTTTCAAATTGACCAAACATAAGCACTTCAAATGAAGTGTTTTCGGTCCGGGTCGTATGTGACCCGAACATAACATTAGGAACTTTTTTTGCTCAGCAAAAACTAAGCCCCCCACCCCCCAAAAAAAATTCTCATAGAGAGAACCCCTGAAATGATGAAAAGTCATGAAATTTCAAGTTTCAGATATGCAGGGAAAATTTTTTACAGGGACTCAAACTTGGCTTCGGGTCGCATACGACCCGAACAGAACAGCAGGGTTAAATATGTTAAAGGGTTAAATAAGGTTCAGGAGGGAAGTGTTTTTAATAGGAAAGTGAACACAAGAACAAGGGGACAAAATCTGAAGTTAGTTGGGGGAAAGATAAAAGGCAAGATGAGAAAATATTATTTTACTGAAAGAGTAGTAGATCCTTGGAACAAACTTCCAGCAGACGTAGTTGGTAAATCCACAGTAACTGAATTTAAACATGCCTGGGATAAACATATATCCATTGTAAGATAAAATACAGGAAATAGTATAAGGGCAGACTAGATGGACCATGAGGTCTTTTTCTGCCATCAGTCTTCTGTTTCTATTTTCTGAAGCACCTGAAGGCCAGACAAGGAATAATGGAGAGATTCAACCTAGAAATAAGGAGAAATTTTTTGATAGAAAGAACAATCAACCAATGGAACAGAGGTTGCCCTCAGAAGTTGTGGGAACTTCATCACTAGAGACCTTCAAGAAGAAATTAGACTGCCATTTGTCAGAAATGGTGTAGAGTCTCCAGCTTGGGTTTGGGTGGACTAGATCAGTGATTTTCAACCTTTTTTGAGCCGCAGCACATTTTTTACATTTACAAAATCCTGGGGCACAACACCAACCAAAATGACACTCTAAGACACTCTCCTCCCTTTTTCCATCCCTGTCTCCTCCCACACTTGTGTGTGTGTGTGTGTGTATACACTCTTGAACCATTTCCAAAACCAAGTGAGGGCTGGGGTTTTTTTCTCTCTTATTCTTTGGGTGCTTTTTATCATATGCTTTAAATCAAGAGTCACTTCTCTCTCTCTCTTTTTGTTTCTCTCTCTTTCCTCTCATTCTCTGCCGCAATCATTTTCTCATTTCTCTTTTTTCCTCCCCTTTTTGCTCATTTCTCTCTCTCTCTGCCCCTTCCTCTCATTTTCTCTCTCTCTCCTGCTTTCTTTCTCTTGCACTCTCTCTCTCTCTCTCTTGCTCTCATCAAAAAGTTGCAAAACTGGACTTGAGCTTCCTTCTTCATGGCACACCTGACCATCAACTTCCGGTCACAATTCAAAGTGTTGGTTAGGACCTTTAAAGCCCTTCATGGCACTGGACCAGAATATCTCTGAGACTGCCTGCTGCCGCATGAATCCCAGCGACCGATTAGGTCCCACAGAGTGGGCCTTCTCCGGGTCCTGTCAACTAAACAATGTCGGTTGGCAGGCCCCAAGGGAAGAGCCTTCTCTGTGGTGGCCCCAGCCCTCTGGAACCAACTCCCCCCGGAGATTAGAACTGCCCCTACTCTCCTTGCCTTTCATAAGCTCCTTAAGACCCACCTTTGTCGTCAGGCATGGGGGAACTGAGACATCTCCCCCGGGCATATAAAATTTATGAATGGTATGTTTGTTTGTATGTATGTGTGTTTAGAAAATGGGGTCTTTTAAATATTTTTAAACAGTAATTTAGATTTGTTGTAAATTGTTTTCATTTTGTTGTGAGCCGCCCAGAGTCTGCGGAGAGGGGCGGCATACAAATCTAAATAATAAATAATAAATAATAATAAATAAATAAATAAAAATAATAAATGTCTCGCGGCACATTAGTGTGCCATGGAACACTGTTGAAAAACACTGGACTAGGTGACCAACCAGGTCAGTTTCAACTCTGTTAATCTGTTATCTGTTGGAGTAGAGCATCACTTTCCTGAGTCACTCCACAAACTGGGAATTGTTCCTCTGTCCCGTTCCCTTTTATTAGGCAGCAAAGTTGAGATCTTGTACAAGAACATCGATCGCTAACCCTGTTTGCTCTTCCCTCTACAGCCTTGATCTGTCCTGACCACAGCCAACACATGGCCTGTGGCACAGCCTGTCCTGCCACATGCAACGACCTTGATGCGCCAAAGAATTGCCACCTGCCCTGCATGGAAACCTGCCAGTGCAAGCCGGGATACGTGCTCGATGGTGGTAAATGCATTCCCAAAGAGCAGTGTGGCTGCATCTATCACGGTCAGATCTATGCTCCCAACGAGCAGTTCTGGGGAGATCAAGAGTGCCACCTGCAGTGCGTTTGCAACCCCCGAGACAGGGAAGTGGCCTGCCACAGATCCGCTTGCAGGGAAGGAGAGGGGTGCCACGTGATTAATGGCGTAATAAAGTGCCACCCAACTTTCTATGGGACCTGCACTACCCTGGGCCAGCTGCATTACATCACCTTTGATGGGGTTCACTTTGACTTCTCTGGAAATTGCGTTTATCGTTTGGCTGAGCTCTGCTACAAGATAGCGAACCTCACTCAATTCCAAATCCTGGTCCAGCACCAAGGACAGGGCTCTGAGATCTCAGCTGCCACCAAAATGCTGCAGGTCCATGTTTACGGCAAGGAAATCCTTATCAGCCAGAGCAGAGTCTTGGTGAGTACACTACAGGTAGTCCTCAACTTACGATCACCATTGAGCAAGGCGGTTCTTAAGTGAGTTTGGCCCCATCACATGGCCTTATTTTTGCCACAGGTGTTAAGTGAATCTCGGCAGTCAAGTTAGTACGGGTAGATCTCGACTTACAATCACAATCGACTCAAAAAAAAATTATGTTGCTCAAAGAAACATTTGTTAAATGAATTTTGCTCCATTTTATGCCCTTTCTTGGCACCGTTGTTAACTGAATCAGTGCAGTTGTTAAGTTAGCAACCTGGTTAAGTGACTTTGCATAGAATAGAATAGAATAGAATGGAATGGAGTGGAGTGGAGTGGAATAAATGGAATAGAATAGAATAGAATGGAATGCAATAGAATAGAATAGAATAGAATAGAATAGAATGGAATGGAATGGAATGGAATGCAATAGAATAGAATAGAATAGAATAGAATGGAATGGAATAGAATAGAATAGAATAGAATGGAATGCAATAGAATAGAATAGAATAGAATAGAATGGAATGGAATGGAATGGAATTGAGTGGAGTGGAGTGGAGTGAAGTGGAGTGGAGTGGAGTGGAGTGGAATAAATGGAATAGAATAGAATAGAATGGAATGGAGTGGAGTGGAATGGAATAGAATAGAATAGAATAGAATAGAATAGATTGAAAGGGACATTGGAGGTCTTCTAGTCCAACGCCCTTTTTAAGCAGGAAGCCCTATAACTTTTCAGACAAGTTGTTGTCTAAGCTTGAAAGAGGGTTTCAAAAGCCTATCCCAATTTTGATCACATGACTACAGGGATTATTCGACAGTCGTAAGTGTGAAAAACAGTCATCAGTCACTTTTTTCCAGTACCGCTGTAACTTTGAATGGTCGTTAAATGAACTGTTGTAAGTCGAGAACTACCTATAAGAGTGGTTGCTCAGTGCACTTGGCTTCCCCATTGACCCTCGGAAGGTTGCAACCACACACTGCAACCATCATAAACACGAGCCAGTTGCCAAGCATCGGAATCTTGATCACTTAACCATGGAGGTGGTGCAACAGTCGTTAAATGTGGAAAGACGACCATAACTCACTTTTCTCAAAGCCATTGTAACTTCAAAGGGTCACTAAGCAAATGGTTGTAAGTCGAGGACTCCCTAGCATCTTCTTCTCTTCTCAATTTATACTTGTGTGGTTCTTTGAGTTGATATGGACAACCATTTAAATATGAGCCAGCAGTGTGCAGCAGCTGTCAAAAAAGGCCAACACAGTTCTAGGCTGCATTAACAGAGGGATAGAATCAAGATTGTGTGAAGTGTTGAAACCACTTTATAAGGCCTTAGTAAGGCCACACTTGGAATACCGCATTCAGTTTTGGTCGCCACAATGCAAAAAGGATGTTGAGACTCTAGAAAAAGTGCAGAGAAGAGCGACAAAGATGATTAGGGGACTAGAGGCTAAAACATATGAAGAATACTTGCAGAAACTGGGCATGGCTAATTTAATGAAAAGAAGGACCAGGGGAGACATGATAGCAGTGCCCCAATATCTCAGGGGTTGCCACAAAGAAGAAGGAGTCAAGCTACTCTCCCAAGAACCTGAGGGTAGAACAAGAAGCAATGGGTGGAAACTAAACAAGGGAGAGAAGCAACTTAGAACTAAGGAGAAATTTCCTGATAGTTAGAACAATTAATCAGTGGAACAGCTTGCCTCCAGAAGTTGTGAATGCCCCAACAGTGGAAGTTTTTAAGATATTGGATAATCATCTGTCTTAAGTAGTGTAGGGCCTTCCAAGGCCCATTCCAACTCTGTTTATTATTATTATTATTGTTGTTGTTGTTGTTGTTGTTATTGTTATTGTTATTGTTACTGTTACTGTTACTGTTACTGTTACCGTTACCGTTATCGTTATCGTTACGGTTACCGTTACTGTTACTGTTACTGTTACTGTTGTTGTCATTGTTATTGTTGGTATTATTATTATTGTTGTTGTTGGTGTTGTTATAGAAACATAGAAGTCTGACGGCAGAAAAAGACCTCCTGGTCCATCTAGTCTGCCCTTATACTATTTTCTGTATTTCATCTTAGGATGGATATATGTTTATCCCAGGCATGTTTAAATTCAGTTACTGTGGATTTATCTACAACGTCTGCTGGAAGTTTGTTCCAAGGATCTACTACTCTTTCAGTAAAATAATATTTTCTCATGTTGCTTCTGGTCTTTCCCCCAACTAACTTCAGATTGTGTCCCCTTGTTCTTGTGTTCACTTTCCTTTTAAAAACACTTCCCTCCTGGACCTTATTTAACCCTTTAATATATTTAAATGTTTCGATCATGTCCCCCCTTTTCCTTCTGTCCTCCAGACTATACAGATTGAGTTCATTAAGTCTTTCCTGATACGTTTTATGCTTAAGACCTTCCACCATTCTTGTAGCCCGTCTTTGGACCCGTTCAGTTTTGTCAATATCTTATTGTAGGTGAGGTCTCCAGAACTGAACACAGTATTCCAAATGTGGTCTCACCAGCATTCTATATAGCGGGATCATAATCTCCCTCTTCCTGCTTGTTATACCTCTAGCTATGCAGCCAAGCATCCTACTTGCTTTCCCTACCGCCTGACTGCACTGTTCACCCATTTTGAGACTGTCAGAAATCACTACCCCTAAATCCTTTTCTTTTGAAGTTTTTGCTAACACAGAACTGCCAATACAATACTCAGATTGAGGATTCCTTTTCCCCAAGTGCATTATTTTACATTATTTTACATTTGGAAACATTAAACTGCAGTTTCCATTGCTTTGACCATTTATCTAGTAAAGCTAAACCATTTACCATATTACAGACGCCTCCAGGAATATCAACCTTATTATTATTATTATTATTATTATTATTATTATTATTATTATTATTATTAATCTTGATTTCCAGGGAGCTTATCCTCTGAGAAGAGAATGAGCAATCAAAGTAGGACGATCGAGAAATTGTTAATTATTGATCAGAAATTATCCACCTCTTCTATTCGCAGATTACTATTTCAGGCAAAAGGCAAATAACCTTCTCTTCTCCAGAAGTTACTTAACTACCCTCTCCAACATTCCTCATTTTTGGCTGTGATTCCCAAGGATGCTGGGCAGTGTAGCTTACCCACAGCCAGAGTGCTATAGGCGTTTTAAGGAAAATCCACCATGCACATTTGCAGCCGTAGAGATAACAAATGCCTTCCCCAGTCACTCAAATTAAAAAGGAAATTGAGGGAGCCCCTGCCTCCAATTAAGGAACTTTTTCCCCAGAAAAGAACAGCTGCCCCCCCCCATGCAATCTTGTTTTAAACAATAATTGAAGACATGCTTGTTCACTCAGGCATATTTAAGATAATTGGCTCGTGCAAGAAGGTTATGATTTATTTCAACGAGGCTCTTTATGCTGTAAAAGCAACTTGAGTGGCCTTATCAGGGTGAAGAGGCAACATGATTTAACTCAATGAGCTGCCTCTCACCTCTTTTTACACCCCTCTTAGCCAACTCCAGTGCTTGCAAAATCCACCACGGGCATAACCGGTGAATCTCAGGGAGCACAAACAATGTATTTTACATGGGAAAATCCCATTGAAAATTGAAATGGAGTTAGAACTTGGTTGAGAATAGGCTTACAGTTAGTGTTAGCTCTCAATGGACTCAGCACCAAAACCTGATGTTAGGGATAGATTCTTAGAGGTTCTTTAACGAAAGAGAATGTGACATCTTTTCATTCAGACTTTTTTGTGGACCACATGGGACCCACAGTAAAATACATGGGAAAATCCCATTGCTGGTGAAAATGAAACTTAGGTTTAAGGATCGGGTTATGGTTACGATTAGCTCTTTTTGGAGTCAGGGTCAAAACGTGATGTTAGGGATAGATTCTTAAAGGCTTTCTAAAGAAAGTGACGTCCTTAACTCTAGTTTCATTTTCACCGGCAATATGTTTGTGAGTGACATAGGGGAAGGTTTGGTAGGGAAGGTTTGCCTATTTGCCGATGACTCTAAAGTGTGCAATAGGGTTGATATTCCTGGAGGGGTCTGTAATATGGTAAATGATTTAGCTTTACTAGATAAATGGTCAAAGCAATGGAAACTGCAGTTTAATGTTTCCAAATGTAAAATAATGCACTTGGGGAAAAGGAATCCTCAATCTGAGTATTGCATTGGCAGTTCTGTGTTAGCAAAAACTTCAGAAGAGAAGGATTTAGGGGTAGTGATTTCTGACAGCCTCAAAATGGGTGAGCAGTGTGTTCGGGCAGTAGGAAAAGCAAGTAGGAAGCTTGGCTGCATAGCTAGAGGTATAACAAGCAGGAAGAGGGAGATTGTGATCCCCTTATATAGAGCGCTGGTGAGACCACATTTGGAATACTGTGTTCAGTTCTGGAGACCTCACCAAAAAAAAAGATATTGACAAAATTGAACGGGTCCAAAGACAGGCTACAAGAATGGTGGAAGGTCTTAAGCATAAAACGTATCAGGAAAGACTTAATGAACTCAATCTGTATAGTCTGGAGGACAGAAGGAAAAGGGGGGACATGATCGAAACATTTAAATATGTTAAAGGGTTAAATAAGGTTCAGGGGGGAAGTGTTTTTAATAGGAAAATGAACACAAGAACAAGGGGACACAATCTGAAGTTACTTGGGGGAAAGATCAAAAGCAACGTGAAGAAATATTATTTATCTGAAAGAGTAGTAGATCCTTGGAACAAACTTCCAGCTGACGTGGTTGGTAAATCCACAGTAACTGAATTTAAACATGCCTGGGATAAACATATATCCATCCTAAGATAAAATACAGGAAATAGTATAAGGGCAGACTAGATGGACCATGAGGTCTTTTTCTGCCGTCAGTCTTCTATGTTTCTATGTTTCTATGTATTGTATTGGGAATCCGAATGAAAGGAATTGAAATGAAAAGCTGTCAGCTTCTCTTTCCTTAGAGAACATTGAAGACTCCATCCTAATATCAGTTATTGGGTCTGACTCCCAAGAGACTTAACCCAAACCATAACCCTAAACCTGTTTCATTTTCATAGTCAATGGGATTTTCCCATACAGGTTACTCTGGCCCAGAAAGAAGTCCATGCACAGAAACCTTTTTACCCATCAATTGCATGGCTGTTACCAAGGTAGGGAAGGTAAAAAGGCAAGGGGCTCTTTGAAAACTACCCAACCCGTTGATTTACGAAGCAACTTCAAGGGTTTATTCTGCTCCATCATCAAAGTGGAATTCTCTTTTGGAGTTCTATGTCCATGATAGTGAACCTATGGCACCCATGCCAGAGGTGACACACAAAGCCCTCTTTTTGGGCAGGTGCACAACCAACTGCTCTCTTCCAGGTTCTGTCGCTCTGGTGTATGCTCCAATTTTGGCACGCGGTGCCGAAAAGGTTAGCCGTCACTGTTCTATGTGGTTGGTTGGTTGGTTGGTTGGTTGGTTGGTTGGTTGGTTGGTTGGTTTATTTGTTTGTTTGTTTGTTTGTTTATTTAATTTGTATGCCGCCCCTCTCCGCAGACTCGGGGCGGCTAACAACAATAGTAAAAGACAATATGTAACAATCCAATTTAATAAAACAACTAAAAGCCCTAATTATAAAAAACCAGACATACACACAAACATACCATGCATAACTTGTAATGGCCTAGGGGAAGGAATATTTATTTATTTATTATTATTTATTTATTACTTAGATTTGTATGCCGCCCCTCTCCGAAGACTCGGGGCGGCTCACAACATGTAAAAACAAATCATAAGCAATCAGACAAATTTAAAATATTTAATATTTAAAAAACCCCATATGCTAACAGTCACACACACAGACATACCATGCATAAATTAAACGTGCCCAGGGGGAGATGTTTCAGTTCCCCCATGCCTGACGGCAAAGGTGGGTTTTAAGGAGTTTACGGAAGGCAGGAAGAGTAGGGGCAGTTCTAATCTCCGGGGGGAGTTGGTTCCAGAGGGCCGGGGCCGCCACAGAGAAGGCTCTTCCCCTGGGGCCCGCCAACCGACATTGTTTAGTTGACGGGACCCGGAGAAGGCCCACTCTGTGGGACCTAATCGGTCGCTGGGATTCGTGCGGCAGGAGGCGGTCTCGGAGATATTCTGGTCCGATGCCATGAAGGGCATTAAAGGTCATAACCAACACTTTGAATTGTGACCGGAAATTGATCGGCAACCAATGCAGACTGCGGAGTGATGATGAAACATGGGCATACCTAGGTAGGCCCATGACTGCTCTCGCAGCTGCATTTTGCACGATCTGAAGTTTCCGAACACTTTTCAAAGGTAGCCCCATGTAGAGAGCATTACAGTAGTCGAACCTCGAGGTGATGAGGGCATGAGTGACTGTGAGCAATGAGTCCCGGTCCAGATAGGGCCGCAACTGGTACACCAGGCGAACCTGGGCAAACGCCCCCCTCGCCACAGCTGAAAGATGTTGTTCTAATGTGAGCTGTGGATCGAGGAGGACGCCCAAGTTGCGGACCCTCTCTGAGGGGGTCAATAATTCCCCCCCCAGGGTGATGGACGGACAGATGGGATTGTCCTTGGGAGGCAGAACCCACAGCCACTCCGTCTTATCCGGGTTGAGCTTGAGTCTGTTGACACCCATCCAGGCCCCAACAGCCTCCAGGCACCGGCACATCACTTCCGCCGCTTCGTTGACTGGGCATGGGGTGGAGATGTAAAGCTGGGTATCATCGGCATATTGATGATACCTCACCCCATGTCCTTGGATGATCTCGCCCAGCGGTTTCATGTAGATGTTGAATAGTAGGGGGGAGAGGACCGACCCCTGAGGCACTCCCCCATGCCTGGCGACAAAGGTGGGTCCTGAGTAGTTTGCGAAAGACAAGGAGGGTGGGGGCCATTCTAATCTCTGGGGGGAGTTGATTCCAGAGGGCCTGGGCCGCCACAGAGAAGGCTCTTCCCCTGGGCCTCACCAAACGCATTGTTTGGTCAACGGGACCCGGAGAAGGCCAACTCTGTGGGACCTTATCGGCTGCTGGGATTCGTGCGGTAGAAGGCGGTTCCGGATGTATTCTGGCCCAGTGCCATGTAGGCACTAGGGTTCTTGAGCGAAGGTGGGCAATTATGGCAGATGTGACCTATGGGACTTCAACTCCCACAATTCCATGGGATTTGAAGTCTACAGATCATAAAGTGGCCATAGTTGCCCACTGCTGTCTTAGAGAATAATTGTAACTCGGAGAGTCTTTTTTGTTGTACTGAAATTCACTTTAGGATGTTCTGTTTTATTGTCTTCTGTCTTTCCCCATGGGGCTCTAGGAAAGCACTGCAGTGACAGAAGCTACTTTCTGTCATACTTGTTCACAGAGGCAGAAATAAACTTTTTAGCAGAGCTGCAAGGGGCTCGGCAAAATTCTAGCAACCCACTTTTCGAGTCAAGGTGCAAGAGATGAAACCATACCGGTTGCCCCAGTCAAGAGACGGATGAATTACAATAAGCAGAGACTAGCTCAAGGGTGAACTTTGTAGGTTTTTAAAGGCTTGACAGTTGAATCTATGTTTTACTCACAAAGAAATAAAGGGAAACTAGTATAGATCTATTTCAAGCTACAGTAGTACCTCTACCTACAAACGCCTCTATTTACAAGCTATTCTAGATAAGAACCGGGTGTTCAAGATTTTTTTGCCTCTTCTCAAGAACTATTTTCCACTTACAAACCGGAGCCTCCAAAACTATAACCAGAAAAGGCAGGACCGGAAAAGGCGGGGAGAAGCCTCCATGGGGCCTCTCTAGGAATCTCCTGGGAGGAAACAGGCTGGAAAAGGCAAGGGAGAAGCCTCCATGAGGCCTCTCTAGGAATCTCCTGGGAATAAACAGGGTCGGAAAAGGTGGGGAGAAGCCTCCGTGGGGCCTCTCTAGGAATCTCCTAGGAGGAAATAGGCTGGAAAAGGCAGGGAGAAGCCTCTGTGGGGCCTCTGTAGGAATCTCCTGGGAGTAAACAGGGCCGGAAACGGTGGGGAGAAGCCTCCGTGGGGCCTCTCTAGGAATCTCCTAGGAGGAAACAGGCTGGAAAAGGTGGGGAGAAGCCTCTGTGGGGCCTCTGTAGGAATCTCCTGGGAGTAAACAGGGCCGGAAAAGGTGGGGACAAGCCTCCATGGGGCCTCTCTAGGAATCTCCTAGGAGGAAACAGGGCCTCCACCCTCCCAGTGGTTTCCCCAATCTCACACATTATTTTCTTTTACATTGGGAAAAATTGCTTCTTCTTACAAACTTTTCTTCTTAAGAACCTGATCATGGAATGAATTAAGTCCGTAAGTAGAGGTACAACTGTATTTAGTTCTCATCAGCTAGCCATTAACCCTTCTGGGATTCGAACCTGAGCTTCTTGCGTATTAGGTAGATGTATTAGCCTCTAACGGAAGCAGTATGCTCCGTCCCATAATTGGGTAGACCAGGTTACCCTGACAAAAAGTAGTTAAAGGCTTGAGAGTTTGCTTCTCTTGTTGCAGATGTTTCATTACCAAGCTAGGTAGCATCTTTGGTGCATGGGGGAGTTTACATTTGCTGGCTGTTTATATATATTGTAGTAGCTTCTCCTTCTAGCCTGGCTTCCTTCATATATTTTTTCTTTTTTGCTTTCTTGATTGTTCCTGTTTATCTGATGCTAATCTTCTTCTCTGAGTCCTGGTTAATGGACCAAGGAATTCACCCTGGCAGATATAAGCTATGCAGCTTCGAAGTAAAAATGACCCCATAGTTATTTTAGCTAGAAACCTACTTTCTGAGTGAATTTTTAATACTCAAGCCTTCTGTGCTCCCCAGCCAAGCAGAGATGAAACTAAGAAGCTTTGAGTTGGCTAGAATTTGATTGTGCAGAGCTTTTAAATTTCTGCTGCCCATGGTTATTCTTCCACCTTCTGGTTCTCCAGCTTTTTCAACCTGTTGTTTTGAATGCTGGTAGTCTTGTCTCCTGATCAGAGTATTCAGGGATAAGTGCAGGTTTTGGGGCTTGATTCTGGTACATCTGCAAAAGTGGGTAGCAATAAAGAACATTTGTAGCTTAGGGTTGAAATAAGGGCTCCTTGGTGCTCTCTGGGCTTGGTGATTTTTCCACAGATATTTCATTAACCAAACTAGGTAACTGCCAAACAAGCCAAGCATAAACCCAAAGAACTTTGGATTCCTACAAAATGTTGAGTTCTACAGAAATTGGGTAGGTCTCATTTAATGAAAGGAAGGACCAGGGGAGACATGATAGCAGTGTTCCAATATCTCAGGGGTTGCCACAAAGGAGAGGGAGTCAAGCTATTCTCTGAAGCACCTGAGGGTAGAACAAGAAGCAGTGGGTGGAAACTAATCAAGGAGAGAAGCAATTTAGAACTAAAGAAAAAAATTCCTGACAGTTAGAACAATTGATCAGTGGAACAGCTTGCCTCCAGAAGTTGTGAATGCTCCAACACTGGAAGTTTTTAAGCAGATGTTGGATAACCATTTGTCTAAACTAATGTAGGGTCTTCTGCCCAAGCAGAGGGTTGGACTAGAAGACCTGCAAGGTCCCTTCCAACTCTGTTGTTGTTGTTGTTGTTGTTGTTGTTGTTGTTGTTGTTGTTGTTGTTGTTATTATTATTATTATTATTATTATTATTATTTTCTAAGATCACCCCCAACAACACTGAAGGGCAAGCCACTAGAACAGTGATGGTGAATCTGTTTTGATTTACATGCCAAAAGGGTGTGTGCCCATGCCCCCACCCATGCTCTATCCATGTGCATGCACACAATCCCACAATTGTTTAAGCACTTAATCAATAAGCACTTAGACTTACCGGTATTGTACCTCTTCACAGTGCTTCTACAGCTCTCTCTAAGTGGT
This sequence comes from Erythrolamprus reginae, assembly GCF_031021105.1. Lineage (NCBI taxonomy): Eukaryota > Metazoa > Chordata > Lepidosauria > Squamata > Dipsadidae > Erythrolamprus > Erythrolamprus reginae. The sequence goes on from NC_091960.1 coordinate 11,342,223, forward strand.
TTACAGAGTCAGCATATTGTAGTAAAGGGCTACCAAAATTTTTACTACCACACTGTGGGCATGTCTTTCAGTGAAAATTGGGTGCTCTGGGGTGGAGCTCCATTTTCACTACCCCACTGCATTCCTCCCCATCCAGGCAGCAGTCCACCCCTGGCATATTGCCCCCCATTAATATGGGTCCTCAGAAGGATGGAAGGCTGAATCAACCTTAAACCTGTTGAGATTCGAACTGCCAAATTTCAGGCAGCCGGCAGTCAGCAGAAGTAGCCTGCAATACTGCACTCTAACCACTGCACCACTGTAACTCAATATATATTGCAAAACATTTCTCTCTCTCTTTCTCTCTCTTCCCTTCTGTGTTCCAGCTGAATGGCTTGATGATCAACCTGCCCTACAATGTTGATCAAAACAAAATTTCCCTCTACCACCTGGGATGGGATGTGGTGATCATGACCGACTTTGGTTTAATGGTCACCTTCGACATGAAGAATAATATTCGCATCACAGCCCCCGGAAGCTACAGGGGACAAGTGTGCGGTCTTTGTGGCAATTTCAACGGGAAGGAAGAAGACGATATGATGCAACAAAACGGAATGCCGGCTACGAATCCCGGAGACCTGGGCAGAAGCTGGAAGATTCGGGATATCCCCGGATGCCACGAGAAGGAACGAGAGTCCTGCCTGGACATCGTGCATATGGAATACACGCAGAGGATGAGTAAGGAGTGTGGGGTCTTACTAGACGCCCACGGCCCTTTCAAGAGCTGCCATAGCAGGGTGCCACCTCAGCCGTACTTCACCAACTGTGTCTTCGATTACTGTTCCAATAAGGGCAACAAGAACGTCATCTGCAATGTGATCTCCTCTTACGCTGCCGCGTGCCAAACGTTAGGGGTCCAGATTTCCAAGTGGAGGTCCGTCCAATTTTGCAGTAAGTAAAGACAGGCAAACATGTATTGCTTTCTACAGGTAAGTCTCGACTTAGGAGCACAGTGGGGACCTGAATTATTATTATTATTATTATTTATTAAATTTGTATGCCACCCCTCTCCGTAGACTCAGGGCGGCTCACAACAATAGTGGCAAAACAATGTAATACAAATCTAATAATTTAAACTAAAAACCCATAATTTAAAAACATGCACACAACACACCCTACATAAACAATATAGGCCTGGGGAAGTTATTTCAGTTCCCCCATGCCTGACGGCGGAGGTGGGTTTTAAGGAGTTTACGAAAGGCAAGGAGGGTGGGGGCAATTCTAATCTCAGGGGGGAGCTGGTTCCAGAGGGTCGGGGCCACCACAGAGAAGGCTCTTCCCCTGGGACCCGCCAGACGACATCGTTTAGTCAACGGGACCCGGAGAAGGCCAACTCTGTGGGACTTGACTGGTCGTTGGGATTCGTGCAGCAGAAGGCGGTCCCAGAGTCCGGTGCCATGAAGGGCTTTATAGGTCATAACCAACACTTTGAATTGTGACCAGAAATTGATCGGCAACCAATGCAGACTGCGGAGTGTTGGTGTGACATGGGCATATTTGGGAAACCCATGATTGCTCTCACAGCTGCATTCTTCATGATCTGAAGTTTCCGAACACTTTTCAAAGGTAGCCCCATGTAGAGAGCGTTACAGTAGTCGAATATCGAGGTGATGAGGGCATGAGTGACTGTGAGCAGTGACTCCCGATCCAGATAGGGCCGCAACTGGTGCACCAGGCGAACCTGGGCAAATGTCCCCCTCGCCACAGCTGAAAGATGGTTCTCTAATGTGAGCTGTGCATCAAGGAGGACGCCCAAGTTGCGTACTCTCTTTGAGGGGGTCAATAATCCCCCCCCAGGGTTATGGATAGACAGATGGAGTTGTCCTTGGGAATTCCCATTGCTAAGCAATGGTGGTGTTTAAGGGTGAGTCGTGCCTGATTTTGCAATTTTTTTGTCACGGTTATTAAGCGAATCACTGCAATGTTATGTGAATCACATGGTAATTAAGTAAATTTGTCCCCTCCCCACGCCCCTTTTGACTGATGATTGGAAATAGGCTGGGGAGGTCGCAAATGGTGATCACGTAACTTGGGGACCTTGCAGTTAATACATGCTGGTTGCCAAGCGCCCAATTTTTGATTCCTGGGAGGATACAACAACGGTCATAAGGGAGAGGGCTGATTGTAAGTCAGTTTTTTCCAATGCTATTGTAATTTTGAATGGTCACTAAATGAATGGTTGCAAGTTGTGAGCCACCTTGAGTCCCAGGAGAAGGGTGGGATAGAAATCTAATCAAATAAATGAAGAAATAAATGAAGAAAGAAAGAGAGAGAGAGAGAGAGAGAGAGAATGAAAGAAAGAAAAAAAGAAAGAAAGAAAGAAAGTTGGTTGGACTAGAAGATCCCCAAGGTCCCTTCCAACTCTATTGTTATTGTTGAAAGAAAGAAAGAAAGAAAGAAAGAAAGGGAGAAAGAAAGAAAGAAAGAAAGAGAGAGAGAGAAAAGAAAGAAAGAAAGAAAGAAAGAAAGAAAGAAAGAAAGGGGGTTGGACTAGAAGACCCCCAAGGTCCCTTCCAACTCTATTGTTATTGTTGAAAGAAAGAAAGAAAGAAAGAAAGAAAGGGAGAAAGAAAGAAAGAGAGAGAGAGAGAAAAAAAAGAAAGAAAGAAAGAAAGAAAGAAAGAAAGAAAGAAAGAAAGGGGGTTGGACTAGAAGACCCCCAAGGTCCCTTCCAACTCTATTGTTATTGCTAAAAGAAAGAAAGAAAGAAAGGGAGAAAGAAAGAAAGAAAGAGAGAGAGAGAGAGAGAGAGAGAAAAGAAAGAAAGAAAGAAAGAAAGAAAGAAAGAAAGAAAGAAAGAAAGAAAGGGGGTTGGACTAGAAGACCCCCAAGGTCCCATCCAACTCTATTGTTATTGCTAAAAGAAAGAAAGAAAGAAAGAGAGGGAGAAAGAGAGGAAGAGAGAGAGAGAGGAAGGAAGGAAAGGAGGAAGAAAAGAAGGAAGGAAAGAAGGAGTGAAGGAAGGGTGGGAGGGAGGAAGGAAGAAGGAAAGAAGGAAGGAAGGAAAGAAGGAGTGAAGGAAGGAAGGAAAATGTGCTTGTTATTTTGAATTTCAAACTACCTTATGCTACCCCTACCTCAAGACAATAAATGTATAATCAGCACTTCCATATGAAGCTTGAAATGACATTAACATTAAGAGGGGAAAATTTCAAGTAGACCGACATGTTTCCTTAAGCATGAAGGGTCAAATGCCAGACTATGGTGCACATTGATGTTTGCACCAGCAGGTGCTCAAGGGAACATGATGTTCAGTTTATTGTTTCTGCAAATCTATATCCATCCATTTCTGTAATGGTTTTGACAAAAATGTTTTTATGCAAACAAATTTATACAAATTTGGCCAATGTATAGGTTTGGTTCCAAAGACCCCCTCTGCACAAAGATCTAGCTTAGTTTTATATATTTCCTTAATGCCCATGATTTTATTGCCCTGGAGAACAGCATCACATGAGGCAAGGCAAGGGTATATGCTTCAGCCTCATGGAAACAGATCAGAAATCTGAATTAGGTCAGTTCCTCCTGAATTTTGTGACGAACGAATTATATTCACATCCATAGCAGCCTATTTATGGATAAGAAGCTTGTAGAAATTTCCTACCAAGAATGATGAGCAAAGCAACTAGCGAGCCACTCTTTTTTATTTTTTCCTTCTGAGTGAAAAAGATATGAATTATTCATTTTAATGAGAAAGTGGCTAGGGAGATAACATTCTTACTCACCCAGACTAGAAGCTGGGTCAGCCAAAAAACGCTGTGCTTAATCATTATGAAAAAGAGAACTTTAAACCAGTTCAAGGCAGGGAACACACAGTCATCCAGATATTCTTAACTACATTTCCCAGCATCCCTAGCTTTCATGTCCCCTGGCAAAGGTTTGGGGCAATAATAATTCAGTAATATCTGGATGAGCAATTCTTGGGACTGGCTTTTGTTCTAATAAGCAGGTCCATCTTCATATCTTTGTTCTTAGCCTCAGATTTGTCTTGATAATCTTACGAATTACCGAGCTAAAAAGTGTCTGGCTTAATATTTTACCATCAGATGTCCTTGATTTTAACTTTACTAATTCAGATACAGTGATACCTTGTCTTACAAAATTAATTGGTTCCAGGACGATGTTCTTAAGGTGAAAAGTTTGTAAGACTAACAATGTTTCCCATAGGAATCAATGGAAACGTAATTAATGCGTGCAAGCCCAAAACTCACCCCTTTTGCCAGCCGAAGCGCCCATTTTTGCGTTGCTGGGATTCGTCTGAGGCTCCCCTCCATGGGAAACCCCACGTCCGGACTTCTGTATTTTTGTGATGCTGCAGGGGAATCCCAGCAGGGGAATCCCAGCATCGCAATAACGAGCGCTTCACTGGCAATGGAAGTCCAGAGGTGGGGTTTCCCAGTGAAGGGAGCTTCAGTGAAATCGCAGCATCACAAAAACACTGAAGTCCTCAAAACCCCACCTCTGGACCTCTGTGTTTTTGTGATGCTGTGATTTCACTGAGGCTCCCCTAGCTGGGAAACCCCACCTCCGGACTTCAGTTGCCATCGAAGCGCCCATTTTTGCACTGCTGGGATTCCCCTGCAGCATCACAAAAACACGGAAGTCCGGAGGTGGGGTTTCCCATGGAGGGCAGCCTCAGGGGAATCCCAGCAGTGCAAAAATGGTTGCTTTGCTGGCAATGGAAGTCCAGAGGCGGGGCATCCCAGCTGCGGTGGTGGGTTTGTAAGGTGAAAATAGTTTGTAAGAAGAGGCAAAAAAATCGTAAACTACGGGTTTGTATCTCGAAAAGTTTGTATGATGAGGCGTTTGTAAGATGAGGCATCACTGTATTTGAAAGGCCATCATTACACGTAGAGGGTAGCTGGAAAGCAGTACATTGAAACCATGTCTAAGATAGTGTTTTGCAACTTTATGATTGAACAGGTCCAAAGACGGGCTACAAAATTGAACGGGTCCAAAGATGGGCTACAAACATTGTGGAAGGTCTTAAACATAAAAATTAATTTTTTAAAAAAATGGGGTTTTTTAAAGATAATGGGAGACAACTTGACTGTCTTCTGCAGAATACACCAATGTCTTATTGTGTCCCCCCAGGACCTGACTGCTCCCCGAATAGCCATTATGAAGTCTGTGCCAGCCACTGTCCAGTGACCTGTCACAGCCTCTTCAATCCAGCCCTTTGCAATGCCAACTGCCGAGAGGGATGTGAATGCAACCAAGGTTTTGTCCTCAGCAGTGACCAGTGTGTCCCCATCTCCCAATGTGGCTGTGTCCATCAAGGCCTCTACTACAAGGCGGGCGAGTCTTTCTTTGTCAATGGTTTTTGCAAGGAACGGTGCACTTGTCAAGTCGGTGGTATTATGGAGTGCCACCGTTCCTCCTGCGGACCCCATGAGAAGTGCCTTGTGGTGGAAGGTATCCAGAAGTGCATTTCAGATGCTCCCAAAAAGACCGGGACCTGTCATGTATCTGGAGACCCTCACTACATCACCTTTGATGGCTCCGCTTTTGACCTTCAGAGCAACTGCACTTACACGCTGGCGAGAAGCTGTACACGTCAACATTCCCTTCTGCCTTTCTCAGTCAACGTACAGAACGAACGGCGAGCCAGGGGAAAAATCTCCGTAACTAAAGTTGTGTCTATCACAGCCTACCACAACACCATTTCTCTCTTGCGAGAAAAGAGAGGCATTATCCTGGTAAGTGTTCTGTCGGGCTCTCTGGTAGACTCCTTCCAAAAATTCACAGGTACAAATTTCAGACACACACACGTTTGAAAATTCAAAACAGTGTTCTTTATAATGAAAACTCACTTAACCTAAGCCCTCTTTTGGTATAGCAAAGAGCCCTCGTCTCCAAACAAACTGGTAATTTGTACAAGTCCCTTAACAGTTCTGTGATACTTAGTTTGCAGCTGTGAGGCAATTCACGGTCCTTCTTCTTTCACAAAGTGAAACACACTTTGCTCTGGTTTAGTTTCAAAGCGGGGAAAAATCAGCATACAAAAGGTCAAAGTCAGTAAAGCAGTCACGAAACACAAGGATCAGATAATCCTCCACAATGGCCAAACCCACAGGCTTCTATTTATAGCAGCCTCACTAATTACCACAGCCCCACCCAACCACAGGTGGCCTCATTTTCTTTGATAATAATCTCTCAGTTGTTGCTGCCTATGCATCGCTCTCCGCATGCGTGGCTGTATCATTAACTCTTGTTCCGAATCCAAGGAGGAGCTAGATAATTGATCTCCTTCTGAGCTGTCTGCCACACTCTCCTCTTCCCTGTCACTCATGTCGTCTTGGTCAGAGGAGCCTTCATCAGCAGATTCCACCGGGGGCAAAACAGGCCTGCAGCATGTGGATGTCACCCCCACATCCACAGTCCTTGGGGCAGGAGCTGGGCCAGAGCTAACCACAACAGTAAGGAGATATAAATTGAAATATTATGAGTAGCAGTGATGGGATCATGCGGGTAGGGTCAGGTACGCAGAACCAGTAGAAAAATTTTAGTCAGGTATACAGAACTGGTAGAAAAATGTTTTGAATCCCCCCCCCCCCACCTTCCGGGCTCTGGGTATGTTTTTCCTATCGCAGTAAATAAGGTTGAATGTGTATAATTTTAGATGAGCTGCGCTTGCATGCAAGTGTCTATATACACGTACAGTTTATATAGTAGATAATGTATATTTTGGTGTGTCTGTGTGTAATATGGCATATAACCATAGAATTAAATAGTATATTTTGGATGTTCAGTAATAGTAAATAGATGGGGATATTGTATCTCTTTGAGGCAAGGAGAGGCCAGGCACTCTAATCCTAACCCAAACCCTTGACGTGAATGATGTCAAGTTGGCCACCTTTAAGCCAGTCACATGACCTTTAAGCCACCCCCTGGTCACATGATCATCAAACCACTCCCAACTGGTCACATGGCCAGCAAGCCACACCCACAAAATAAGCCACACTTACAGTATGGTAGTAAAATTTTTGGCAGCCCTTCACTGATGAGAAGGGATGGGTGAGTTGCTTTTGGTTGTGAGCTTCAAGAGCAGGTAAGTTAAAGAACATAAGAACATAAGAAAGAAAGGATTTCTTTCAGAAGAAAAGGATTTAGGGGTAGTGATTTCTGACAGTCTCAAAATGGGTGAACAGTGCAGTCAGGCGGTAGGGAAAGCAAGTAGGATGCTTGGCTGCATAGCTAGAGGTATAACAAGCAGGAAGAGGAAGATTATGATCCCGCTATATAGAATGCTGGTGAGACCACATTTGGAATACTGTGTTCAGTTCTGGAGACCTCACCTACAAAAAGATATTGACAAAATTGAACGGGTCCAAAGACGGGCTACAAGAATGGTGGAAGGTCTTAAGCATAAAACGTATCAGGAAAGACTTAATGAACTCAATCTGTATAGTCTGGAGGACAGAAGGAAAAGGGGGGACATGATCGAAACATTTAAATATGTTAAAGGGTTAAATAAGGTCCAGGAGGGAAGTGTTTTTAATAGGAAAGTGAACACAAAAACAAGGGGACACAATCTGAAGTTAGTTGGGGGAAAGATCAAAAGCAACATGAGAAAATATTATTTTACTGAAAGAGTAGTAGATCCTTGGAACAAACTTCCAGCAGACGTGGTAGATAAATCCACAGTAACTGAATTTAAACATGCCTGGGATAAACATATATCCATCCTAAGATAACATACAGAAAATAGTATAAGGGCAGACTAGATGGACCAGGAGGTCTTTTTCTGCCGTCAGACTTCTATGTTTCTATGTTTCTATAAGAACATAAGAAGAGCCAGGCTGAATCAGGCCAAAGCCCATCGAGTCCAGCGTTCTATGTCACACAGTAGCCCACCAATTGTACATGGGGATCTTGAGCAGAAAGAGAAGGCAAAACCCTCTCTTTCCCCTGACCCCCAACAAATGGTACCCAAGGGAACCCTGCCTGCCTCAACCAACATAGAGGCAGCACTTGGACATCCGTTTCAATAACCACCGATACACTTGGCATCCATTTGTCTAATCCTGCCTTGAAGCTAGCCAGGCTGACAGCTAAAAATGCAAATGGTTATCAGCCACAAGGCAATACAAATGTTGATGATGTACATGTTGAGATGTCCATATGAATATAATGGAATGTGGCTGGCTATATCAGACAGCAAAAGCTTAGAGGGAAAGGAAGGTACATTATGGGACCCATCAATTAGGAATGTACACCTGGTGGGACCATGAAAAAGGCCCTTCTCGGTGGTGGTCCCTTCTTTATGGAATATCATTTCCCCCAAGTTTGATCGTGCCCCCCCCCCCGGTTGCTTTTCCAAAAGGCCCTAAAATGTGTTTTTTCTCAATGGACCTCTGGACCATGATTGGAGATAAAGGTGGCCCAAAGGTTATTTAATTGTATTGCTGCTATCCTGCATGTGATTGTGGAAGGGTTGTTTTGTTTTGTTTTGTTTTGTTTTGCTTTGCTTTGCTTTGCTTTGCTTTGCTTTGCTTTGCTTTGCTTTGCTTTGCTTTGCTTTGCTTTGCTTTGCTTTGCTTTGCTTTGCTTTGCTTTGCTTTGCTTTGCTTTGCTTTGCTTTGCTTTGCTTTGCTTTGCTTTTAATCTGGTGGATGTTTAAACCCTCCCAGAGTTACCTAAGTGTGGGCAGCTATATAAATGGCGCAATAAATCAATATGTGGACAAAAGTGACATGGTTCTTGTAGAGAAGTCAGAGATAACCGACCTTCTTCAATGTCTTCTTGCTTCCCTCCCATCTTCCTTACCACCACTACAGGTGAACGGTGCCACGACCTACTTACCTTTCCGCCTTGAAAGCGACAGAATGTGGGTCTTCTATCACGGAGACAACATTGTGCTTCGGACGGACTTTGGCTTGTTTGTCTCTTTCGATCAACTCTACCACTTGATCGTCCAGGTGCCGGAAGCCTATCAGAGCCAGATGTGCGGCTTATGTGGCAATTACAATGGGCATCCTCTCGATGACATCACCCTGCCCACTGGCCAGCCGGCCCTAAGCATGCAAACCTTTTCAGCTGCTTGGAAAGTGGACAGTCCGTCAGCCGCCTGCACCGAAGATTGTGCCGCCATAGTCTGTGGCGCATGTCAAGAGAGCCGGAAGGCCAGCTACATACACAGCACCCAGTGCGGCATTTTGCAGTCCACCTATGGACCGTTCAGTGCTTGCTATTCCACCATCAACCCGACGGACTTCTACAACAATTGCGTGCATGACCTCTGCAAGGCGAGGGGGAACCCCGTGATCCTCTGCCGAGCGATCCACAGCTACGTTGCTGCTTGTCAAGCAGCTGGCATCCAGATCGAACCCTGGAGGACAGCAAGCTTCTGTCGTAAGTCTTCTCCTAGGAAGACAGCTTCTACAAAGAGTGGGAGCTTCTCCTAAGTCTAATAATAAGGGAGAATGGGAGGTTTTCCATAGGGGTGAATGTCTGTAGCTCAGGTGTAGGATGTGGGTGAAGGTTCATTCTCTGAGCTTCTGGGTCGGTTTTTCCAAACATTTCATTACCAAGCTGGGTAACATCTTCAGTGGAGTTTAGGGGATGTCAGTGTCTGTGTTTATAAGGGCTTCAGGTGTGGGTGTGTCGAGTGTGGGTTCTTGTGATGGCTCTTGGGATGGGTCAGGTATGAGTCATCAGTGAGTCTTTTGATGGGTCTTTAGAATAGAATAGAATAGAGTAGAGTAGAGTGGAATGGAATGGAAAGGAATGGAATGGAAAGGAATGGAATGGAATAGAATAGAATAGAATAGAATAGAATAGAATAACAGAGTTGGCGGTCTTCTAGTCCAACCCCTTACTTAGGCAGGAAACCATATACCATTTTCAGACAAATAGTTACCCAACATCTCTTAAAAACGTACAGTATTGGAGCATATACAACTTCTGGAGGCAATTTATTCCATTGATTAATTGCTCTATCAGGAATTTTCTCTTTAGTTCTAAGTTGCTTCTGTCCCTGATTAATTTCCATCCATTGCTTCCTGTCCTCTCCTCAGGAGCTTTGGAGAATAGTTTGACTCCCTCTTCTTTGTAGCAGCCCCTGAGATATTGAAAGACAGTCTCAAAATGGGTGAACAGTGCAGTCAGGCGGTAGGGAAAGCAAGTAGGATGCTTGGCTGCATAGCTAGAGGTATAACAAGCAGGAAGAGGGAGATTGTGATCCCGCTGTATAGAGCGCTGGTGAGACCATATTTGGAATACTGTGTTCAGTTCTGGAGATCTCACCTGCAAAAAGATATGGATAAAATTGAACGGGTGCAAAGACAGGCTACAAAAATGGTGGAAGGTCTTAAGCATAAAAAGTATCAGGAAAGACTTAATGAACTCAATCTGTTTAGTCTGGAGGACAGAAGGGAAAAGGGGCGACATGATCGAAACATTTAAATACTGTTAAAGGGTTAAATAAGGTTCAGGAGAGAAGTGTTTTTAATAGGAAAGTGAACACAAGAACAAGGGGGCACAATCTGAGGTTTGTGGGGGAAAGATTAGAAGTAACGTGAGAAAATATTATTTTACTGAAAGAGTAGTAGATGCTTTGAACAAACTTCCAGCAGATGTGGTTGGTAAATCCACAGAAACTGAATTTAAACATGCCTGGGATAAACATAGATCCATCCTAAGATAAAATACAGGAAATAGTATAAGGGCAGACTAGATGGACCATGAGGTCTTTTTCTGCCGTCAATCTTCTATGTTTCTGTGTTTCTATGGAAGACAGCTATCATGTGTTCCAATATTTATCAGAGTGAAATTTTATGTGGAGTAGTTTGCTTGTGTCTGTCGGTCATTGGGGAGCTGGTCACGAAGGCAGCACGAGGCTCTGCCCACCCACCTGGATGCCGCCATTTGGGTTCTTTTACCATCTGTGCATGCACAGAATACTTTGTGCATGCGCAGAGCATAAAAGAACCCAAATGGCAGCTTCTGGGCAGATGGATGGAGCCTCACACTGCCTTCACAACCCTCTCTCCGACAACCAACAGGCACATCAGTTCTCTCTTTCTGAGTTGGAAGACATTTCTTTCATAGTAATCCAGCTTTATACGTCCTCATCCAACACCCAACTTCTGTCCTCCCTCTATTGTTGTTGTTATCGTTGTTGGTTGTACACTCGACTCAGTCCGATGTTTGGACCGGATTTGGCATTTTCCACCCAGCTGTCGACTTCTTCCCAAGGATTTGAGATAGGCAGATGTCATTTGATGGTATTAACGAGTATTTTACAATCACCCATTTGAGAAGCCCTGATTTTAAAGCGCGTTAGTCGACCTCATTCTAACATCCGCAGGAGAACCACTCAACTCTGGCAGTAATGTTTCCTCCTCGCAGGAGGAGATCCGTTGCGCATTATTTGAAGAAGAACTGCAGCTCAAATGGGGGGGGGGAAGCACATGGCTTTGCCTGCAGGAGATTATTAATTCAAGCCCAAGCAGTGTCAAGATGAGGTTTTATTTTGCCTATCGAACTAGTCCAGTGATGGCAAACCTTTTTTTTCTCCCCGGGTGCTGAAAGAGTGTGGTCGTGTGCTATTGTGCATGTGTGAGTGCCCACACCCATAATTCAATGCCTGGGGAGGGCTAAAACAGCTTCCTCCACTTTCTGGAGGCCCTCCGGAGGCCGGAAATGGCCTGTTTCCCAATTTCTGGTGGGCCTAGTAGGCTCGTGTTTTGCCTTTACCAGGCTCCAAAGGCTTCCCGGGAGCTGGGGAAGTGTAAAAATGCCCTCCCCCATCCCCCTTGGTGGCTCGCTGGAAGACAAAAGTGCCCTCCCCTACCACCACCACCCCGGGAGGTTCTCTGGAAGACAAAAAATGCCATCCCCTAACCCCCGGAGGTTCTCTGGAAGACAAAAATAATAATAATTTAATAATAATAATTTATTGGATTTGTATGCCGCCCCTCTCTGTAGACTCGGAGCGGCTAACAACAATAATAAAAACAACATGTACAATCCAATAATAAAAAACAACTAAAACCCCTATTATAAAACCAACATATACATAAACATACCATGCATAACTTGCAGTGGCCTAGGGGGAAGGGCTATCTCAACTCCCCCATGCCTGGCAGTATAAATGAGTCTTGAGTAGTTTACGAAAGACAGGGAGGGTGGGGGCAGTTCTAATCTCTGGGGGGAGTTGGTTCCAGAGGGCCGGGGCCACCTCAGAGAAGGCTCTTTCCCTGGGGCCCACCAAACGACATTGTTTAGTCGACGGGACCCGGAGAAGGCCAACTCTGTGGGACCTTATCGGTTGCTGGGATTCGTGCAGTAGCAGGCAGTTCCGGAGGTAATCTGGTCCAATGCCATGTAGGGCTTTAAAGGTCATGACCATCACTTTGAATTGTGACCGGAAACTGATCGGCAGCCAATGCAAGCCACGGAGTGTTGAAGAAACGTGGACGAATCTTGGAAGCCCCACGATGGCTCTCGTGGCTGCGTTCTGCACGAATGCCCTCCCCTACCCCCCAGGAGGCTATCTGGAAGACAAAAGTGCCCTCCCCTACCCCCAGGAGGCTCTCTGGAAGACAAAAGTGCCCAGAGCCTCTCTGGAAGACAAAAGTGCCCTCCCAGAGCCTCTATGCACACACAGGCACATTGGAGCTGAGTTAGAGCAATGGCTCATGTGCCAGCAGATATGCCTCCGCGTGCTGCCTGTGTCACCCATGGCATAGTTTCGCCATCACTAAGGTAGTAAATACAGAACTTGAGCAATCTCTCTTCCAATATACAGCTTCTCATGTTGCTCTGTGGCTGCTGCCTATGTCCTCTTTTCAAGTAACCTAATCATCTTCTTTTCTTGCAGCTATGAAATGCCCGGTCAACAGTAACTATGAACTCTGTACCCGGGCTTGTCCCGTCAGATGCAAAGAAGCAACCGTCATCACGAAGTGCCCCAACAACTGCGCTGAAGGCTGCCAATGCAAACCGGGCTTCTTTATGGCTGGGTACCACTGCGCCCCCATCAGTCAATGTCACTGCTTCCACAAAGGCACTTGGCTTAAGGCAAGTGAAAGCAGATAATTCTCGCGATTGTAAAGTTTGGTTTTGTTCTATTTAGCTTCTCATTTTCAGTAAGGTAGTACAGGTAGTTCTCGAATTATGACCAAGGTGCTTGACTGGAGTTATAACAGATCTCCCTAGAGTTTCTTAGAATCCAGTCCCAATGTTCCCAATGGTCATATGACTACATTTTAGAAACTCAGCTCCTATCCTGCATTTGCAGCATCCGACAATCAAAAAACGTGGTTTACAGGGTCTGCATATTGCCCCTTACAATCTGGGTCCTCGTTTTGCCAAACTCAGAAGGATGGAAGGCTGAGTCAACCTTGAGCTTACTGAGACGAGTCAACCTTGAGTCAGTCAGGCTCGAACTTCAGACGATGGGCAGAGTTTGCCTGCAATACTGCACTCTGACCACTGTGCCGCTACAGCTCCTGATGGAAAGTATAGGATAAGAGATTAGGAAGGTACAGTTAAGCCCCTTGTTCTCCCTTTTGCCTGGACAAAATGTAATGAGTAGTGGACGGACGAGAAGAATCTGATTATTATAAAATTTGGTATAAGTTCTATGAATGGCTGGATAAAAGAATGCTATTGTAAATATTGCAAGGTATATCAGATTATTATTATTATTATTATTATTATTATTATTATTATTATTATTAATTAGATTTGTATGCTGCCCCTCTCCAAAGACTCGGAGCGGCTCACAACAAAACATAGTACAAATCCAATGATTTAAAAAAAATTTAAAACTCTTAATATAAAAACAATCACACAGATGGTACAAAACTATGTGAACTTTTGTAAATAGTAAATATTGATAGTTTATACTTTTTTTTTCTTTTCATCACTTTTTTTTTTACCTTTTCTTAATATGATCTACAAGACTCTTATTTAAATTTCTTAGACTTCTGAAAAGTATGGAGCAGCTTGGGCTCCTTTTTTCTTTGTGTGTTTTTGTATGTGTCTTTGTCTTGTCTTGGAATTAAAAATCAATTTTAAAAAATTTAAAAAATAGGATGGGGGAGCTGCAGCCACTTCCAGCTAGGCAAAGGTCTCCCCAGAACCCCGTTTTGTGAGAACGGTGTAGCATGTGCTTAAAATCCCAAAGGTGCCTGCTTAATTTTATTTATTCATTCAATTTCTATGAGCTGTCAAGCCAATTAAGTAAATCTGGGCAACTTAACCTTGGAAGGATGGAAGGCTGAGTCAACCTTGAACTGGTCAGGATCGACCTCTTGGAATGCAGAATTAGCTTTCAGTACTGAATTCTAACCCAGTGATGGCTAACCTTTTCTGGACTGAGTGGCCAAAATGCGTGCATATGCACAGGAATGCGCACATCCTTGCTCAACCTCCAAAGTGCAATCTGCACATGTTGCCACCCTCCACACCTGCACATGTATATGTGTTCAGCCATGCGTGTGGCTCTTGTGTGTTCCTGGCCCTGTGCATGAGCACACCCCACATGCACTCCATGCATGTACATGCAGCCTCCTATGTGCGCCCTGCCCTCAGCGCATATACGTCAGAGTCCTGAAGACCAGCTGGCTGGTGGGAGGTGCACACGCAGGCTTAGCAGAACTGAGTTGGGGCGACTGATCGTGTACAATAGTACCTCTACCTTCAAACACCTCTACTTACAAACTTTTCAAGATAAGATTTTTTTTGCCTCTTCTCAAGAACCATTTACACTTACAAACTCGAGCCTCTGAAACTGTAACCAGAAAAGGCAGGGAGAAGCCTCTGTGGGGCCTCTCTAGGAATCTACTGGGAGGAAACAGGGCCAGAAAAGGTGGGGAGAAGCCTCTGTGGGGCCTCTCTAGGAATTTCCTGGGAGGAAACAGGGCCAGAAAAGGTGGGGGTGAAGCCTCCGTGGGGCCTCGCTAGGAATCTCCTGGGATGAATCAGGGCCAGAAAAGATGGTGAGAAGCCTCCGTGGGGCCTCTCTAGGAATCTCCTGGGAGGAAACAGAGCCGGAAAAGGTGGGGAGAAGCCTCCGTGGGGCCTCTCTAGGAATCTTCTGGGAGTAAATAGGGCCAGAAAAGGTGGGGGTGAAGCCTCCATGGGGCCTCGCTAGTAATCTCCTGGGATGAATCAGGGCCAGAAAAGGTGGGGAGAAGCCTCCGTGGGGCCTCTCTAAGAATCCCCTGGAAAGAAACAGGCCCTCCACCCTCCCTGTGGTTTCCCCAATCGCACGCATTATTTGCTTTTACATTGATTCCTATGGGAAAAATTGCTTCTTCTTACAAACTTTTCCACTTAAGAACCTGGTCACGAAATGAATTAAGTTCGTAAGTGGAGGTACCACTGTACTCTCAGAGAGGGCGCCCTGTGCCACCTCTGGCACGCATGCCATAGTTTCACCATCACGATTCTAACCACTGCGCCACAAGGGCTCTTTATTATGGTTGTTAAGCTGAGGACTACCTACAGACATAACATTCTGTCTTCTTCCAGTTTTTGTCATAACAACCCACGGAGGAGGCCGAGCTGAAAGGAAATGACTGATTGACTCAATAAAAGAACCGAGCAGGAGACAGCTAGTCACTACTTGATTTTGGCTCTCTGCCTTTTCCCTTTCAGTGATGCATGTTGAAATCGTCTGCAGGGTTGATGATTTAGGAAACGGAATAGCATCTGCATAGTAGCAAGGTGTTGATTCTCCAAAGTAGACGATCTATAGCTGTACGAAAGGGATCTCATGGATAAAGCGGGATTGCCAGCAGACAAAAAGATGTTAGCATATTCTCACTGCGGCATTCCAAAAGAGTAAAATGTTAAAGGATAATGAGGAATGAAACTTGGTTCAACAGTAGTAACCGAGAGAGGGATGTTAGAGTCCTAGTAGACTATCGCTTAAATAGGAGCCAGCGGTGTGCTGCAGCTGCCAAAAAAGGTTAATGCAATCCTAGACTGCATTAGAATAAAATAGAATTCTTTATTGGCCAAGTGTGATTGGACACACAAGGAATTTGTCTTGTTGCATGTGCTCTCAGCGTACATAAAAGAAAAAGATACATTTCTCAAGAATCATGTGGTATGACACTTAATGATTGTCATAGGGGTCAAATAAGCAATGAAGAAACAATCAATATTAATAAAAATCTTAGGAGACAAGCAACAAGTTATAGTCATACAGTGCTAAGTGGGAGGAAAAGGATGATAGGAATGATGAGAAAAAACTAGTAGAAATAGAAGTGCAAACTTAGTAGGTTTGACAGTGTTAAGGGAATTATTAGTTTAGTAGATGGCGTTCGGGGGAAAAATGTTATTGTGTCTAGTTGTCTTGGTGTGCAGTGCTCTGAAGCAATGTTTTGAGGGTAGGAGTTGAAACAATTTGTGTCCAGGATGTGAGGGGTCAGTAAATATTTTCACTGCCCTCTTAATAGAGGGATCACATGAAGTGTTAGTACTACTTGATGATGCCTAAGATCTCACTTGCGATAGAGCATTCATGTTTGATCACCACAATATAAAAAAGATGTTGAGACTCTGGAAAGATGATTAGGGGACTGGAGGCTAAAACATATGAAGAACGATTGCAGGAATTGGGTATGGCCGGTCGAGTGAAAAGAAGGGTTAGGGGTGACATGATAGCAGTGTTCCAATATTTAAGAGGTTGTCACAAAGAAGAGGGGGCCAAGCTATTCTCCAAAGCACTTGAGGGTAGAACAAGAAGCAGCAGATGGAAGGAAACTAATCAAGGAGAGAAGCAACTGAGAACTATGGAGAAATCTTCTGACAGTTAATCAGTGGAACAACTTGCCTCCATAATTTGTGGGTGCTCCCACACTTGAGACTTTTAAGAGATTAGACATCCACTTGCCTGAAATATTACAGGATCTCCTGCTTGAGCGGTGGGGGGAGGGGGCTGGACTAGAAGACCTCCAAGGTCCCTTCCAACTCTCTTCTTCTGTATACTATTCTAAATGGGAGGAGGAATGAAAATAAAAAGGGGAATAAGGATAAAATCAGAGTGGGAAAAGAGGGGCGATCCATATTAATAGAAATAAGGAATCCATCCAGGGGCAGATTCCTCTTACCTGCTGTTATCGGTGTGCTGTGATTCTTGCACGTGTTTACTACGCACTCGCAGGGAGCAAAAAAAGACCAAAAATTCAAGGAAAAAGATGGTGGCGCCCGAAGGACCGGCACTGGAGCAGTTGTGTGCAAATTGTGCAATCTCGCAGCCACTACTAATGCAGAGTTGCCTACTGCACTAGTAACAACCCACCACTGAATCCATTTATCAAGGCCAATAAAAGTGGAAGGTTGATATTTAGTTATTTATAGTTGTTTAGTTATTTAGTTTTTAGATATTTAGTTATTCAGTTATTTAGTTATTTAGTTATTTAGTTATTCAGTTATTCAGTTATTCAGTTATTCAGTTATTCAGTTATTCAGTTATTCAGTTATTTAGTTATTCAGTTATTTAGTTATTTAGATATTTAGTTACTTAGTTATTCAGTTATTTAATTATTTAATTATTTAGTTATTTTTAGTTTTTTAGTTATTCAGTTATTCAGTTATTCAGTTATTTAGTTATTTAGTTAATTATTTAGTCATTCAGTTATACAGTTATTTAGTTATTTAGTTATTTAGTTACTTAGTTATTGAGTTATTTAGTGATTCAGTTATTTAGTTATTTAGTTATTTAGTTATTTTTAATTTTTCAGTTATTTAGTTATTTATTTGAAATATATGCTGCCCTTATCCGAGGACTCAGGGTCGCTTAAATATTAGATAGGATAATTAGATAAGGTTTTGCAAATATGCAATTACACCCCAGTAATTGTGATCACCATCTTATTAATGTAAATACATCCAGCCACGGATGCTGGCCATTTCTTAGCTCTCACCCTTGAACCTGCTGTATTTTCATTGCAGCCTGGGACTCCCACGATCACAGCCAATTGCATGGAGAGATGTCTCTGCGAACGCCAAGGCCATCTGACGTGCACTCCCTTCCCGTGTGCCGCTGGAGAAACCTGTGCCCTGAATAATAACACGTGGGGCTGTGTCCAGCATGAAGGACGCTGCACGATTGCCCACGAGCACATCTTCACCTCTTTCGATGGTGTATCGGGGAAGCTGCCCACTGAGGGGTCCTTCGAGATCACGGCCCTTGTCAACGCCAAGTCAAGATCTTGGTTCCGGGTGGTGGTGCAAGTGAAAAAATGTCCCCAGTGTGCAACACCCGGTGTGGTCTCGGTCACTGTCTATTTTCACAAACTGATTGTGCTGGTGAATAGGGACAGCTCAGTCTCGGTAAGAAACAACGACCGGCGGGTGATCACTCTCATGTTTTATTCACCTACTCTGCATTACTTATAATAATAATAATAATAATTCATAATAATAATAATTTATTGGATGTGTATGCCGCCCCTCTCCGTAGACTCAGGGCGGCTAACAACAATGATAAAAACAGCATGTGACCATCCAATAATAAAACAACTAAAAACCCTTAATATAAAACCAAACATACACACAGACATACCATGCATAACTTGTAATGGCCTAGGGGGAAGGAATATCTCAACTCCCCCATGCCTGGCGGCATAAGTGAGTCTTGAGTAGTTTACGAAAGACAGGGAGGGTGGGGGCAATTCTAATCTCCTGGGGGAGTTGGTTCCAGAGGGCCAGGGCCGCCACAGAGAAGGCTCTTCCCCTGGGGCCCGCCAAACGACATTGTTTAGTCGACGGGACTTGGAGAAGGCCAACTCTGTGAGACCTTATCGGTTGCTGGGATTCGTGCGGTAGCAGGCGGTTCTGGAGGTAGTCTGGTCCAAAGCCATGTAGGGCTTTAAAGATCATGACCAACACTTTGAATTGTGACCGGAAACTGATCGGCAGCCAATGCAAGCCATTATAGTCCTATCTATCTCTTTCTTCCTTCCTTCTTCGCCTTCCACGGGATTTCTAATCACCTAATTGCCTTTCCTCCCCCCCCTTTCCCTTTCCACCTAGTTGTCTCTGTCTGACCTAGACTGCCACAGCTAATGAACAAATCAATGAGGTGTAAATTTTATAATGAAAGGTACCAGGAGCAACGGAGACCCAGCTGCAGTGAAGTTATAGTCAACGTACTCTTACGAGACTAGGAGGTAACACAGAGATCAAATGAAGGAAGGCACATATACATGTCCCGGGATAATATTGCAGGGTCCGATCTGGGTCAGTCTCTAGGACCAGAGGTTTAATCTTCCGAGCGTGCGAACTCATGCTGGAGCCCATCCTCAGGGAACTTCTCTCTAGCAGAGTGTGTGTTTTTGGCTATTCTGAGTGTGGTATTTATATGGTGCCTGTTGTGTGTGGCTTTTTTTAGTTGTTTTTTTTAAATATTTTTTTTATTAAAGGTTTTTATTTATAAAACACAGGCATAAATAGTAAGACAAACAAAGCACTAAAAAAAGATTTGGACAGTTTTGTGACATTCAATTTTTTCAATTCAATTTATTAGATTTGTGTGCCGCCCCTCTCCAAAGACTCGGGGTGGCTCACAACCACAATAAAAACAATATTCTAGCGAAAACAAATCTAATAATAAAGCACATAAATACCCTATCATATTTAAAAAGCAAACAACACATACATATCCAAACATAAATATAAAAAAGCCTGGGGGAAAGGTGTCTCAACTCCCCCATGCCTGGCGGTATAGATGTGTCTTCAGTAATTTACAAAAGACAAGGAGGATGGGAGCAGTTCTAATCTCCGGGGGGAGTTGATTCCAGAGAGCCGGGGCCGCCACAGAGAAGGCTCTTCCCACATTGTTTAGTCAACAGGACCCGGAGAAGGCCAACTCTGTGGGACCTTATCAGTCGCTGGGATTTGTGCGGTAGCAGGCGGTTGCGGAGGTACTCTGGTCCAATGCCATGTAGTGCTTTAAAGGTCATAGCCAACACTTTGAAATGTGACCGGAAACTGATCGGCAGCCAATGAAAGCTACGGAGTGTTGCAGAGACGTGGGCGAATCTAGGAAGCCCCACAATGGCTCTCGCGGCCGCATTCTGCACGATCTGAAGTTTCCGAACACTTTTCAAAGATAGCCCCATGTAGAGAGCATTGCAGTAATCGAACCTCGACATGCCTTCGTTACAATTCTAATAGTGTTTCTTTTCTATCACACAGAACATATTTACATCATATAGATAAAATCTAGGTAATGGTCTTAATTAGGTATATCTATCTTTTTTTACCCTTATTTTTATTCCCCAAATTTCCTATCACTTATTAACTCTTATTAAAAAAAGAACAAAATAGCTTTTCTAGTTGTGGATTGGGGTGTTGTGGGCTGGCTATTAGGTCATTGGCTGTTGTTTCCTTCTGCTGTTATACCTTTACCTTCTAAGCTTGACTGGTCTTCCACAATTCACTACACAATGTCTCCAGGTAACTTGTGGATTTGCATTTTCTAGGTGAACGGTCATCCTGTACACCTCCCAGCTCAGCCGTCTAAGGAGGTCTCCATAACGCTGCTCCAAGATACGGTGATAGTGGCACATGAATCAGGTGTACGGGTTCTCTATAGTACTGGGGGCGACTTAACGGTGACAATCAGCGCAAACCTGGCCAACAAAGTGTTCAGATCCTGTGGGAACTTCAACGGTAACGGTGCAGATGACCTAAGGCTCCCGCATGGTAGGAAGGCCCACACCATTACTGAAGTCCTGAAGTACTGGACTGTTAGAACGGGAATACAACAAGGTACGTAAGGACAGTCTTTCTTCTTCTTAATATTTTTCTAGTTTTGCTCTCTAATTTAACACCACCTTTAAGGTGGAAACTAATGTAGGAGAGAACCAACATAGAACGGAAAAGGAATTTCCTGGCAGAACAATTAATCTGTGGAACAACTTGTCTCCAGAAGTTGTAGGTGCTCTAACACTGGAAGTTTATTTTTAAAAAGAGATTGGATTATCATTTGTCTGAAATGGTATAGGGCAGGGGTCTCCAATCTTTCCAGCTTTGTGGTCTGGTGGTAAGAGGGGGGGAGAGAAGGTTATGGTTCTACACAAGCAGCATTTGTGTAAAGTGACCAGATTATAACTTCGTTAAAACGGGACACTATTGTTTATTTAATTATTTAATTATTTATTTGTTTATTTATTTATCTATCTATCTATCTATCCATCCATCCATCCTTCCTTCCTTCCTTCCTTCCTTCCTTCATTCATTCATTCATTCATTCATTCATTCATTTCTTCCTTCATTCATTCTTTACTTCTTTACTTCTTTACTTCTTTGCTTGCTTGCTTGCTTGCTTGCTTGCTTGCTTGCTTGCTTGCTTGCTTGCTTGCTTGCTTGCTTGCTTGCTTGCTTGCTTGCTTGCTTGCTTGCTTGCTTGCTTGCTTGCTTGCTTGCTTGCTTGCTTGCTTGCTTGCTTGCTTGCTTGCTTGCTTGCTTGCTTGCTTACTTACTTATTTACTTATTTATTTCACAGCTTATTTCAAAACCCACTCCTTTACGGCACCTTGATTCAAGACCAGTTTTCATAAACACCAACATTCCGAGGAATGCAGTCTGGACTTCATCATGGATGGATGGAAGAGAAAATTCCTTTCTTTATATGAACTCATTCAATTAGCATCTCTGGAAAAAAAAAATCTGCATTTGAGCACATTGGGCAGTGGCGTTTACAGCTAAAATGGTAAAAGTATGTATATTAAAAACCCACAGGCGCATCAGTATTTGGAGAAGAGAATCCACAATTTCATTACATTAAGGGAACTGGGTGAGAAAGGGATTCCCCAAGGGATTGTGTGAATTTTTATGTATTTTTAAAATATGTATATTGAATACTGAATGCAAATTTGACAAATTCATCTTTTCAAACAAGCAGGAATATCTTCTAGTGCATGGTTTCCTAACCTTAGTAACTTTAAGCCTGCATGACTGGTTTGGGAATTCTGGGAGCTGAATTCCACGTGTCTTAAAGTTGTCAAGGCTAGCTGCAGAATTCCGGGCGTTGAAGTCCATGTGTGTTAAATTTGTCAAAGTTGGGAAACTTTGTTCTAGTGTCCCAGACCACAAGTGAGCAACTGGTCTTGTAAGCAGAACATAGCATCTTTTGTTCTGCTGCCAACAGCTAACTCCCACCAACTGGATTCACATATCCTACAAACTTACTTATTAATTAACATAACCAGCATACTGATGTCTGAATCCCACCATTGAGTCACAAATGCTGAAGCCCCAGCAATTGAAATGATTGTATTTAACTCAGATTCTAGCTAGGATCTGGTTTTTGAGCAGGATTTTTTTTTTTTACTTTGATGTTTTCTATTACTTTACCTACCAAACACCAATCTGAAATGCATGATTTGCTGAATTGATGCGGCGACCATATTTGAGGTGCAAAAGTTCAGTTGACCACCAGGTGTCCCCAGAGATTTCCACCTCTTCGCTGCTGTCTGGTGGTCATTCAGATACTTGCAATCTAGATACGGTAGCTCTAAATATACATAGTAGCCGTTGATGGCAACATATGGTTTAGATATATAGCTTTTATTTTATTTTATCTTTTTGGTGGTGAGGGAGGTTGAATGTTTTGAATCATTTTGAACTAATGCTATTGAAACTGTTAGAATCAATTAAAGCTTTTGATAAAAGATTTTGCAGTTTTTCATGCTGTTTACATTAAACTTGTTGCAGCTTTAACAGAAACCTTTACACTGTATTCATACAGTTTCATATAAAAGCCATTCCAAGGAGGAAGAACTTAGCAGGCTCTGTAGAATAGTGAGAATAGGGGATGGTGGAATTTAATTGGTTGCAATGTCTTTGGACTTTCAATCTTTCTTATACACACCGAGGCAACCAAATGCAGGTACACATGAACAACAAATCCACCTACAATTTTGCTAAAGGCTATAGCTATTGATTCAGCCCCAAAGATAAGTCAGAAGAATTCCATAAACATGTTCTCTCATTCAAACCTCACATCCATCACCTGTCTCGCATTCAAAGAACCCACTGGCCCATTTTAATAAACAATGATCCCTCGTCACAATCAAAGCCTTAAGCTAGGAGCAAGAGGAGGAGGTTAAACCAAGATCTAGCTACCATGGGGGGGGAAAAACAGCAACCCAAACAATGAAGATTTGAAGCAAGACTCTTTATTAAAATACAGTGATTTCTGGGTTGCCAGTCAAACTGACCGAGATATAGCAAAAACAACAATAGATTGAGTAAAGATTGTAGAAGAGATGGAAAAGGTGTATTGGCAATCATTAATCACACAGAAAAAGCATCCAAATCTATATCGGCAATCAAATAGTTAGATTTGGCCTTGAAAACAGCACCCCACTTTTCATGTTCCCCCTTATTCCTTTTGGTTACGATGATCAGATGAGCCGTTTTGATCCTTCTCCACGAAATACAAGCCTTGCTACCCCCTTCCACAGGATCGCATGAAACTAAATTATTATGGCAAAGGGTCCCCATAGAAGGAATCAATTTTTTAAATTAAGAGAATCTACTTTTACAGAGTTTCGAATTCCGCGTGGCTTAGCTTCGTTGGAACGATTCCTGTGGAAACTCAGACCTCCGCAAAGTTCTGCCTCCCACGTCAACGTCCTTTTGATGGTGGAGACTTTCTTCCCGATTTCAATCCACTATCCGATTAGCATCATCCGATCAGCCTGTTCAATCTCATCCCTAGGCACACTATGAAGTAAAAGAGAGATAAAGCATAAGGAGAAGGAAGGACGTTTGAGAAACGGTGTCTAGCAAAGAACACAAAGCAAATAGGGATTTTTAGAGAGCAACGTGGTCATCGCAAGGGAACGTACGGTACTAATTTCGCTATCAGAGCGATCTTACTGCTGAGATCTTGGTCTCCTTTTCCGGTTCATGTCCCTGACTTGGTTAGTTTCTCTGACTTGTCTTCAGCTGTTCCTATATATTATGTGGGTTCTCCTTTATTTATTGATTGATTTATTGATTAGATTTGTATGCCGCCCCTCTCCGTAGACTCGGGGTGGCTCACAACACAATAAAACAGTTCATGACAAATCTAATAATTTACAATTTAAAGTATTTTTTAAAAACCCATTATTAAGCAAACATACATACAAACATACCATACATAAATTGTATATGCCTGGGGGAGATATCTCAGTTCCCCCATGCCTGACGACAAAGGTGGGTTTTAAGCAGCTTATGAAAGGCTAGGAGGGTAGGGGCAGTTCTAATCTCTGGGGGGAGCTGGTTCCAGAGAGTCGGGGCTGCCACAGAGAAGGTTCTTCCCCTGGGGCCCACCAACCGACATTGTTTAGTTGACGGGACCCGGAGAAGGCCCACTCTGTGGGACCTAATCGGTCGCTGGGATTCATGCAGCAGAAGGCGGTCTCAGAGATATTCTGGTCCGATGCCATGAAGGGCTTTAAAGGTCTTTATCTCTGTGTTGATGGTTGAGTGTGTGATAGGGAAGTGGCTGAGCCCAGTAGACTGGAATACAAACTATACTGTTCAAAAAATTAAAATAAAGGGAACACTTAAAAAAACAAAATACAGTGATACCTCGTCTTACAAACGCCTCGTCATACAAACTTTTAGAAATACAAACCCGGGGTTTAAGATTTTTTTGCCTCTTCTTCCAAACTATTTTCACCTTACAAACCCAAGCCACTGCCACTGGGATGCCCCGCCAGCGAAGCCCCCATTTTTGCGCTGCTGGGATTCCCCTGAGGCTCCCCTCCAGGGGAAACACCACCTCCGGACTTCCATGTTTTTGTTTTTGTGATGCTGCAGGGGAATCCCAGCAAAAACAGGCACTTTGCTGGCAATGGAAGTCTGGAGGTGGGGTTTCCCAGCGAGGGGAGCCTCAGCGAAATCGTAGCATCACAAAAACATGGAAGTCCGGAGGTGGGCTTTTGAGGACTTCCATGTTTTTGCGATGCTGCAATTCGCTGAGGCTCCCCTCACTGGGAAACCCCACCTCCAGACTTCCGTTGCCAGCGAAGCACCCGTTTTTGTGCTGCTGGGATTCCCCTACAGCATCACAAAAACACGGAAGTCCAGAGGTGGGGTTTCCCATGGAGGGGAGCCTCAGGGAAATCCCAGCAGCGCAAAAACGGGCGCTTCGGCTGGCAAAAGGAGTGAGTTTTGGGCTTGCATGCATTAATCGCTTTCCCATTGATTCCTATGGGAAACATTGTTTCTTCTTACAAACTTTTCACCTTACAAACCTCGTCCCGGAACCAATTAAGTCTGTAAGACGAGGTATCACTGTATAACTGTGACCCCTGCTTTCTGGTATGATCTGCAAAGTCTCATGTATGCCACCCAAATCTTTACTGTATGCAGATCTCCCCCGCACCCTCCCACCCCATTCATGTCCACAGAAGGAGAAGCCTTCAAGTGAATTGTTAATACCACTTCATAAGGCCTTAGTAAGACCATACTCGGAATACTGCATTCAGTTTTTGGTCGCTATGATGCAAAAAGGATGTTGAGACTCTAGAAAGAGGGCAGAGAAGAGCGACAAAGATGATTAGGAGACTGGAGGTTAAAACATTTAATTGCTAGAATTGGGTATGTCTAGTTTAATGAAAAGAAGGACCAGGGGAGACACGATAGCAGTGTTCCAATATCTATGGGGCTGCCACAAAAGTACGGGAGTCAACCTATTCTTCAGAGCATCTGATGGTAGAACAAGAAGCAATGGGTGGAAACTAATCAAGGACAGAAGCAATTTAGAGCTAAGGAGAAATTTCCTGACCATTAGGACAATTAACCAGTGGATCCAGTGGAACAACTTGCCTCCAGAAATTGTGAATGCTCCAACACTGGAAGTTTTTAAGAAGAGACTGGGTAACCATTTGTCTGAAGTGATGTGTGGTTTCCTGCCTAAGTAGGGGGTTGGACTACAAGATCTCCAAAGCCCCTTCCAACTCTATTACAGTGATACCTCATGATACGAACCTCTCATCATATGAACTTTTCGAGATATGAACCCAGGGTTCGGAATTTTTTTGCCTCTTCTTACGAACTTTTTTCACCTTACAAACCTGCTGCCGCCACTGAGATGCCCCGCCTCCGGACTTTCGTTGCAAGCCAAGTGCAGGTTTTTGCAATCCTGGGATCCCCTGAGGCTCCCCTCCATGGGAAACCCCACCTCCTGACTTCCGCGTTTTTGCAATGCTGTAGGGAAATCCCAGGAGGAGAATCCCAGGATCGCAAAAACGGGCGCTCTGCTGGGCAGAGTAGGGGGGACAAAAACAGGAAGAAAAGACTCATGGAGCTCAAGGGAGGAGAAAGGTTTGGGGGAGATGAGCAGAGTAGGGTGGACAAAAACGGGAGGCAAGGACTCATGGAGCTCAAGAGAGGCTCTTTTCACCTTGCTTCTTTGGGACTCCCTCCACCCACTCTGTTTGCCTCAACTTTGTCTGGCCACCGCTTTTTTTTTTAAGCCTTAATATTTTTCAGAGAGGGGAGGGGAGGCATATAAATCCAATAAATAAATTTTCGATTCTCCTAATGGGCTTGCACGCATTATTGGCTTTTCCATTGATTCCTACGGGAAACCTTGTTTCATCTTACGAACTTTTCACCTTACGAACCTTGTCCTGGAACCAATTAAGTTCGTAAGACGAGGTATTACTGTATTCTATTCTACAAGCCCCAGGAACCCTGATGCTTCCTCTTAAAATGGATGGAGCAGCTGGGAGACCTAAGGTACACACACTAGAGCCTTTTCACTGCAAGGGAATGTGTATAAATCTGAGCTCTGTTAAATATGTCCAGGAGGTCAGACTCCAGTATTTCCAGCCGTTCGCTCGGGTACATTTACAGTTTTGTGATTTACAACAGAATAAAAAAAACGTTGTTATCTATTTCGGAGGGGGAAACGTTTTGGTGAGTGACAAATGGCTCCCAGATGCAGCCATATCTTTCTCCTGCATTGAGGGCAGCAGAAGCTCTCGGCTCTGCCTGTCAGACATTAATGGCCCCTCTTCCAAACGTCGCCAGCCCATGATGCTGCATCAAAGCACCTGTTTCCCAGAGCATTTAAAAAAAAAAAAAACCATTGGAGACCATAGCTAAGAGCCAGAGAAGAGATTCCAAAATGTTAAATGGGGAAAAAAAAAACCACAATGTCCACAAATGCCTTCATTACATTTCAAGGTCATAAGAAACATAGAAACATGGAAACACAGAAGATTGACGGCAGAAAAAGACCTCATGGTCCATCTAGTCTGCCCTTATACTATTTCCTGTATTTTATTCCCTGCAAGAGGTACGTGTCTGGTAACCTTACTTTCCAGATAACCCTCGTATATAGGAATATAAATCCCTTCATTACATTCAATTAGACATACCCAGAGCTGAAGAAACTTTTTGGATGAAAAGCAAAATGTCTTCAAAGAAAAACACCAAGAAAGCCCAGTTGAAAAAAACCCAACATCTTTTGGACAACCATAGCCTGGAGGATTGGGAATCTCCATAGATTTTCAAGTCAATGGTTCTTTTAGAAAGTTGATAGCTCAGCTTGCTGGTTTTAGTCGTGTCTGCCCATCTCTGTTTCTCAACTGAGGGAGCCAGAATTGTCTGAAGATCATATGAACCTATTTATCTACTCACATTTGCAATACTTTCCAACTGCTAGGTGGGCAGGAGCTGGGCCAAAGACAGAAACTCGTCCCGTCTCTTTTTTTAAATATTTTTTTACCCTGCTGTTCTGTTCGGGTCGTATGTGACCCGAAGCCAAGTTTGAGTCCCTGTAAAAAATTTTCCCTGCATATCTGAAACTTGAAATTTCATGTAGTTTCATCATTTCAGGGGTTCTCTCTATGAGAATTTTTTTTGGGGGGTGGGGGGCTTAGCTTTTGCTGGGCAAAAAAAGTTACAAATCTTCTGTTCCCGGGTCACCCTGACCCGGACCGAAAACTCTTCATTTGCAGTGCTTATGTTTGGTCTTTTTGAAAGCTTTTTTCACTTGGAAAGTAGTCTGAACATTTCTGCACACAATGATATGAAAATTGAAATGAAAAAAGTAAATCTTATTGGTTTATTTTGTGGATATAATGCACGCCCCCCCCCCGTTTTTGTGAATTTTTTTTCAATTTATGGATAGTTTTGCTTGCAAAATGCATTCTATTTTACTAAAGTTGGTGTGGGATTGGTAGCTTGAACATTTCTGAATATAAGAAAAATATAAAGGAACTGAAAAAAATGATTCTTATTGGTTTTTTAACATCAGAAATAAGGCCTCCCCCCTCCCCCTTGGCTGCTTGCAACCATTTTCACTTTTTATTTTTTTATGCTCCAAATCCGAAATATTCTTTAAAATCTTAGGCATTCATTTACTCAATTTAACAATACTGATCATCAAAAAAATATTTGTGGGGGTGGGGGAAATTTTTTTTTCTGGACAAAAAAAAAGTCACGTTTAGTCTGTTCGGGTCATATAGACCCGGACCAAAATGATTTTTTTAGGTACTTGAATTTGGTCTTTTTGAAAACTTTTTCAACTGGAAAACTAGTTTGAACATTTATGAACATAATGATATGAAAATTGAACTGGAAAAATTGAGACTTATATTTTTATTTTGATCAAAAAGCCCCTCCCCCCATCCTTTTTTAATTTCGTGTCAATTTCTATTTTTTAAGGCTACAAATCCCTAAGGAATTTTCCCCCAAAAGGTTTGATATACTAAATTGAACATTTCTGAATATAAGAAAAATATAAATGAACTGAAAAAAATGGTTCTTATTGGTTTATTTTTGCCACAAAAGGGCCACCCCCCCCTCGGCCTTGCTGTGTGCCATTATTGTCACTGTTTATACATATTTGTCTAGAAATATTTGGAATATCCTTTTGAAAATCAACCACATTGTAGCCAGAGAACTAATTTTATGAAACAAATCCATTTTACTAAAAAAAAGTATGTAAGTTTGAAATTAACAGCATAATTTTTATATAAATTGAAATAATTGAGGCATAATTTATGTGCAAAATAAACCAATATGCATCAATTTTTCCAGTTCAATTTTCATATCATTATGTTCAGAAATGTTCAAGCTACCAATCCCACACCAACTTTAGTAAAATAGAATGTATTTTTCTAGCAAAACTATCCATAAAGTGAAGACTATTTAAAAAAAACGGGGGGGGCGTGCATTTCATCAACAAAATAAACCAATATGCATCAATTTTTCCAGTTCAATTTTCATATCATTATGTTCAGAAATGTTCAAGCTACCAATCCCATACCAACTTTAGTAAAATAGAATGTATTTTTCAGGCATAATTATCAATAAACCTAAAGAAAATTCACAAAAACGGGGGGGGAGGCATATTTATGTGCAAAATAAACCAATAAGGATTAATTTCTTCAGTTCAATTTTCATATCATTGTGTGCAGAAATGTTCAGACTACTTTCCAAGTGAAAAAAGTATTCAAATTGACCAAACATAAGCACTGCAAATGAAGAGTTTTCGGTCCGGGTCAGGGTGACCCGGGAACAGAAGATTTGTTACTTTTCTTAAACAGAACAGCAGGGTTAAATTATTTTTTAACAAATTTATATATCACATAACATAAAACAGTGCATAGTGAAATGTGCCACACACACATTCCCCACCACCAAATCGGGGGTGTTTCTTGTGTAGTCCACTTGACCCAAGAGCAATATATCTATTTACATATTATAGAGTGATTCCAATTTATTTCTTGTAGCTTGGTCTCGGATTCTGCTTGTCATATATCGTCTTACCTTGTCCCACTGTCCCATCAGTTGTCCCAACTCAGTTTCATTATCCGAATTTATCCTTTTATCCATAATTTCAAATTGAATACAGTCCACCATGTACCTATACCAATTTTGCATTGTCCATTTTGTCGCATCCTTCCAACCCAAAACTATTACTGCCTGAGCGCTTTCTATTGCTGCTTTTTTTATTTCTCTAAATTCTCCCATCGCATTGCTTTTTACTAGCACTGCCATTTCCTTAGTGATTGTCCATTGTATATTTAGCATTCTATTGATATCCTCTTTCACTTTTTGCCAAAATTCCTGCACTATCGGGCATTCCCAAAACATATGCATAAACACTCCTTTGTCTTGACACCCAAGCCAACAATTCCCCCTGACATTCTGCTGAAAATGTGCGAGTTGAACGGGAGTAAAATACCACTTATGTAATATTTTCCTTCTCATTTTCCTGATTCTTGTACTTTTAAATTGAAATTTTTTAAAAAAAAAAAGGAATTTTTTTTTAAAGTGCCATTTGGATCTCAAACACAGGCTGTCCACTTTCCAGCTAACTAGCCCAGCACCCTTAACCATTGAGCCACCGTTTCCCACACACACAAACTTAATTCAAGTAAAGCATTATTATCAATAGATTAGCCTGGAAGACAGGGGAAGAAGGATCTGTCGGGAGAAATAATCAAAAACTCATTTACCAGATCAGCGAAATCTCTTGCCGTCCAAGACAACAAGAGCTGTAAAACGGTGCTGACGCCCACTCCGTCTGGCCCCTTGAAGTCATCCCTCAGGTTGAAGTTGAAGTTTCCACATGCTCCGCACACTCTCCCTGACAAATCCAGGCTGGCGGACACGGCTACTCTGCCATTTGGGCCAAATGATATTTGAAGCTGAGGTGTCTGCAGGACGATCACGTCGCCGGTCAAGTCAAACTTCACTAGGTTGGTGACCTCGAATGGGATTCTCTTCGGCTGCCCATTCACCTGGAATGCACAAACAGAGACCCAATAAAGTTATTTATTTATTTAGATTAGATTAGATTTATTGGATTTATATTTATTTATTTTATTTATTTATTATTTAGATTTGTATGCCGCCCCTCTCCGCAGACTCAGGGCGGCTCACAACAATAGCAAAAAAAAACAGTACATAGTGACAAATCCAATGCCCACCAATCCAATTACAATTTTAAGTTAGGAAATTCATAAAACAATCCCAATATATATAAAAACAAGCACACAATCAATCAAAGAGCAAAACAACATGGGCAAGGGGGAGATGTTTTAGTTCCCCCATGCCTGACGGCAGAGGTGGGTTTTAAGGAGTTTACGAAAGGCAAGGCGGGTGGGGGCTGTCGGGATTAGAAGAACCTTTACCTTAAGCAAGGCGCTCAGTCCGTGAGGAGTGAGCCAGGACCTTCCGGAGGTGATGGTTATTGAAGTACAGACAAAGCATGTTCGAATGAACAAATTACTTTTATTAGAAAAGTATAAAAATAAGAAATGTCTGAAGAGACACAAGATGGCACATCTTATAGCTAGAGAAGATGAACCGTAAAGATGGATCTCTAAGTTAGAGACCGCCCTTCTTCATCAAGAAGAGAGGATGTGAGCAAACAGGTTACATCACACAGGAGGAGCTACATTACTAGACAGAGTTAACTATCTAACTACTGGATGTTTCTCAATGTCTTTGGGGGCTGGCAATTTCCAGCGCGACAGGGGCAATCCTAATCTCAGGGGGGAGCTGGTTCCAGAGGGTCAGAGCCACCACAGAGAAGTCTCTTCCCCTGGGTCCCGCCAGACGACATTGTTTAGTCGACGGGACCCGAAGAAGGCCGGCAAAATTAATTAATTTATTGTATTTATATGCTGCTCATTCCAAACTGACTCATAGTGGCTAACAATAGGAATAAATACAGCAATAATAGTTAAAAGTTAAAAATCTAACAATAAAAGTCAATAACAACAGTAATAACAGACCTGGGCAAGGGGTGGCCCATGGGCCGCATCTGGCCTGCCTGCTATCTGTGACCTGTCCACGGAGGTCGGGGTCCGCTCCAGTGTGAGGATGAAAGAGCTGACCGCATCTGCTGGGACGCGGAGGAGGAACCGTAGGAGTCCTGGCAAACGTGGTGAGCTCTTTCATCCTCGCACTGGAGCGGACCCTGACCTCCTACTGAGAGTGGCTGAGCACAGAAACCACGCAAACACTGCAGCTCAGTGACTGTGGTGCACTGTGTTGCCATAAAGCAAACAATTAGGGGTCTGTAGAGTAAGTCTGGGTGTTTAGGTCAGGCCAGGGTCTTTAGAGAGGTCAGCGTCAAAAAATCCCCTAACTGTGAGCAGTACAGGAGTGGTACACAGATACCGCGTGGTTCCTCCCCTGTCCCCTGCAGCAGCTACTAGTGCTCTGAAAAGATAGCATATGTATACTATTTATTTATTTATTTATTTATTTATTTACTTACTTACTTACTTACTTACTTACTTACTTACTTACTTACTTACATACTCGGGGGGGGGCTAACAACAGTAAAAAAGACAATGTAAACAAATCTAATATTAAAAATAATCTAAGAAACCCCAATTTAAAGAACCAATCATACATACAAGCATACCGTGTATAAATTCTATAAGTCATGGGGGGAGAGGGAAATTTCAATTCCCCCATGCCTGACGACAGAGGTGGGTTTTAAGGAGCTTGCGAAAGGCAAGGAGGGTGGGGGCAACTATTATTATTATTATTATTATTATTATTATTATTATTATTATTATTATTATTATTATTATTATTATTTGTATGCCACCCCGAGTCTTCGGAGAGGGGCGGCATACAAATCCAAATAATAAATAAATAATAAATAAATAAATTATTATTATTGTTGTTGTTATTGTTATTGTTATTGTTATTGTTGTTGTTGTCGTTGTCGTTATCGTTATCGTCATCGTCATCGTCATCATCATCATCATCATCATTATTGACAAGGCAAGTCATAAACGGAGCCTTGCTCAGCAACATAAATGTTGGGTTTGATTGTAGTCGTAAGTTGATGCATTATTATTATTATTATTATTATTATTATTATTATTATTATTAATTAGATTAATATGCTGCCCCTCTCCGTAGACTCAGCATACCCACATTAGGAGATTTTTTAAATAGATCATGAATAGAGCCCCTTCCATGGTTTAGTTTCCACTTACCCAGACTTCTTTCTGGTCGTTCACCGTAATGAATGCATCTTTTAAGAAGAGGTACAAGGTGACAGCGGCCTTTTGGGGAGGCTGGCACTTGGTGACTTTAGCGACCAGGCGGAACCACTGGTCAGAGAGGGTGTCGCAAAGGGAGACCAAGTGGTAGGCTCCAAAATAAATGACATCTCCAGAAAGGCCGTCGAAGGAAGAGAAATGTTGACCTGGTATCATGATGCAATGGCCTTCACTGGGGAAGCAACCCCGTAGCCCATCTCTCACGCCACAAGCTTCGCCATTTCTACAGCTGTGGAGGAGGCAGGATATCTCATCACGGCCTGTGCAGCTACATTTCGTCTTACAGTCTGGAGTTATCCAGCTCTGCCCTTGCTGGAGAAAAAGAAGAAGACATTCCATCAAAATATAGAAACATAGAAGATTGACGGCAGAAAAAGACCTCATGGTCCATCTAGTCTGCCCTTATACTATTTCCTGTATTTTATCTTAGGATGGATCTATGTTTATCCCAGGCATGTTTAAATTCAGTTACTGTGGATTTACCAACCACGTCTACTGGAAGTTTGTTCCAAGCATCTACTACCCTTTCAGTCAAATAATATTTTCTCACGTTGCTTCTGATCTTTCCCCCAACTAACCTCAGATTGTGCCCCCTTGATCTTGTGTTCACTTTCCTATTAAAAACACTTCCCTCCTGAACCATATTTAACCCTTTAACAGTATTTAAATGTTTCGATCATGTCCCCCCTTTCCCTTCTGCCCTCCAGACTATACAGATCAAGTTCATGAAGTCTTTCCTGATAGGTTTTATGCTTAAGATCTTCCACCATTTTTGTAGCCCGTCTTTGGGCCCGTTCAATTTTATCAATATTTTTTTGTAGGTGAGGTCTCCAGAACTGAACACAGTCTTCCAAATGTGGTCTCACCAGCACTCTATATAGCGGGATCATAATCTCCCTCTTCCTGCTTGTTATACCTCTAGCTATGCAGCCAAGCATTCTACTTGCTTTCCCTACCACCTGACCTCATTGTCCACCCATTTTGAGACTGTCAGAAATCACTACCCCTCAATCCTTTTCTTCTGAAGTTTTTGCTAACACAGAACTGCCAATACAATACTCAGATTGAGGATTCCTTTTCCCCAAGTGTATTATTTTGCATTTGGAAACATTAAACTGCAGTTTCCATTGCTCCATAATTGAATACTGAAGATTCATCTTCTCCAGCTAGGGGAATATATGGAGATTTCTATCACGTGGGTTGTGTTGTTTTTGTTTTGTGAGGTTTTATTTAAAAAACAAAAAAACAAAAAGAACAAGGATTAGTTTTGTTTTCCAAAAATTCA
The DNA here is from genome assembly GCF_031021105.1 of Erythrolamprus reginae. NCBI lineage: Eukaryota > Metazoa > Chordata > Lepidosauria > Squamata > Dipsadidae > Erythrolamprus > Erythrolamprus reginae. The sequence goes on from NC_091960.1 coordinate 11,376,564, forward strand.
AGAAAGAACAACGCCAAAAAAGAATAATAAGATTATGAACAGCAATAAATGGAGGGAGGGAAGTTCAAGATGTTACCACGTTGACATCAACATACAAACAATTGCAAACATCAAACACCATCTGCAATATGTAATTTAATAAAAAAGCGAGGGAAAGTTAGAGGCATTCGTGGGTAGCGCTATTATTTCGCGCATTACTCAAAATTATGGGTTCAGCCAACTTGGAAAGAGTCTGAAAGAAGAAGAAGAAAGAAAAATGAAGATCTAACGGCAATGCAGAAAAAATACCCATCCGTATTGGATATGCAGATGGCTGTAAAAGCGCCAATGTTTGGGGCTGAATATTCCTATCCAGGGAACAGGAATATTCCATTAAATTTTAAGCAAAATATACATGTATGGGTGGGTGGGTGTATGCATGCCTCCATTCACACATTTGTAGCTTTTATTCTGCACACAAGGTATAGAAATGTGCTTAGGACTGGAAAATAGCCCTTAAAAACAGAGCAAAAGACTGAATTCCATATATGGAGTCCATAGACTTTGGCTGTTGTAGAACATGATCACTACCATCATTCATAAGAGTCGTTTGTGGCTCAGTTCTTTTATTGCTCTGCTATGAAACTGCTCCAAGGGCAATATAACCAGCAGAGTGTAGTATCATTTCCTAAAATAGCAAATTCAGGTGGTGAGTTACGAGAGGAATCGAGCCAAAAACTCTGGTTGTTACATGCATGGAGAAATGCAGAGTTGAAAAAGCCTAGTGTGGAATAAACCCCCTCGGCTCTTCCCCCGAACCCCATCGAAACAGATAAATAAATAAATCTGAATTAGCTCAAGCATGCTTAAGAGGAGTGAAGAAGGTTGGTTTTCCCATTAATCGGTAAGCCAAGATGGAAAGAGGACTCATTAATTTCCCCTTCCTTAACACCAGCACAAAATATGTTAAATTATCATGTGTTTTAACTCAGGGAATGCTTTTTTTTTTTTTAAGTCAGGTTGGATTTTATATATTAAAAAAATAGGTAGACCTTTGATCATACCATGCTGGTTACTATTTGATTGGATTTTTTTTAGAAGATTAAAACATAGAAGATTGACGGCAGAAAAAGACCATCTAGTCTGCCCTTATACTATTTCCTGTATTTTATCTTAGGATGGATCTATGTTTATCCCAGGCATGTTTAAATTCAGTTACTGTGGATTTACCGATCACGTCTGCTGGAAGTTTGTTCCAAGCATCTACTACTCTTTCAGTAAAATAATATTTTCTCACGTTGCTTCTGATCTTTCCCCCAACTATCAGATTGTGACCCCTTGTTCTTGTGTTCACTTTCCTATTAAAACACTTTCCTCCTGAACCTTATTTAACCCTTTGACATATTTAAATGTTTCGATCATGTCCCCCCTTTTCCTTCTGTCCTCCAGACTATACAGATTGAGTTCATGAAGTCTTTCCTGATAAGTTTTATGCTTAAGACCTTCCACCATTTTTGTAGCCCATCTTTGCACCCGTTCAATTTTGTTTTTTATTATATTTTCCAGACATTCTGGACAGGATTGGAGAGAGGATATGGGCAAAAGTGTTTAGATAAGGCCACCACGATGTGATGATGCATTTATATTTCCAATATGTAGGGGCTTCTACAAAGAATAAGGGGTCAACCTATTCTCCAAAGAGCACCCGAAGGCAGCACAAGGAGCAATGGGTGGAAACTAAACAAGGAGAGAAGGAACTTAGAACTAAGGAGAAATTTCCTGGCTGTTAGAACAATTAATCAGTAGAACTTCTGCATCCAGTAGTTGTGAATGCCCCAAACACTGGAAGTTTTCAAGATATTGGATAACCATTTGTCTGAAGTAGTGTAGGGTTTCCTGCCTAAGCAGGGGGTTTGACTAGAAGACCTCAAAGGTCCCTTTCAACTCTGTATTCTATTGCACATTTTTTTTAAAAAAAGCAGGCAAACATTGTTGACATTTTAACACACACACACACACACACACACACCCATCATAACCTTGGAATTCTCCATAGCTGATTTCTGGAAAAGAGGGTAGTCCAAATTAAAAATAAATTAAAAAAAAAGCCTTCTCACCGGGACAAACCTCCCATTATACCAGCATCCACACTGTTCTGCAGTCACGCAGGCTGCTCCGTTGGCCCATGTTCCCGGGTTGCACACGCAGCCTTCGACGCATGGATCCACACACACGAGATCCTTTGCACAGGTGCCGTTGCAGTGCTGAGCACAAGGCTCATAATGGGTTCCAGGCAGGCAGTTTAGAGGGGCTGTGGGAGCAGAGTTCAAGTATGTGAGTATGTGAGCGTTCATGTTTTGACATGAAAATACCATCATCATCACCATCATCCAACTGTATAGACTTCTCGGTCCTTACTTTCTTCAGGAATCCCAGTTAGGAGGCATCACTTAGACCAGTGTTTTTCGACCAGTGTGCCATGGCACACTAGTGGGCAGTGAGACATGGTCAGGTGTGCCGTGAAGCTCAGAGAGAGAAAGAAAACAAGAGAGAGAGAAAGAAAGAGAGAGAGAAAGAAAAAAAGAGAGAGAGAAAGAAAGAAAGAAAGAGAAAAAGAAAGAAAGCAAGAGGGAGAGAGAGAAAGAAAGAGAGAAAGAGAGAAAGAAAGAGAGAGAGAAAGAAAAGAAGAGAGAGAGAAAGCAAGAGAGAGAGAGAGAACAAGAGAGAGAAAGAAAGCAAAAGAGAGAGAGAAAGCAAGAGAGAGAGCAAGAGAGAGAGAGAAAGAAAGAGAAAGAAAGAGAGAGAGAGAGGGAGGGAGGGATGGTGGGAAAGAGAAAGACATAGAGGGAGGGAGAAAGAGAGCAAAAGAGAGAGGAAGGAAGGGAGAAAGAAAGAGGGATGGAGATAGAGAAAAAAGAAGGGAGAGAAAGAGGGAGGGAGAGAGAAATAGAGCGAAAGGGAGGAAGAGAGAGAAAAAAATGTTGTCCAAACTTTTTTTAGCCCCACCCCCCATATGCCCCAGGGTTTTGTAAATGTAAAAAATGTGCCATGGCTCAAAAAAGGTTGAAAATCACTGACTTAGATGAGAGCCTATGCCTTTTGGACAGCTCCATAATAAATGTTTACTTAGTGCAGTGGTTCTCAACCTTTCTAATGCCGTGACCCCTTTAAAACAGTTCCTCGTGTTGTGGTGACCCCCAACCATAGGTTTAGCGCCAATTCTCCCAACAAAGCTGATTGGCAGGAAGGTCAGAGGGACACCCCGACTGTAAACGCCTGATAGAATTCTTTCTTGGTCAAGTGTGATTGGACACACAAGGGATTTGTCTTTGGTGCATATGCTCTCAGTGTACGTAAAAGAAAAAGATACATTTGTGAAGAATCATGTGGTACAACACTTAATCATTGTAAAAATATGTCCCCAGGTGCCACAAGATCATATGCTGCAACGTGTTACCGGTCAATGACTACTTCAGCTTCAACCGCAACAACACAAGAGCACGCAACAGATTCAAACTTAATACGAACCGCTCCAAACTTGACTGTAAAAAATATGATTTCAACAATCGAGTTATCGAAGCGTGGAACTCATTACCGGACTCAATTGTGTCAACCCCTAACCCCCAACATTTCTCCCTTAGACTCTGCACGATTGACCTCTCCAGGTTCCTAAGAGGCCAGTAAGGGGCATACATAAGTGCACTGGTGTGCCTTTCGTCCCCTGTCCAATTGTCTTTTCTTTCTTTCACCTATCATATATATTTTCTTTCTTTCATATATCCCCTTCTCTAAGTTCACTTTCACCCTCTTATATTATCACATGTCTATTTTTCTTCCTATGTATTTGTGTATTGGACAAATGAATAAATGAATGAATGAATAAACAAACAAACAAGCAAACAAACAAACAAACAAACAAACAAACAAATAAATAAATAAATAATAGAATCTTTAGTTCCTAACACCATAGGAATTTTTTATTTTCCCATGGTCTTAGGCGAACCCTGTGAAATAGTCATTCGACACTCAACCCTGGGGTTGAGAACCACTGACTTAGTTCAAGTCAAACTTTTCTCAACCTTGACAACTTGAGGATAAGAGGACTTCAATTCCCATGATTTCCCAAGCAGAATGGCTGGCTGGAGAATCCAACCTGAAGTTAAAGTCTACACATCCTCAACCTTGCCACGGTTGAGAAACACCAATCTAAATATTGACACCATCCGTGCAGAATGAGTTGTTTAATTATTTCCTTCTAATCCTCCTTTGTGTCTCTCACTCTCACATCAAATCAACTCAGAGTCTGTAGAGATTCTCAGTCATCCAAGACATGGTTGTCCCAAAGGGGCTTTTTCAGGAGGCCACTAGACTTCCATGGTTTTTTTTTCTTTTGAAGACATTTCGCTTCTCATTCAAGAGGCTTACATTCCTTCTATTCACCACTATCCTGTCAGAGTTGAAGAAGGTTCTTGGATGAGAACCAAAACATTTTCAAAATGAAAAAAAAAAACAAGGAAGTCCAATTGCCTCCTTTGGGACATTCAACTTAGAAATCTTCATTTAGCCTGAGTTCATATGGCCATAGCTAACTTTTCTTTGTTGAATAAGTCATACAAGCCTCCATAAACCATGGCTCACATGCTACTGTGGCTGAATTCACCAGCCCTAGAAGAAGTAGGACCCATGGCAGGTAAAACCAGTCTGAAAATGAGCCAGAAGAAAGCATCCACTGTTATACACATGAAGTCCTAAAAGAGCAACTTGGATGTCGGACATAGGTTTTCCAAAAACTTAAAAGAGCAGGTATACATATATATTGCTGCCAACCTGCCTTCCATTGAGGGCCTGTATACTGCACAAGTCAAAAAGAGGGCGGGGAAAATATTTACTGACCCCTCACATCCTGAACACAAATCGTTTCAACTACTACCCTCAAAACATCGCTACAGAGCACTGCACACCAAGACAACTAGACACAAGAACAGTTTTTTTCCGAACGCCATCACTCTACTAAACAAATAATTCGCTCAACACTGTCAGACTTTCTACTAAATCTGCACTTCTATTCTACTAGTTTTTCTCATCATTCCTATCACCCATTTCCTCCCATGTTGACTGTATGACTGTAACTTGTTGCTTATATCCTAAGATTTTTATTCATATTGCTTCTTCATTGCTTATTTGACCCCTATGACAATCATTAAGTGTTCTACCACATGATTCTTGACAAATGTATATTTTATTTTATGTATGTTGAGAGCATATGCACCAAGACAAATTCCTTGTGTGTCCAATCACACTTGGCCAATAAAATTCTATTCTATTCTATTCTATTTTATTCTATATCTGTGTGACTGAGCTTAGGGCTGTTACATGCAAAGTTGTCTCTTTATGCTTGGATGAATAGGATTGCTACCTCCTCCAAGGAAATTAGCCTGAGAAAAGATCTCTCTTTGGCACAAACAAAAGTTGCCCTTTGGAAGCTATTAGCAAAACGCTTCTGGAGAGCCGTTTCCAGCATTGCTAGATCTGCTCTTTTTTTTTACATCTTTCCCATAATCTCACAGCGAGTGATACAGAGAGCCAGTTTGGTGCAGTAATTAATCTGCACCAAATTCAGCGAAGCGGTGGACATGATGTGCGAGTGCCTGGAGGCTGTGAGGGTCTAGATGGGAGTTAATAGGCTCAATAGACTGAGTGGCTATGGGCATTGCCTCCAAAGGACTATTCCATCTGTCCATCCTTGGTTCCGCGGGGGGAAATACTAAACCCCTCAGAATGGGTTCACAATCTGGGGGTCCTCCTAGACTCTCAGCTGAGATCGGAACAGCATCTCTCGGCTGCAGCTAGGGGGACTTTTGCACAGGTTTGCCTAGTGCACCAGTTGCACCCAGTGAAGGGCTACCAAAATGTTTACTACCACACTGTGGGCGTGGCTTATGCAGGATGCCCTGCATTTTCTTTCAATGCCTGTCAGTGCAAATTGGGTGCCCTGCGTAGCCCACCCCTGGTTGCATCTATATGGATCAGGAGTCTCTTCTCACAGTCTATTATTATTATTATTATTATTATTATTATTATTATTATTATTATTATTATTATTACCATTACCATTACTATTATTATGTCAGTACAACACAGCAAACGAGATCACTATGCTGGATTTCGTATTCCATCACCAGTCGGGCACTTCCCAAGCACCTAGGACTGCGTGATGTAGCGGCGAATTATGTTTGCCGATCCCAGTAAAGCCACCTTTTGCAATTGACAGATGGAGATTTTGTCAATTCCGATGGTTTTCAAATGTCCGCTGAGATCCTTTGGCACTGCGCCCAGCGTGCCAAGTACCACTGGGACCACTTTCACTGGCTCATGCCAGAGTCGTTGCAGCTCGATTTTTAGATCTTTGCATTTCACTAATTTTTATTATTATTATTATTATTATTATTATTATTATTATTATTACTACTATTACTACGATTACTACTATTACTATTACTACTATTATTACTATTACTACTACTATTACTACTACCACTATTATTATTATTATTATTATTATTATTATTATTATTATTATTATTATTTGTATGCCGCCCTTCTCCGAAGACTCATGCCCCTATCACCTCCCAACTTGATTACTGCAACACACTCTACATGGGGCTACTCTTAAAAAGTGTTTTCAGACACTACAACTGGTCCAGAATGCAGCTGCACGAGCTGTTGTGGGTGTGCCCAGGTATACCCACATCAAACCAGCAGCACTGCAGGCTACTTCAGCTAACTGCTAGCTGTACTTCAGCAGTTCAAATCTCACCACCAGCTCAAGGTTGACTCAGCCTTCCATCCTTCCGAAGTGGGTAAAATGAGGACCCAGATTGTTGGGAGCAATATGCTGATTCTGTAAACTGCTTGGAGAAGGCTGTAAAAGCACTATGAAGCAGTATATAAGTTTAAATGTTATTGCAATTGATGCTGACTCTGAATCCCACATCTCCATCTTCTCTGATTTGGCTGCTGGAGGGGCCGGCAGTTGATAAGCCACTACAGATTTATGTCAGATACAATCTAAATAAATCAATAAATCAGTTAGGTCCACAGAGTGGGTCTTCTCCAGGTCCCATCAACTAAACAATGTCGCTTGACGGGATCCAGGGGAAGAGCCTTCTCTGTGGTGGCCCCGGCCCTCTGGAACCAACTCCCCCCCCCCAGAGATTAGAATTGCTCCCACCCTCCTTGCCTTTCGTAAGCTTCTTAAAACCCACCTCTGCCGCCAGGCATGGGGGAACTGAGATACTCTTTCCCCCTAGGCCTTTACAATTTTATGCATGGTATGTCTGTATGTATATTTGGTTTTATAATAAGAGTTTTTAACTGTTTTAATATTGGATTGTTATACGGTGTTTTTATTACTGTTGTTAGCTGCCCCGAGACAAATCCAATAAAATCAATCAAATCAACAGGCTAAGCTTTTTTTAAAAAAAATTAAATTAAATTACTAAATTGGAAAGTGCTGGATTATCTTGTTGGGCAAAGTTGACTCTTGGGTCTTTAGCAGATCAGATTAAACCTCAGGGGTAAACACCATGTGAAAACCCTCCATCTGGACTTACCACAAGGAGTAAATGGTCGCCACGCCTCAATGGTGGCACCAGCCACCTGACAAGCTGTTGCATAGACCTGAAGACTTTGGCAGAGCGATTCTACCGCGCCGTAACCGGAACACAGCCTGGCCATGCAGTACTTGAAGTAGTGATCTGGGTTAACAATGGCATGGCATCTACTGAATGGGCCTGGATTAGCTAGGATCAATCCACAGTGTTCTTTGTCTTGGAATTTGGCTTCAGTGGTTTTGTCACAAACAGAGCATTTTTCTTTGCAGCTTTCAAGGCATGTGCCACCTTCAGTTTTCCAAAAGTTTGCAAACTCAATCAAATCTTGGTTGGGCTTCCCACCAGGCAAGAAGAATTCATCGTTCTTGTCCTTGTTGAAGTTGCCACAAAGCCCCTTCAAGAGGCCCTGGTAGATACCAGCAACAGAGACGGCCACCCAGTCTTTCTGGTCATAATAAACTCGCAGGCCAAAATTGTTACGAATTAGCACAACATTTCCTTCTTGTCTAGCCGAGACATCTCCAAAGTTAGCTGGCAAGAGAAGACGCTCTCCGTTGACCTGGGCAATGAGATGCAAGAAGCAAGATTAAAAATCTGATGCGTTTCGGTCTCTTAATTAATTATTATTATTATTTATTTTATTATTATTTATTAGATTTGTATGCCGCCCCTCTCCATAGACTCGGGGCGGCTCACAACACAATAAAACAGTTCATAACAAATCTAATAATTTACAATTTGAAATATTTTAAAAACCCCATTATTACGCAGACATACGTACAAACATACCATACATAAATTGTATAGGCCCGGGGGAGATATCTCAGTTCCCCCATGCCTGACGGCAAAGGTGGGTTTTGAGGAGATTACGAAAGGCAAGGAGGGTGGGGGCAGTTCTAATCTCTGGGGGGAGCTGGTTCCAAAGAGTCGGGGCCGCCACAGAGAAGGCTCTTCCCCTGGGGCCCGCCAAACGACATTGTTTGCAGATCAATTTCCAGTCACAATTCAAAGTGTTGGTTATGACCTATAAAGCCCTTCATGGCATCGGACCAGAATATCTCCGGGACCGCCTTCTGCCGCATGAATCCCAGCGACCGGCTGGGTCCCACAGAATTGGCCTTCTCCGGGTCCCGTCAACTAAACAATGTCATTTGGCGGGACCCAGGAGAAGAGCCTTCTCTTTGGCGGCCCTGACCCTCAGGAACCAGCTCCCCCCAGATATCAGAGTTGCCCCCACTCTCCTTGCCTTTCGCAAGCTCCTTAAAACCCACCTCTGTTGTCAGGCATGGGGGAATTGAAATTTCCCTTCCCCCAGGCTTATAAAATTTATACATGGTATGCTTGTTTGTATGATTGGTTTCTTAAATTGGGGTTTTTTAGATTATTTTTAATATTAGATTTCTTACATTGTTTTCTTTATTGTTGTTAGCCGCCCCGAGTCTTCGGAGAGGGGCGGCATACAAATCTAATAAATAAATAAATAAATAGATAGATCAATCAATCAATCAATCAATCAATCTGCACCAAGACATACTAACAGTATATACAAGTCTTAGTGTTAGTGCTATTGGGCACGGAAAAGACTCACCAAAATTTCCCACTTCTTGCCTCTTTGAAGAACAACTTGGTATCCAGAAATCTGAATCTTGACTTCCTTGATGCCTGTGAGTCCAGCCGAGAGGACCACAGAGAACTTGTTCCTTCCATCACTTTGGACAAGGAGGTATGAGCAAAGAGCCGGCAGAGAATATTGCACGCCATCAAAGGTGACATAATTCCAACCATCCAGTGCATAGCAGGTGCCTGGTTCCTTGGGGAAACAAACTGAGACGTCATTCACCACTTTGCAGGCATCCTCATCCGAGCAGAAGTCGTGACACTGAACCGTTCCATCTTCCATACATCGACAGCGTTTCCGGCAGAAGACGTTGGAGAAGAATTCCTCCCCTTTCTTGTAGTATTTGCCCTCGAATTCACAGACGCATTCCCGGAGCGGTACGCACTGTTGAAGACTAACCGAGGTCAAGATGAACCCCGGTTTACAGATGCAACCTTCGCCGCAAGGCGCCTTGCACGTAAGGGGCAGCTGGGGGTTTTCACAGGTAGCAGCACAACGGGTCCCACAGAGTTCATATTGAGCGTTCGCTTGGCAGTGTTTAGCTAAAGGAAAAATAAGGAGATGATTAAGCCATGCAGCAGAACAGCAATCTTCTGTATAAATCAATGATAGTGAACCTTTTTTCCCCTTAGGTGCCGAAAGACCATGTGCACATGCTACCGTGTATGTGCAAGTGCCCACACCCATAATTCAATGCTTGGGGAGGGCAAAAGCAGCATCCCCTGCCTCACGGAGGCTCTCTGAAGGCCAGAAACTGTCTGTTTCTCATCTTCTGGTGGGTCCAGTAGGCTTGTATTTCACCCTCCCCAGACTCCAAAGGCTTCCCTGGAACCGAAGGAAGGTAAAAACACGCCCCCCCCCCATCCCACTGGAGGCTCTCTGGAAGCCAAAAACACCCTTCCAGAGATTGTGCAAGCCAAAAATCAGCTGGCCGGCACACACATGCATGTTGGAGCTGAGCTAGAGTAATGGCTCATGTGCCGGTAGATATGGCTCCACGTGCCACCTCTGGCACCCATGCCATAGGTTCGCCATCACTTATATAGATAGTCCTTGACATATGACCTTAATTGACCCAAAAATTCCTGCTGCTAAGCAAAACATTGGTAAACGGAATTTTGCTCCATTTTACGATCTTTCTTGCCACTGTTAGAAAGTGAATCACTGCACTTGGTAGCACGGTTGTTAAGCGAATCGGGCTTCCCCTTTGTGAGAATGTCACAAAAGCAGATCACGTGACCCTGGGACCCTGCAACCGTCATAAATATGAATCGGTTGCAAAGCATCTAAATTTTGATCACATAACCACGGGGGATGTTGCAACGGTCATAAGTGTGAAAAATGGCCATGCCAGTTATTTTTAGAGTGGTTGTAACTTGGAACAGTCACTAAATGAACTGTTATAAGTTGAGGGTTACCTACAATCATGTTTTAGGTCCTACTGATGTTATTCTAGCTTGAGTTTGGTTTCAAAAGAGGCTACATGTCTTAAGTGCGAAAAACAGCCATGCCAGTTTTTTTCAGGGCAAGTTGTAACTTGGAATGGTCACTAAATGAACTGTTATAAGTCGAGGATGACCTGCAATCATGTTTTAGTTATTCTAGCTTGAGTTTGGTTTCAAAAGAGACTACATGTTGTTGGGGACTACCTGTGTTAGGTGAACCTAGCTTCTCCCAACTGATGTCAACAGCAAAATGATAAATAGATTATGTTCAGCAGATACAGAGAAATCAGGCTGAAAGAAATATTCTTCATTTTGTGTCAGGGTGTCAGGATGGCTCCACTCAGTATTTAAGAAAAAGTAAAACTCAAAGTCCATTTTGAACTTCAAAAGTAAACTTTACTAAATCAGAAGTGAATGCATCAGAAGCAAAGCAAAGTCTTAGGGAAAAGGTGCGATAGTTCCCCACATCGAAGTATCCCACTTGCCCCCCTTTGGGAAACAACCAATCCCCATTGTCCATCTTTGTCAGGTGGACACATCTTCACCATCGCTTCATGCTTTTCGAATGCATGCCGCTAACGGACCTCCTTATCACCTCTTCTCAGGAGAAACGAAACTCCCCTGGCCTTCACCAGAAGAAACAAAACTTACTAGGTCTCCTCCCGAAAACTTCCCCTCCCCAGTCCAAAAACACCTACCCCCACCCCCGTTACTTATGACAGCTGAAGCGTAGTTGAAGGATGAAACACAGCGAGGCTCATATTTGGACCCCCCTAGAACAGGGACGTTAGTCCTGGAAGAGAGAGAGAGAGATAAAAGAACAAACAGAAAATATATGGTTACGCATTAGGGTTTATTGGGATATTTTGCTCCAAATCGATCAATTTCTCTCTGGGTGTTTATGTGTTTCTTCTTCACCCATTCTGCATGAGGTGGAGGGAAGTGTTTCCAAGATACTAGGTATTGTAGTTTCCCCCTTTGTTTGCGAGAGTCTAGAATTTCCTTGACCTCAAAATGCTGCTCTCCTTCAACAAGTAGAGGTGTCGGAGGGTCTGCCTGGGCAGGTCGTAGTTCCGAGGTATGCTCAGGTTTCGCAGAGTTTTTGACAAGTCCGGCTTCATGGCTTACAACCTGCACTATAGTGCCCACATGCTTGGGTCCTAGCTTTTTAGACTTCTGGGTGGTTTGTAGAAATAGTGTCAATAAAAAGATTCTATCTCCTTCCTTGCAGTTCACTGGCTGAGTTCTCTTTTTATCGGCTTGAACCTTATGGGCGTGGTGAGCCTCAAGAGCCTTATGGACTATCAGGCAATTTACCTTTAACCGAGGTACCCATTCTTTTAAAGTGGAGCGAAATCCATGCTGCTGTGCAACGAATTATGATAAGCCACTTCCGCACAAGGTAAAAGTTCACTCCAATTGTCCTATTGATAATTTAGATAGCAGCAGAGATACTGCTCTAATACCAAGTTGGCCCTCTCACACGCTCCGGTAGTTTGAGGGTGATGAGTGGAGCTTAATCCTTGTGTAGTGCCTAGTAGGGTCGGAAGTAAGCTTCCTTTTCACCGAATGCCTCTTTAAGGTCCCAATACTCTTTGGGGATTTTTTTCCTCTCTGTCGATTTGTTCCACCCCATAGCGACCTCTCAGTCCCAATTCTGCCAGAGTGAAACCCAACTCCCTTTTCCCTTTGTTTTCCCTTCTCAGTGCTCCTCTGCACCAATTAATGCTGGGGTTCCTTTTTCTCAACCACGGCAGCCCCAAAATAAGGGGGTTATCCATCTGAGGCCCCACAATAAACTGTATAGTCTCTTGGTGAGATCCCATTGTCATGATTAGGGGCTCAGTCTCGTGTTTAGCTGGTTTCCCACTGGCCAGTAACCCATCCAACTGGCAAAAGGAGATGGAGTCCTTCATGGGCCGTAGCTTTAAATCCATTTCTTCCACCACCTCTGGGCACATAAGGTTTCTGGTGCACCCAGAGTCCAAAAGGGCTGGCATCCTTCCCCTTGTCTCCCCGTTGGATCTCGCAGTGTGACAGGGATGTAAAAATATTCATGGGGTGGGGGGCTTACTGAAACGGCCTCCTCAGGCTCGCTGTCTTCGAAGACTAGGCAGACTAGAGGTCCCAGCTCCTCCTCTTTTGCGGGCGGGGGGGGGAGAGACCTCTACGGCCTTCTTCCCTTGGCACCCCACCTCTGGAGGTTTAGTGGTGCATTGCTCAGTTCTCTTACCACCAGCAGGGATCCCCCTCGGCACAGGTTTATCAAGGCACTCAGCTGCCCTATGGCCTTCTTTTCTGTACCTGAAACAGGCTGAGGGCCGTGGCTAAGACTACGCAGGTCTCTCAACTTTTTTCAGGCTTCGTTCCGCCACTGGGATGGAGGTTTTCTCTCACTGACTCTTCAGCGGATCGATCTCCAACTCTGCTGCCAACTGGAACCACCGACTCAGATCCTTGGGAGCCCCTCTTGATTTGCAATGTTGGTAGATGTCATCACTCAGGACATCTATGTAATATTCCAGGAGAACCCCAACTGGATACGTGCTCACGTAGGACATCCTCCCGGAATTGCTGGGTGTCGTCAGCCACAGACTTCCCACCCTGCTTCAAAGTTTTTATTTTATTTCTGGCCTTTTTGTTCCACCAGGTGGTCATAAAATCATCAAAATTCCTCAACCGCGGTCAACTTGCTCATGCAGTGAAACCATCCAGTCCGCTGCTCTTTCATCGACTGCCCTCATAACCACCCTGACCCTCACAGGGTCATTAGGGAATTCCCCCTCGTAATCTTCCATATATTGCCAGACTTGGGCTAAGAAGTGTCTCAAACCCCCAGGTGATCCTTCATGCCTCTGGACCAGTGGGGGGACATCTAGCTTTCCCACCTCCATGAGGATGGGCTTGCACTGGGAGGGGTATAGGCTGCTGCTCTTCAACAAGCTCCATTTCCCAATGGGCCTTCTGTGGGCTCCCCTCCCCTTCTCCATCAATTTTTGAGCCAGCCAGATCCCGGCGGCTCTTCCCCTCCACTGGTTGTAAAACCTCTTTGATGCCTGTCACCAGCTCTGATAATAGGAGCCCCTCTTCACTTAACCCTATTTACAAGGCCGCCTCTTGCTACATACCTCCCAGAGACCAATAAGGCCTCCTCTGGGTCCCACAAACTAAGCAATGCATGTTGGCAGGACCACAAGGGATGGCCTTCTCTGTGGCTGCCCTGGCTCTATGGAACCAACTACCCCCCAATGTCTGTACTGCTCCCACCCTGCTGGCCTTCCATAAGGCCACAAAGACCTGGTTCCGTCAGTAGGCCTGGGGACCACGAACTGTACATCCTCCAGGGCCAAACTGTATGAATGGTGTGTATGCATGTGATTATGTCTTGATTAATAAATAGGTTTTATCAAGGTGTTTAGCTTTTAGATATTATATTCAACGTCTTTTATTCCGTTGTGTCTTTTTGTATTTGTATTATTATTTTGTAAGCCACCCTGAGTCCTTCGGGATTGGGCAGCATAGAAGTTAAATAAGTAAGTAAGTAAGTAAGTAAGTAAGTAAGTAAGTAAGTAAGTAAGTAAGTAAAAAAGTAAATAAGTAAATAAGTAAATAAGTAAATAAGTAAATAAGTAAATAAGTAAATAAGTAAGTAAATAAACTTCCTGTTCTTTTTTCGGCTTCCTTTGCTGGGTGACATTTGCATCAGAAAAGGGGGGTGGGGGTTCAACTTCCAAGGTATGACTTACACCTACACCCATGGACCATATTGTTTTTTTTCCCGAGACTCGACGTCGAACTGGTCATCTTCCCACTGGCTCCAATCTTCCTCCTTTTGAGTGGAGGTGGGGAAAGGACAGAGCAGGCTGACCGCTCCTTCTGGCTGCTCTCATCCGCTATCTCGTTCGGACATCTCTGCTCAGCCCCCTCGGTAGATTATTCTCCGGGATGGCTGTTCACTACAGAGACTGTGCTTAATGTTAGGATGGCTCCACTCAGTATTTAAGAAAAAGTAAAACTCAGAGTCCATTTTGAACTTCAAAAGTAAACTTTACTAAATCAGAGGTGAATGCATCAGAAGAAAAGCAAAGCTTGAGGAAAAAGGCATGATAGTTGCGCATAGCATAGTGTCCCACTTGCCCCCTTTGGGAAACAACGAATCTCCATTGTCCATCTTCGTCAGGTGGGCGCATCTTCACCGTCGCGTCACGTTTTTGGAAAGCAAGCCACTAACTGACCTCCTTATCACCTCTTCTCAGGAGAAACGAAACTCCCCTGGCCTTCACCAGAAGAAATGAAACTTACTAGGGCTACTCTGGAAAACTTCATCTCCCCAATCCCAAAACACCTACTCCCACCTCCCATTACTTATGACAGCTGAAGCGTAGTTGAAGGATGATCATAGCGAGGTTGACACAGGGCATGAAATATGAAGTCTGGAAGCTTCAGCCATAAGCAGCTCCTGGATCAACATTTAATCCAGCATAGATGAGGTTCTTAGATTAGAAAGAGAGGAGCCTCTTCCATCAAGCACTATGGGAGGGATTAATGTTGGCAGAAGATTAATTAATCATATTCATTGCCGCTGTGTGATAGTTTTGTATTATAAGTCTCATAAATATGTTGAAAGAACAGGAAGATCACCTGCAGCTTTAGCTATTCAGCTTGCGGCTCACTGATGAACGGAAATATCACAAAGCAAAACTGTAGTTATCACAACTGCTAGGTCACGTGATCGGGATATATAGGGGCTGCAATCCAATTCAGCAGAAACGCACCAGCTGCAATTAACTATTGAAGCTTCTCAAGGCATTCTAGCTCAATAGTAATAACTGTGAGAGAGATCTTGGAGTCCTAGTGGACAATCACTTAAATATGAGCCAGCAGTGTGCCGAGGGAGAGATCACACAAAGTGTTAGTACCACATTATAATGACTATGCTTGGAATGTTGCATTCATTTTGGGTCACCGTGATGTAAAAAAAAAAAGATGTTGAGAAGAGCAACAAAGCTGATTAATGGAATGAAGACTAAAACATATAAAGAAGGGTTGCTGGAACTAGGTATGTCTAATTTGATTGAAAGAAGGACTAGGGCAGTGATGGTGAACCTATGGCATGGTTGCCACAGGTGGTATGCAAGCCGTTGTCCTAGCTCAGCTCCAATGTTTGTGTGTGTGCTGGCCAGCTGATTTTTGGCTCTCACAGGAGCTCTGGGAAGGTGTTTTTGACTTCGAGAGAGCCTCTGGGGGGATGGGGGGTGTTTTTACCCTTCCCACTCCAGGGAAACCTTTGGAGCCTGGGGAGGGCGAAAGACAAGCCTACTGAGCCCACCAGAAGTTGGAAAACAGCTGTTTTTGGCCACCAGAGGGTCTCCAGGGGGACAAGGGAAGCTGTTTTTGACTTCCAGAGAGCCTCCGGGGGGGATGGGGGAGGGTGTTTTTACCCTCCCCAACTCCAGGGAAACTTTTGGAGCCTGGGGAGGGTGAAAGACAAGCCTACTGAGCCCACCAGAAGTTGGAAAAAAGCTGTTTTCGGCCACCGGAGGGTCTCCAGGGGGACAAGGGAAGCTGTTTTAGCCCTCACCAAGCATTGAATTATGGGTGTGGGCACTTGCTCTTTCAGCACCCGAGGAAAAAAAGGTTTCCCATCACTGGACTAGGGCCGTGATGGTGAACCTATAGCCCATGTGCCACAGGTGGCATACAGAGCCCTCTCTGTGGGCATGTGAGCCATTGCCCCAGCTCAGTTCTATTGCAAATGTATGCACCTCCTGCCATCCAGGTGGTTTTCAGGTCTTTGCATGCATACATAGGGAGATGTGCGCATGCACAGGGCGGGCGCATGTGCAGGGACACAGGAGCAGGTAGGTTGGGCATGCATTGCATTGTGGTTATGTGTGTGTCCATGCTTTTGGCGCTCGGTACCGGAAAGGTTAGCTATCACTGGACTATGGTAGCAGTGTTTCAATATCTCAGAGGCTGCCACAAAGAAGAAGGAGTCAAGCTATTCCCCAAAGGACAGGAAGCAAGGGATGGAAACTAATCAAGGAGAGAAAGAACCTAGAACTAAGGGAAAAAAATTATGACAGTTAGGACCATTAATCAATGGAACGACTCGCCTCCAGCAGTGTTATAACCCTGGAGGGTTGAAAGAAGAGATTGGAGAAAGAAGAGATTGGAGGGTTTCCTGGTTAAGCAGGGGCTGGGATAGAAGACCTCCATGGCCCATGCTGTTATTAAACTACTCTCTTTGGCCCCTCTGCCCCGTCAGCCTTACCCTGCTGCGTTTCATTTTCAAACTTACGGCAGAAGGTGTCCGTTCTCCAATTCTGCAGAGGTTCCGTCAGGTGGGTGGCCTGACAAGCGGCTACGTAAGCAGTAATAACGTCACACCAAACATTCTTTTGTCCCCGAACTTCACAGGTCTTTTGGACACACTTATCAAAGAACGGCGCAAATGGAATGACCCAATGACAGGAAGCGAAGGGTCCATCCGGCCTCCTCAGCAACCCACAGAATGAATCTTGTGCATAGCTTTCTAGGTCAGCGGAGGAGCAGGGCGGGCATTTTGGGGAACAGCCCGGAGAGCAATCGACGAACCAGTTTTCCCCATATTCTTGCGTTGTGTCATCAGCTAGGTTTCCATTGGCATTGCCACACAGCCCGCACAAATGCCCTGCAAAGCTTGAAGGCACGCTCGTTTGAATGTCGAGGGTCTCCTTGGAGAGTTTGACCACCAGGCCAAAATTTGTCTCGATCACAAAATGGCGTCCGTCGAAATGGACCTTAATTTTCTCCTCGTGGTTGAAAGGTAGGCTTACGGGGTTGCCGTCCACCTGAATAAAAGACAGAATTTGACTTGGTTTCTCTTCCAATTAAATTAAACAAAAAACTGCAAAATCCCCAGTGCTGGGGGGAGGGAGAAATGTTTGGAAATACAATCTAAAGTAAGAAAGGCAGGTACAGTGGAACCCCGACATAAGAGCTGCTCTACTTAAGAGCAACTCGAGATAAGAGCTGGGAGGGGAGAGATATTTTTGTTCTACTTACAAGCCCAAATTCGAGATACAAGCGCCAAGGAGCTGTCTCCTGAAGCCAAACGCTAACTTCCGCGTTCGGCTTCAGGAGACAGCTGCGAAGCGGCGCGCATGTTTTAAAAGGTTGCAGCCGGCCTGGGGGGCTCGGGGGGGTGCTTGCAGCTTTCTTTCTTGCTCTTTTTCTTTCTCTCTTTTACCTTCCCTTCCTCTATTTCTTCTTTTCTTTCTCCTTCCCACCTTCTTCCCTCCCTCCCTCCCTTCACTCATTCCTCTCTTACTCTCCCCTTTCATAAGTTTCCTTGCTTCCTTCCTCTGTTCCTGTCCCTTCCCCCTTTCTTTCTTTCTTTCTTTCTTGCTTTCTTTCTTGCTCTTTTTCTTTCTCTCTTTTACCTTCCCTTCCTCTATTTCTTCTTTTCTTTCTCCTTCCCACCTTCTTCCCTCCCTCCCTCCCTTCACTCATTCCTCTCTTACTCTCCCCTTTCATAAGTTTCCTTGCTTCCTTCCTCTGTTCCTGTCCCTTCCCTCTTTCCTTCCTTCCTTCCCACCCTCCGTCCATTCATTCACCCATTCCTCTCTTGATCGCTTAAAGCCGGTCCCTGGTGCAAAAAGGGTTGGGGACCTCTGTCCTACAGGATTGGGTGGCAGAGAAGTTGAACATATGTAAATTTAAAAGTTTAAGAAAGTTTACAAGTTAAGTGAAAGAAACTTCATTATTCATTTATATGTACATGTACATTTCTTCATTAAAAACATGTCTTTCTGCATAATTTAGACTAACTTTGTGAGTTTTTTGAGGGCTGGAACCAATTAAAATTATTTACATTAATTCCTATGGGGAAAAGTCGTTCGAGATAAGAGCTGTTCGACTTAAGAGCCCAGGTCCGGAACAAATTAAACTCGTATCTCGAGGTACCACTGTATTTTGGGAAGCAGGTATTTCAATGTTGACCTTTAAGAGTTTCTGCTTTTCCCCATAATGAATTTACTTTAACTAGATTAATCAATACGGCTCAGTCTAATAAATTCAGAGTAAATTACACAGGTTTGGGGGAAAAAACAACAGCCTTTCTTTCTGCAGAACCAGAACACTTTTAAACTTAAGATTGCATATATTTCTAAACAACACTTCCATTAAATATGGGTAGATACGTAATTGTCTAAAGATCACACGTGCCTGTTACAGATTAAGTATTGCGGTCCCCAGTGGGCCCGTTAGGATCATATTGCTGAAATTCGATTCTGTAAAATAGTCGTTTTCAGCGACATTATAAGTGACCCATTTTTAAAGAATGAAATCCCAAATAAGCTTGTTAATATTCTGGGCCGATCAATAAACCACTTTTCTCTTATTAAAAAAACAAAACCATCTACACTCAAATTACAGTTTTAAAAAAACCCCAGCTTTGCCTCTTTGGTGAGCTAACCGTATCATAACCATGCTATCCAAAGCCAAAAAAAATTCTAATAATGGTAAGATTATTATTATAGCAGTACTAGCACTGCAAAATGTCTAAACCCTAGAAGGGCAGTAAATGCTCTGTTTAATTATTATTTAAAATTTTAGCCTGGCATTGTTTGGTAGCGACAGTCAATTTGATTATGGAATTATTCATAGATCGTTCCCTAGGGCAGTGTTTCTCAACCTTGGCAACTTGAAGATATTTGGACTTCAACTCCCAGAATTCCCCAGCCAGCGAACGTTGGCTGGGGAATTCTGGGAGTTGAAGTCCAAATATCTTCAAGTTGCCATGGTTGGGAAACACTGCTCTAGGTGACCTACAATCATAAAAAGAAGATATGTATTGGTTTGATTTGCAATCAGATTTAATTATTTCACAGGTGATTGTTGCAGAGGTGGGCAACTGCAGCCACATGGTTAGATCTGGCCCACGGGGCTACCCAGGAAACAGCGCAAGCTCTATTTTTGGTTGTGACGGCCTCCTGAAATCTTCTGCCTGTGAAAACAGAGTTCAGTAGGGCCTCCCAAAGATCCCCATTCCGTTTTGCTGGCAGAGCACTTGGGCCACCACAGGTATCCCCAACATGAGTGACATTGAGCTGGCCACACCCATGTCTGGATATACACAACTATGCAGTAGGACTTGTCAAGAAACCAGAATTCATAGTGTGGCAATTTAGGAACCAGTGCAGAGATGTAATGAAGAAGCTTTTGTAGAAAAAACAGTAGTAAACTGTTTTACTCTTCAGTACAAGCAAAATATCTTCTGTCTTAGTCTTCTATTTACAGGAACAAACTTTATCTATATAGTACATTTAAATGAGTACACTTAGTTTTTTAATTAATTGGATTTAGATGATTATATTGTATTGTTCTTTTCTATTTGTTGTAAGCCGCCCCGAGTCTTTGGAGAGGGGTGGCATATAAATAAGTAAGTAAGCAAGCAAGCAAGCAAGCAAGCAAGCAAGCAAGCAAGCAAGCAAGCAAGCAAGCAAGAAAGAAAGAAAGAAAGAAAGAAAGAAAGAAAGAAAGAAAGAAAGAAAGAAAGAAAGAAAGAAAGAAAGAAGTGAAGTAGTAAAGAAGTAAAGAAGCAAAGAAGCAAAGAAGCAAAGAAGTAAAGAAGTAAGTACGTATATGCTGTAAAGCTAACTTACATGTAGATACTAAACCAATCTAGTTTTCTCCATATCAACACTACAGCTCTAACTCAATGCAGCTCTAACTCATGCTCAAACTGCTCCAGCCAGCCAACTAACAATATCATCACCACCACCACCAGCAGTCATTGTAAAGTTGCTTTTCATTTTATCATGCTCTGGCCCAATCAGGTTGCAGTTTACACCCTATGACTCATCATTCATTGCTGTTTAACATAGTTACATCCTTCTTTTACCTTATATGGTAACATAATGGATTGCACTAATCCTTGACAACCCACCCTGGCCACACCCAGCCGCCTACCCCAAGACGAAACTGACGTGTCCCTCAATGAAATCCGCTTTGACACCCTATGTTGATCTGGAAATGAATCCAATGGTCTGGTTTCACAGAAAGGAGACATTAAATGTGAAAACACCACGAGAAACATTACCCGAGCTTAACCCTGCTGTTCAGTTAGGGTCGCATTTGACCCGGAGCCAAGTTTGAGTCCCTGTAAAAAATTTTCCCTGCATATCTGAAACTTGAAATTTCATGACTTTTCATCATTTCAGGGGTTCTTTTTATGAGAATTTTTTTTGGGGGGTGGGGGTTTTCTTTCTTGCTGAAAAACAAAAAGTCACACTTCTTGTGTTCCCGGGTCACCCTGACCCGGACCAAAAACTCTTCATTTGAAGTGCTTATGTTTGGTCAATTTAAATACTTTTTTCACTTGGAAAGTAGTCTGAACATTTCTGCACACAATGATATGAAAATTGAAATGAAAAAAGTAATCCTTATTGGTTTATTTTGCTGATAGAATGCATGCCCCCCCCGTTTTTGTGAAATATTTTTCAAATTATGTATAGTTTTGCTTGCAAAATGTGTTCAATTTTACTAAAGTTGGTGTGGGGTTGGTAGTTTGAACATTTCTGAATATAAGAAAAATATAAATGAACTGAAAGAAATGATTCTTATTGGTTGTTTACAATCAGACCTAGATTAGCATGCCATGCAAATGCAGCAGTTACATCTTAAGCTGACGTGGTTCGCCCTTATTGCGAAAACAGATCTTACCTGCACCTGGTCGGTACGGACAATGATGCTCTTTCCATACACTTTTAATATAACCGCACGGCCTTCGGGAGCTACGTTGTTCTGAGCGGAGAGGTCAAACGGTGTGAGATCAGGCTTGGAAAGGCAGACTTTAGACAACTGGTAGATACAGCGGCCCTCAAACCTATAGCGGTGGCCATCAAAGGTGGTGTAGTCATAGTTTCCTGCAGAGATGCAGGTGGTGGCGCTAGAGTGGCATCCTCGGACTCCATTGACCATTTTGCACTGCGCTCCAGCTGGGCAGGCAGCTACGCTACACACCACAGCCCCAAACTTGGAATCACATTTGCAACGCAAAGTGCAGTCCTTGTTCCAGAATTCCTCATCAGGGTTGTAGTAGATGCCATTGTGCGAGCAGCCGCAGCTTTCGACGGACACACATTTGTCGGTGCTAAGGACATAGCCGTCATTACACTGGCAGGCTTCCACGCATTCCGTCGTGCAAGGCACAGCCGTGTTGCGGGAAGCACATGTCGGTGGACATCTACTTCCACATTGCACAAAGTGGCTATTTTCAGGACATGGGAGAGCTGTGAAAGGAAGTAACTATTAGTGACTATTAGTGACTATTATAATAGCAATATCCCTTAGACTTATATACCACTTCACAGTGTCCTCTCTAAGTGGTTCCATGCAGTGAAGGGCTACTAAAAAAATTTACTACCACACTGTGGGCAGTGTTCCCTCCAATTTTTGGGGGGGGGGGGGCGGAAAAGTATAGTGTCTGAGCGGCAGTCCCTTCGGGACTGGGCGACACATAAATAAATAAATGAATGAATGAATGAATGAATGAATGAATGAATGAATGAATGAATGAATGAATGAATAAATAAACAAACAAACAAACCAATCAATCAATCAATTTATAAATAAATGAATAAATAAATAAATAAACAAACAAACAAACAAATAAATAAAAAATCCACCCTGTTTTGCCTCAGAGAATTTCAAAATAAAATACTGTACTGTGTGTCTATAACAGTGAGCTCATAATAGGGCAACTCTATCAATATCAAAATGCCACTTAAATAGTTGAGCTAGTTTCAAACTAGATTTTGATTTTCTTTCTCTCTTCCTTACTCCCATTCTTTTTCTTTCTCTTTTCCTTCCTCTCTTTTTTCTATCTGTTTCTCTCTCTTCCTCTCTTCCTCTCTCTCTCCTTCCCTCCCACTCCTTCCCTCTCGGCTTCTGGGCAGGTTTGGAAAACTCTGAGTTGATGATGATTTTTAAGTGAGCGATTGCTCACTGCTCAGCTTAGAGGGAACTATGACTGTGGGCGTGGCTTATGAAGGACGCCTTGCATTTTCTTTCAACATCTTTTAGGGCAAATTGGGTGCTCTTGGATGGAGCTCCATTTTCGCTACCCCACTGCGTTCTCCCCCATCCATTTAACCCTGGTTCTATGCATTAAGTACTCGGTTGCTGAAGTCATATTTTCTACTTACGGCAATTGATGGGGGTTCTCCAGTCACCAAGTCGGTGTCCTTTCTGATGGCAAGCTTGGGCATACGAGTTCACCGCCTGGCACAGAATGCCATGGTCTCCTCCGTTCATACAAACATCCAAAGCACAGTTGTCTAGGATAATCTTAGGATCCAGGGCAGCGTGGCAATCCTGGAAGGGTCCATTGGAGACGGAGACTATCCCGCAATATTTATCCGTTTTGTATGTTGCCAGCATTTGCGGATCGCATGTAGGGCATTTTCCACTGCACTGGTGGAAACAGAGGGGATCCCCATCCTCCACTTTCCAGGAAGTAGCCCAGACGATTACATTGGGCATCAGGAAACCTTCCGGGCTTCTCAACTCATCCCCTGGCTGCTGATTGAAGTTACCGCAAAGTCCTCCAGTGTTTCCAAAATAGCTACTCGACAGGCGGGCCTCTACTTTCCAATTCCAGTCATAGGTCATCAGTAGTCCAAAGTCAGTCTCCACGTTGGCAAAGTTGCCACTGGTGAACATCCGGATTTGACCTCCCAGAAGAGTTACAGGTAGGTTGAAAGTCGCGCCATTAACCTATGTCGAAGGGTTAGGGGGGAAAAATCTGTAAATCGGTGCTTTTAGGATGAAAGGAAAGAGAGAGAGAGATCAGTTTGAGTTGGGTGTTGCATTTGGCATCAGCGAAGGAAGGAAAGACATGACACTCATGCTTATATGCATGAGTGGTTCTTTAAATTGGGGTTTTTAGACTGTTTTAATATTAGATTTGTTTACATTGTCTTTTTATATTGTTGTTAGCCGCCCCGAGTCTTCGGAGAGAGGCGGTATACAAATCTAATAAATACAAATACAAATACAGTGTTCCCTCGATTTTCGCGGGGGATGTGTTCCGAGACCGCCCGCGAAAGTCGAACTTCCGCGAAGTAGAGATGCGGAAGTAAATACACTATTTTTGGCTATGAACAGTATCACAAGCCATCCCTTAACACTTTAAACCCCTAAAGTGCAATTTCCCATTCCCTTAGCAACCATTTACATCATTAATCACCATGTTTATTTATTAAAGTTTATTAAAAAAAATATTTATTAAAGTCGGCTGAAAGTTTGGCGATGACATATGACGTCATCGGGCGGGAAAAACCGTGGTATGGGGGGAAAAGCTGCAAAGTATTTTTTAATTAATATTTTTGAAAAACCGTGGTATAGACTTTTCGCGAAGTTTGAACCCGCGAAAATCGAGGGAACACTATACTAAATTGCTCAGTGAATAGCATTATTGTCCTTGACCTACGACAGTGTTGGAAAGTGAACACAAAAACAAGGGGGCACAATCTGAGGTTAGTTGGGGGAAAGATCAGAAGCAACAGGAGAAAATTTCTATATCTATATCTCTTCTTCTATTCTTTCATTGATATGTTCTATTACTATACCTTCTTTTCTATTATTTCTCTAGATATATTTTACTATGAGTATCTCCTCTATAACCTTCATCATGTACTTTACTATGTGTATATAGATATATACTGTTGTGATTCCGTCTGAGGCCCCTCAGGGAATGGCTGATCTTCTGTCGGTTTCCTGCTCAGAGGGGGAGGATGAGGAACAGGAGGTGCAGGCAGACGAGGAGGAGGAATCCCAGGCTGAGGAAGAGGGGGAACAGCCAGAGGCCCCCGAGAGGGAGCTCTCCCCAGCAAGCAGCCTGGATTCCTTAGAGGAAAATGCACAAGCAATAATCGATCTGCGACAGAGAAGAGCAACACAAAGAAGGGACCAATTGGCTAGGTACTTTCAGCACTAAAGAGGCAACAGCTGGGTTTGGGTGTGGTGCTCTCTGGAAAGGCTAAAAGGCAGACCCACCCTTCCTGGCTTGTGGAGTATTATCTTTGGGAGTCCTGGGACCTGGCTGTGATCTTTGGCGTCTTGGAATTCTGGTTTGTGACTTTGAATACTGAAACCTTGGGGGGAAAAGGTGGGGGGGTCTTATGTTCTACAGTGGTGGGTGTGCCAGCAAGAAGTTTGCTGTATTGTCTGGACATCAGGACTCTGCTGTAAAGTCTCCTAGCCTGCCTGTTGGGAAGAACAGGTTTTTCTCTGTGTTTATTTTTCAAGCTATAAAGTACTTTTGCTTTTACCAGCATGTCTGGCTGTTTTTTCCAGTTGGTGTTGAGGTCTGGGGGAACCCAGACAGAACATATACCCACTAAAACCCTCATTGTGTATTGGACAAAATAAATAAATAAATAAATAAAATAAAAACCATTTTATTTACTTTCTTGGTGTTTCTCTTATCTAGAATGAAATGATTACAATTAGTAATGATGTAAAGATAAAGACAAAATGAATCTGAAATGGGAAATGATCTGTATAAGACTAATAAGATGTTCTTTTCTTTTATGTAATGGAAAATCATAAATAAAACTTTAAAAAACCCCCCACCAAAGTGAATGGTCAAAATAGCTGTTGATAAAATTGCCCTTACCCGAACTCTGCCATTTTCTTCTTTGTGGATGCTGATTACTTGGTTGTACACTTCTATGTTGACCAGTTTCACATAAGAGACAGCTTGGTTGCCCCCTCGGTTTTCATTCTTTACCACCACTTTGAAGGGGACAAGGCTTTGATCGAAGCCGGTCGACTCAACAAGCACATAGGAACAAGTGCCTTGGAAGTCATAGCTGTAGCCATCGAAGGTATGACAATGTGGGTCCCCCCAGCACCAGCAGTGTCCCGTGTATTTTGGGACACAAACAGCCTGTCCATCTTTGACTTTACACGTCTCCTGGGGACGGCAAAGCTTAACTTTGCAAGGATCTGGGGGGGAGAGAGAAAAAGGCAGATTATAAAATAGAAACATAGAAACATAGAAGACTGACGGCAGAAAAAGACCTCATGGTCCATCTAGTCTGCCCTTATACTATTTCCTGTATTTTATCTTACAATGGATCTATGTTTATCCCAGGGATGTTTAAATTCAGTTACTGTGGATTTACCAACCACGTCTGCTGGGAGTTGGTTCCAAGGATCTACTACTCTTCCAGTAAAATAATATTTTCTCACGTTGCTTTTGATCTTTCCCCCAACTAATTTCAGATTGTGTCCTCTTGTTCTTGTGTTCACTTTCCTATTAAAAACACTTCCCTCCTGAACCTTATTTAACCCTTTGACATATTTAAATGTTTCGATCATGTCCCCCCTTTTCCTTCTGTCCTCCAGACTATACAGATTGAGTTCATGAAATCTTTCCTGATACGTTTTATGCTTAAGACCTTCCATCATTCTTGTATCCCATCTTTGGACCCGTTCAATTTTGTCAATATCTTTTTGTAGGTGAGGTCTCCAGAACTGAACACAGTATTCCATATGTGGTCTCACCAGCGCTCTATATAAGGGGATCACAATCTCCCTCTTCCTGCTTGTTATACCTCAAAGGTCTTCTACTGTAGCCTCCTGCTCAAGATAGGAGACCATATTCCATCCTAGTCAAATGGTGGTCCAGTCTATGCTTGAAACTTCCAGGGATTGAGTACCTACAACTTGGGAAGGACAACTATTCCACTGATTAAGTGTTCTCCTGCTTACTTCTTGGTTGGAGCTCTCTTTAATATGTTTCCACATCACTCCCTTACCTACGTTCTGGCATTGCATCATCCCATCTTTCACCACACAGGCTTCATTGGCTGCGCAAGCATGCGCTTCACAGAAGACTCCTCCAGTTGGACTGCAGAGACACTTCTCCATGCAATTGTTTTGCAAGACTGGCACATTAGGCTGAGCATTGGGAAAAACAACCACAGGTATGAGAAAGGGATCCAAATCCACA
This sequence comes from Erythrolamprus reginae, assembly GCF_031021105.1. Lineage (NCBI taxonomy): Eukaryota > Metazoa > Chordata > Lepidosauria > Squamata > Dipsadidae > Erythrolamprus > Erythrolamprus reginae. The sequence continues at coordinate 11,403,225 of NC_091960.1, forward strand.
TTTTTTTTTTTTAAAAAAAAATCACATTGGGAGAAAGTTATCTACAGGAAGGCAAATCTGACTCAGGAGCCAAGTTGATGTTCAGTGGTAGCTCTACCTAAGAACATCTCTACTTATGAACTTTTCTAGATAAGAACCGGGTGTTCGAGACTTTTTTGCCTCTTCTCAAGAATCATTTTTCACTTACAAACCCAAGCCTCCGAAACTGTAACCGGAAAAGGCAGGGAGAAGCCTCCCTGGGGCCTCTCTAGGAATCTCCTGGGAGGAAACAGGATCGGAAAAGGCGGGGAGAAGCCTCTGTGGGGCCTGTCTAGGAATCTCCTGGGAGGAAACAGGATCGGAAAAGGCAGGGAGAAGCCTCCATGGGGCCTCTCTAGGAATCTCCTGGGAGGAAACAGGATCGGTAAAGGTGGGGGGAAGCCTCTGTGGGGCCTCTCTAGGAATCTCCTGGGAGGAAACAGGATCGGAAAATGTAGGGAGAAGCCTCTGTGGGGCCTCTCTAGGAATCTCCTGGGAGGAAACAGGATCGGTAAAGGTGGGGGGAAGCCTCTGTGGGGCTCTCTAGGAATCTCCTGGGAGGAAACAGGATCAGAAAAGGTGGGGAGAAGCCTCCATGGGGCCTCTCTAGGAATCTCCTGGGAGGAAACAGGGCCTCCACCCTCCCTGTGGTTTCTCAAATCGCACACATTATTTGCTTTTACATTGATTACTATGGGGAAAATAGCTTCTTCTTACAAACCTTTCTACTTAAGAACCTGGTCACGGAACGAATTAAGTTTGTACCACTATACTTCTGCAATGCTTCCACCAGCTTTGGGAAAGGCACAAAACTTATTTAGAAAGTGCTCCACAGCTACCAGTACATGGAAGGTTCCAAGAGTAGTAGAGCCTCATTGGTTCCTGGAAATGATGTTAACCTTGAAGCTGTCATTCCTTGCTGCGTTGAGGGTGAGGAATGGAATCCCAGATCCTCTGAGATAATGTATTAAGAATCCATAGAATCCACGAGCCACGGTGGCGCGGTGGTTAGAATGCGGTACTGCAGGCTACTTCTACTGACTGCCGGCTGTCTGCAATTTGGCAGTTTGAATCTTACCAGGCTGAAGGTTGACTTGGCCTTCCATCCTTCCAATGTTGGAAAATGTGAGGGCCCAGATACTTGGGGGCAAGATACTGACTCTGTAAACCACTTAGAGAGGGCTGTAAAACACAGTGACGTCTAAGGCCTATTGCTATTACTATAGAGCAGTGTTTCCCAACCTTGGCAACTTGAAGATATCTGGACTTCAACTGCTATTACTATAGAGAAGTGTTTCCCAACCTTGGCTGGGGAATTCTCGGAGTTGAAGTCCAAATATCTTCAAGTTGCCAAGGTTGGGAAACACTGCTGTAGAGGGATGGGATTAGAACATAGAAATAGAATAACAGTGTTGGAAGGAACCCTAGAGGTCTTCTAGTTCAACCCCCTGTTTGAGCAGGAGACCATAGACTATTTCAGTCAAGGGACTGTCCAATCTTCTTCTTAAAAGACTTTAGACTGGATTGGATCTAAGCAATTAGAGCCACTTGTCGCATGGGTTTTATGAAATGTTATCATACTGAGAGGGTTTTTTTTCTCTCCTTCCACTACATTAATTTACAATGGAGCCATTCATAAAAGGACAACAATCCCCTGAAGACACCTTGAATGGCTGGCTTTTGCTGTGAAGTTCTTTTGTACCGTCTAAAACAACTTGCCAGCTCCTGGCTTAATTCATCCCTATGACCATCACACAGCGAGTGACAACATCAAGAGATTACTAAAACTCTCCACAGGGAAGAGGGAGGGACTAATTAAGAAGTGCAGTAATTCTCCTATACGATTGAGCTGCACTTAAACAGAAAGCTGAAGTAAGAAGTTACCAAACGAAATTAGATCCTGATTACAACAGCAGTAACCCTCTACCACTGCATCAAATTGGTGGAAGGGTGGGTGGGAGGGAAACCTCCAAAAATTGGACTGAAAAAAAGTCTGCTGTGGCCTTTTTGCCGCTGGCCCCTCCAGCAGCCAAATCATATTTTAATTTAATTTAATATATTTGACTTCTATGCTGCCCAATCCCATACGATGAGTTTCAGGCCAAAGTCATCATTTGAGCTAGAGACTTTGGCCTCCCACGAGTAGAATAGTACTGCGGGAATTGGGATGAGTGGATGCATGCGGGGGAAAGACACTAGCCACAACAAATTCTTTCCAGAGATTCAAGGTCATTCTTTGTTCAGCACCAGCCGGAAGTACGGGGGAGGATCATGGACGTTGAGCGAACTGGAGTGGTCCATGTGATGAATTTGTGGGTGTGAGGATGAGGGATGAACCTTAACCTGGTGAGGAACTGTAGGAAAAGTTAGTATTGGTTTGACCACAGTTTGTATCCCACATGGCTCTGTTAATAAAGTGGAAGATGGCCAAGGCTTGGAAGAATCTAGGTTTATTTATTAGATGCTTATTGGGATGCTGGCAATGAGGAGGAGTCATGGCCAGCATCAAGGCCACTTGAGAACTCCGAGGGGGAAGCGGGAATAGAAATGTCAGAGGGGAGGGGGAAGGTGTGGAGCTTGGGCCATCCATCAGTCCTCAGATAGAGAGTCAACAGCTCCCAGGACTGGAGATGGTTGATGAGGAAGAGGGGAAAGAGCTGGGTCCGGTGCCTGATACACGGATGTGCAGAATGAAGAGGAGAGGAGAGCAGTGGAAATCTATGGGCTGATTCTTGGGAAGGAAGAGCCACTGCTGCTAGCGAATTCCCACCCTAGCTCTGGGGATAAAAGACAGGGGCGGAGACGAATAGGTGTGACGGACAAGTATTCATCTCTCTGCCAGACGGACTTAGCCTGCTGTGAAGAGAGAGAGAGAGAGACTTTTTGCCAGGACTTCTGGTGCTATTAATAAAGGAAACATTTATTTAACTACAGAGGGTTTGTCGTTTTTGGGAGTCAGATCAAAGATCCTGCAAAAATATTAATAGCGATTAGTGATGGGCAAACCCAACGGTGTTTGGGTTCGGCAAGTTCGGCCGAATTTTACACAAAATTCGGCAGAACCCGAACCGAACCCCGAACTCGAATCCGAACGGGGAATCCCTCCCACGAAGAGATTCTGGGGGCGGAGCTTTGACATCACCGGCAGGTTGCTAAGGACACCAAGGTGATCACTTCCTGGATTCCAACACGACCCCGAACTTTGCCCGAAGTCTGGAATAATTTCGGGTTTGTGTTCGGCATACCAAACACCGCAAAATTTGGTACAGACCCGAATTATGCGGGTTCGGTTCACCCATCACTAATAGCGATGTCATTTTGATTCCCCTTGAAAAGTAAGTAACAAACATGATAATGCTAGACTAAATGTCTAATTCGGATGTGATTTTTGTAGGTCCATAAGAGACACAAACAGAGGTCCAGGATCTCCCTCTTTTTCAACCTACCGGATAGTATACGTTGTTTTCAAAGCAGCCACACTCCTCCATGGGGATGCATTTGATGCCATCGGAGAAGAAGCCATCATCACACTGACAACCTTCAACACAGGTCTCCGGGCACGGAAGGTGATCGGTAAGCCCAGCGCAGGTGACTTCACAGATATTAGAACAGGTGGTGTAATGGCTATTGGCTGGACAGGTCATTGCTGCGGAAGAAGAGGCAAGAGGAACTAATCAGCTAAAGCAATGTTTGTCAACCTGGGACTGGCTGCCTGGACTTCAGTTTCCAGAATTCTCCAGTAGGCAGGAGTTGCTGTACCGCAGCAACCAGTAGGTGGCAATAGTTAGCATTGTCTGTATAGTGGCACCTCTACCTAAGAATGCCTCTACTTACGAATTTTTCTAAATAAAAACTGGGTGTTCAAGATTTTTTTGCCTTTTCTTAAGAACCGTTTTCCACTTACAAACCCAAGCCTCCGAAACTGTAACCGGAAAATGCAGGGAGAAGCCTCCATGGGGCCTCTCCGGGAATCTCCTGGGAGGAAACAAGGCCGGAAAAGGTGGGGAGAAGCCACTGTGGGGCCTCTCCAGGAATCTCCTGGGAGGAAACAGGGCTTCCACCCTCCCAGTTTGCAGAGAGGGGCGGCATATAAATGCAATAAATCTAATCTAATCTAATCAATCGCACACATTATTTGCTTTTACATTGATTCCTATGGGGAAAATTGCTTCTTTTTATATTTATATTTGTATTTATATTGACTGGTTCCTAACATGATTTCATTATTTATTTGTACTCAGACTATCATTGTGTTGTACCTTATGATTCTTGACAAACTTATTTTTTTCTTTAATATACACTGAGAGCATATGCACCAAAGACAAATTCCTTGTGTGTCCAATCATACTTGGCCAATAAAGAATTCTATTCTGTTCTGTTCTGTTCTGTTCTGTTCTGTTCTGTTCCGTTCCGTTCCATTCCATCCATCCCATCCCATCCCATCCCATTCTATTCCATCCCATTCTATTCCATCCCATCCCATCCTATTCTATTCTATTCTATTCTATTCCATTCCATTTCATCCCATCCCATCCCATCCTATTCTATTCTATTCTATTGGTAGTAGACAGCAATATTTCTTATTTGGAAGTGCAGGTGTGATAGTAGCCAAAGCAACAAAGTCCCTTGTGCCGTGGCCAAGTGAAGAGGAAGGGATGTTAAGTGCTGATTACCTCCCAATTATCTACTTAATTTTCTTTCTCTCATCGGGGTTCTTAATTAGGGCTGTGTGAAGCATCAAAGATTCTATTTATAGGCAACGTGGTCAAATCATCACTTGAGACGAATCTTCTAACAATTCAATGCAGCAAACAAAACGAGGCACCTTTGAAGATCTGGTGGACTTTTATCTACGTGCGCATTGTACTTTGATCAGATCAACTCTTCAGATTGCACTGATTCTTTAATTTTGCATCAACTTCTGGAACCGAACGACAGAATCCTTAGCTGGTTCACACAGCCCCTTTAGCCTTCCTTCCTTCCTTCCTTCCTTCCTTCCTTCCTTCCTTCCTTCCTTCCTTCCTTCCTTCCTTTCTTTCTCTATCTATCTATCTATCTATCTATCTATCTTTATTTATTCGAATTTTATGCCTCCCTTCTCCTTAGACTCAGGGCGGCTTACAACATGTTAGCAATAGCACTTTCTAACAGAGCCAGCCTATTGCCCCCACAATCCAGGTCCCCATTTTATCCACCTCGGAAGGATGGAAGGCTGAGTCAACCTTGAGCCGGTGATGAGATTTGAACCACTGGCCTACAGATCTACAGTCAGCTTTAGTGGCCTGCAGTACTGTACTCTACCTTCTGCGCCACTCCGGCCTTACAGTAGGGACATGCATCCACTTTATTCAACCTACGTCCCAATTAGTAATGCTTCTGGATTGGTACTCACGACATAAATCTGGGGTCCTCCAAGGTGGTATGGTGACCTTGGCTTCTTGGCAGGCTGCCACGTAGCTCTGGATGCTACGGCACAAGATTTGTGCGTCCCCGCCGCCGATGCACAAATCGTGGATACAATGGTTCAGGTAGGGATTGGGATCCACGGTAGCATGGCATGAGCTGAGAGGCCCATCGGTGGCTGTGAGGAGCCCACAGAAGGAGCGTTGCTTAAAAAACTGCTTCTTCACCTCCGTGCAAATGGGGCAATTGCTCCCAGAGCATCCGTCTTTGCAGGAGATGTCCAGGGTCTGGATTTTCCAAGCAGCAGCGAACTGAGCCACATCTGTGACCACCGTGCCGTCTGGCAGCTGAAGATCATCTTTCGGCTGCCTGTTGTAGTTTCCACATAAACCAGACAACTGACCGTAGTAGTTGTTGGGAACAATGAGCCTCACGTTGTAGGAGAGATCGAAGACCACCGCAACACCAAAGAAAGCCTCGATCCTCTGATAAAAGCCGTGCTGGTAGATTCGGAGCTTCCCATCCAAAAGGCTTGTGGGGAGGCGATGAAGTTTGCCATTGATCTGTCAGAATGAAATTGTATCTTCATGAAAAACAAGGAGGAGGAGGAGGAGGAGGAAGAAGAAGAGGAAGAGGAAGAGGAGGAGGAGGAAAAGGAGCTAGCCAGATGAATACCTGGTAGGTGGATTTCTCTCTCTCCACTCCCCTCCCCTCCATTTTCCGCCTCAAAAAGTATGGTGCATCTTGTATCTGATGCACCTTATACTCCCAAAAATATGGTAGATATGATATAAATATATGCTGCTCAAAAAAAAAATAAAGGTGTTGTGGTTATCTCTGGCCCAGCTCCTGCCCCAAGGACTGTGGATGTGGTGGAGACATCCACATGCTGCAGGCCTGTTTTGCCCCCCAGGTAGAATCTGCTGATGAAGGCTCCTCTGACCAAGAAGACATGAGTGACAAGGAGGAGGAGAGTGTGGCAGACAGCTCAGAAGGAGATCAATTATCTAGCTCCTCCTTGGATTCAGAACAAGAGTTAATGATACAGCCACACATGCGGAGAGCGATGCATGGGCAACAACAACTGAGAGATTATTATCAAAGGAAATGAGGCCACCTTTGATTGGGTGGGGCTGTGGTCATTAGTGAGGCTGCTATAAGTAGCCGCCTGTGGGTTTGGCCATTGTGGAGGATTATCTGATTGTTGTGTTTCGTGCCTGCCTTGTTGACTTTGACTTTTTGTGTGCTGATTTTTCCCCGCTTTGAAACTAAACCAGAGCAAAGTGTGTGTCACTTTGTGAAAGAAGGAGGACTGTGAATTGCCTCCCAGCTGCAAGCTAAGTATCACAGAACTGATAAGGGACTTGTACAAATTACCAGTTTGGTTGGAGATAAGTGCTCTTGGCTATACCAAAAGAGGGCTTGGTTTAAGTGAATTTTTATTATAAAGAACATTGCTTTGAATTTTCAAACGTGTGTGTGTCTGAAATTTGTACCTGTGAATTTTTGGGAGGATTCTACCAGAGAGCCCGACAGAACAATCACCACCACTACTCCATGCATACCTCCAATAAAAAGGATTCAGGAACTCACCTGGGCATATCCCCACTTGTCCTGCAACAGAGAAATCTGAAAGTCCAACATCTCCACCGTAACCACCTTGGGCACTGCGATGTTTCCATTCCCCGAGACCCCGTTCTGTACCACGACAGTAAAAGGATGCAGATTCCCCGTCTTGCTTAGGACGGTCACCTTGCTTAGGATATAGGAGCAGGTGCCTTGGAAGTTAAAAGACAGCCCATCTAAAGTAAGGTACATATCTCCAACAAGAGAACAGGTGCCACTTCCAGTGGGGTAGCATTTCTGGTGTCCGTCTTGCAGTTGGCATATTTCATTGGGACCACAAGGGGTCGCTTGGCACACCACTTTGCCGCCAGCCTGGCAGACGCATCGTTCTTGGCAACTTGGATAGAACACTTCCGAGACCGGATAGTAGCGCCCTTGTTGGAAGCAGCCACAGTTCGCCATTGGTACACACGCATCGTTGCTGCGCACAAAGTCGTCATTGCAGACACAATTCTCTTGACATAGAGCGGGGCAAGGAGCTGGGACATAAAGGCTGCTACAGGCCTGGTCACACTGTTTAGCGCAAAGTTCATAGTGACTGTTGGGGCCACAACGTGAAGCTGAAAATGAAAACAGAAGGGACGAGTTAGTCACGCTACAAAGATAATCAGGTGCGGGATTAAAACTCGGTCCTTGCAGAAGAAAAAGAAATGGCTAACAAATACAGTGGTACCTCTACTTAAGAACGCCTCTACTTAAGAACTTTCCTAGATAAGAACCATGTGTTCAAGATTTTTTTGCCTCTACTTAAAAACCATTTGCTACTTAAGAACCCAAGCCTGGAAAAATTTCCCAGGAAATTTGAGAGCGGCAAGAAGGCCCGGCCAGTTTCCTGCCATTCCCCCTTTAATCCCGGCCATCTGGGCTGCCAGAGGAGCCTTTTGCTGGTGCTTAAGGAGGCTTTGGCAGTCCAGAGCAAACAAAGCATTTTCCTTTCTCTGGGAGTTTGGGCAGGGAATAAACCTCTTCCAGTGCCCAGAGAAAAGAAACGCTCCCTTTGCTCTGGGCAGCCGAGGAGTCACCACAGCGAAGGAAAGCTGCCAGCTACAAAGTGAGCGAGCGCAAAGAGAGGGGAGCCCTTCAGCATGGGAAGGAAGAGGCGGCAGATAGCAGCACAGCAGCCAGTATATGGGAGGAAGCCTCACGTTGGGTGTATTGGAGGCGCGTGCTCCTCCTCGCCGCCCCAGAGTCCCTCTTTTTTTTGTTAAGCCTTAAAGTCATGGATTTTTTTGATTCCCCTCCCCTCCCCTTCTTCCTTCGGCAGCGACTGTCCTCCTCCTCTTCTTCCTCCTCCTCCTCCCACCCAAATTCCGAGCTTTTATTTTTTTTTTTCCTAATGGGTTTGCACACATTATTTGCTTTTACATTGATTCCTATGGTAAAAATTGCTTCTATTTAAGAACGTTTCTACTTAAGAACCTGGTCACGGAACGAATTAAGTTCTTAAGTAGAGGTACCACTGTGCAATCATCCTCGAGTTACAACAATCTGTTTAGTGAGTATTCAATGTTACAACGGCCCTGAAAAAATATATTCCCAAAGTCAAACCTCCCCCTGCATTTACATCCCGGAGACTCACGGCAAAAGGTTGGGGTTCTCCAGGGGTATATGGTGATGCCAGCAGCTTGGCAGGCTTTTGCGTAATTGGTGACGGCTGCGCAGACAAAGGCGTAGCGTCCCTTGAGGAAGCAGGCATCGTAGATGCAGTCCAGGAAGGCGGCTTCTTGATCCACGTGGCCGTGGCATTGCCTGAAAGGCCCGTTGACGGCTACAATGAGACCACAGTCCCGCCCGGAAGCCCGCTGCTTTCTTCCTAAGTCGTCGACCCCTTTGCAGGTGGGATCTACAAGCTTTGTGCAGCTCGGGTCATACGCCTTGGTGCCCTTAGCACCAAACACAGGGATGGTGGGAACAAGGAGGCCCCCTTTCGACAGAGCATCGTCCGACGGTATGCCGTTGAAATTCCCACACAGGCCACAGAGCATATTTCTATAGGTGCCAGGAACAGTGACGGTGAGTTGGTGGTCCCAATTAAAGCTGACCGTGAGGCCGAAATCGGTTTCGACCATAGCGCTCGGGCCTTTCCGATAGATCTTGATTCTATTTCCTAGATTATAAGGCAGGCAGGTCAATATGCCGTTAACCTATGAAGGAGAAATGGGATGTTTATGTTAAGCAAATGAAATGGAGCAATGATGAAAAAGCAATTATGCCAAACACTATCTCTCATCTCTTCTGTCCTTCTCAGGGTCTCCATTAACAGCATAACATTTTGGACATTTTTTTCTCCACCATAGCTGAAAGCAACAATGGTTGGAGCAGGGACTTGCTAAGATCATGAGACTGGGGTTTCATTTCATTTGATTGATTGGTTGATTATATTTGTAGGCCACCCAACTCTTTACGGACTCTAAGATCATGAGACTGGGGTTTCATTTCATTTGATTGATTGGTTGATTAATTGATTGATTGATTGATTGATTGATTGATTGATTATATTTGTAGGCCACCCAACTCTTTACGGACTCTGGGCGGCTAACAATAATATAAAAAACAATAAAACAATTCTAAAAACCTCTAATTAAATTATTTTATTTTATTTCAACATTTCTTTGTGTGCATCTATGCCCATTAATGTGTATATGTTGCCTCTGGTGACTGGCAATGGATCGTTTAAAAAAAAAATGCTGTGAGATTGACATATGCTCAAAATTGGAAAGATCGAACCTCCCGTCACATAACATTAATAAAATAATGGATTGTGCTGAAATGACCAGGCTTACTTATGAATTGCAAAATAAACAAGAAAGAAATGTTTTTACCATATCGGAAAACTTTTACAAGTGGCTAGAAATTAGAAGAGACACTACAAAAAAGTTAAATAAACAGGGAAAAATTATTAAAACGTAATTAACAAATGTATTGAAAATAGTAAATAATATAGTACGATAGAGAAGTATGGATACGTATATATATACATACGTATATATATGTAAAGCTAGAAGAAGAAGTATTGTGAAGTGTAAATATATCTGGAAATGAAATAGTTGCAAAATTAAATTATGATAGGGTTTTTAGTTTTTTTTAATATTAGATTTGTGCCTATATATATTGTTTTATCGTCTGTTGTGAGCCGCCCCGAGTCTTCGGAGAGGGGTGGCATACAAATCTAATAAATTATTATTATTATTATTATTATTATTATTATTATTATTATTATTATTATTATTTTAAAAAGTGGTAAGTACTTTATCTGTTTATATTTCATGCATTTTTGTATATCTTGTTCATGTGTGGTTTGTTTATAACTAAAAAACTCAATAAAGATTAAAAAGTTTTTTAAAAAGGACATAGAATCTCCTAGCAGCCAGAATACCATCAACAGGAGGATGCAGTCATAGCTTAGAAAGCAAGCAACCCACTTAGGGATCCTACAAAAAGTTCTTCTTCACTCTCTAAAAACTCAAATCATATACAGTAATAGCACTTAGACTTATATACCACCCCAGCACTTTCTGGATGGTTCACAGAGACAGCATCTTGCCCCCAACAATCCGAGCCCTCATTTTATCGACCTTGTAAGGCTGAGTTAACCTTAAGCGGGTCAGGATTCAACTCCTGGCTGTGGATAGAGTTAGCCTGCAATACTGCATTCTAACCACTGTGCCACCAGGGTTCCTAATGGATAGATTCAACCAGCTGTCCTGCAGATAAAATAATGATGACATTGTAATATTATTAATAGGAGAAGAGCAACCAGCTGGAGGCTTGTCTGAAGCTGTTCACTTGTGTTACAGGTGAAATATTGTGACAAGAAATAGTTCCTCTCCAGAAGAAGGATGTGATGTGCAGATGCCAGTGTATGTATAAGCATAAAATGCTTGTATAGAGATGTACAGGGAGGGGAGCATCAGTGAAATCGCAGCATCGCAAAAGCACAGAGGTCCGGAGGTGGGGTTTTGAGGACTTCAGTGTTTTTGTGATGCTGTGATTTCACTGATGCTCCCTTTGCTGGGAAACCCCACCTCCGGACTTCCGTTTTTGCAATGCTGGGATTCCCCTGCTGGGATTCCCCCGCAGCATCGCAAAAACACAGAAGTCTGGAGGTGGGGTTTCCCATGGAGGGGAGCCTCAGGGGAATCCCAGCAGCGCAAAAACGGGCGCTTCGGCTGGCAAAAGGGGTGAATTTTGGGCTTGCAGGCATTAATCGCTTTTCCATTGATTCCTATGGGAAACATTGTTTCATCTTACAAACTTTTCACCTTAAGAACCTTATCCCGGAATCAATTAAGTTTGTAAGACAAGGTATCACTGTACTTAATATTAGGTCGCTCGATAGTGATAGTCAACAATAAGGTTGACAAATTATGTCTTTTATATAACAAATAAATATATGTATGTAGTGAAAGGAAATATTAATTGATGATAAGCAAATAACTATCTATGTGATATATCAAACACTACTGAAACTGGACGTTTGTCTAACCCTTTTTTATTTTTATAAAATAAAAAATTGTTCTTATATGTAGAAACTTAATAAACATTGTTTTTTAAAAAAGAAAGAAAGATAAAAATGACAGATTGGGTTGATTTTAGAAGCTTCGTGCATCGTCAGCACTCTGCTGATAAAACAAGCATCAAAGAGAGATCAAGGTTGTAATAACCGGAAAGTACCCAAACTTACCAAGACTTTCCCAGGATATTGCCTACTGATTATGATCTCAGTACCGTGGACATTGATTTGTACACTCCGGGTCCACGACACAGCGCGGTTTCCCCGATACTCATTCTGGACGTAGATACCAAACCAGGTCAAATCCTTGGATTTCGCACATACTTCGGTGAGGACGTAGGCACAGGGTCCTTGGTAGTCAAATTTGTACTTGTCGAAGGTAACGTAATGGGGATCGCCATGAACTTTGCAATCAACAAAGTCGATAGGGTAGCAGTCCCTCACCCCTTTTATAATTAAGCATTTTTCTGAGGATTTGCAAGCTTGTTGGGTGCACTCAACCTTATTCGTGGCTGGGTTGCACACGCATCTCTTTGTACACTTGCCGTCAGCCCAGAAGCCCTCGTTGGGGGTGTAGAGTTGACCTTCGTGCAGACATCCACAACTGGTTTTAGGGATGCATTGGCCCTGGCTCAGTACAAAACCTGGTAGACATTGACAACCTGGTACACATAGCGTCGGACAGATGAGTTGCTTTTGAGTTTGTTCATCCAGGCAGGTGGCTGGGCAAGCTGACCCACATTGCTGGTACTGGCTGTTAGGAGGGCACTCGGGTACTGTGTGAAGGGAGGCAAAAAAAGAAAGCGATCAATATTTTCTTCCTTCCTGTGCCATTGAAAAAAGTGAAAAATAGAGAAAAATAGAAAAGAAATCTGAAGTTTTCTTCTTAGGTATAGCCCATGAAATTTTTTTTGGGGAAAAACAATTCTTTCTAATCCTCCATATAACGACAGCATTGAGAATAATGCTTGCACAACATTGGAAAAACATAAAATTGCCTATTAAAGGAGATATAAATGAAAAAAATCACAGTGTACAGAAATGGATAGTTTAACTATAGAACTAAAAAATGTAGCTGGCAAGAGTATACTAACTGTTGGAGTAGGTTTTACCACTGGATGGAAAAAAGTGGGGGGAAGTAAAATCAGAGAGTTAGATTAGATTTATTGGATTTATATGCCGCCCCTCTCCGCAAACTAATAAATGCTAGATAATATAGGAAGTAAATGTCAGAGAATCGGTCATAAAAGGAAAACCAAAAGATATAACAGAATAAGATCTTCGCTAAAACTTGATTTATATATGTATATACAGTGTTGGTCATGACCTTTAAAGTCCTACATGGCTTTGGACCAGAGTACCTCCGGAACCACCTGCTACTGCACGAATCCCAGCGACCGATAAGGTCCCACAGAGTTGGCCTTCTCCGGGTCCCGTCGACTAACCAATGTCGTTTGGCGGGCCCCAGGGGAAGAGCCTTCTCTGTGGCGGCCCCAGCCCTCTGGAACCAACTCCCCCCAGAGATTAGAATTGCCCCCACCCTCCCTGTCTTTCGTAAACTACTCAAGACTCATTTATACCGCCAGGCATGGGGGAGTTGAGATATTCCTTCCCCCTAGGCCATTACAAGTTATGCATGGTATGTTTTTGTGTGTATGTTTGGTTTTATAATAAGGGTTCTTAGTTGTTTTATTATTGGATTGTCACATGCTGTTTTTATCATTGTTGTTAGCCGCCCCGAGTCTACCAGGAGGGGCGGCATGCAAATCCAATTAAAAATTATTATTATTATTATTATTATTATTATTATTATTATTATTATTATATACAATCCATGTAATAGTAAATAGAATAGAATTTTTTTATTGGCCAAGTGTGATTGGACACACAAGGAATTTGTCTTGGTGCATATGCTCTCAACGTACATAAAATAAAATATACATTTGTCAAGAATCATGTGGTACAACACTTAATGATTGTCATAGGGGTCAAATAAACAATAAAGAAGCAATATTAATTAAAATCTTAGGATATACGCAACAAGTTACAGTCATACAGTCAACATGGGAGGAAATGGGTGATAGGAATGATGAGAAAAACTAGTAGAATAGAAGTGCAGATTTAGTAGAAAGTCTGACAGTGTTGAGGGAATTATTTGTTTAGTAGAGTGATGGCGTTTGGGGAAAAACTGTTCTTGTGTCTAGTTGTCTTGGTGTGCAGTGCTCTGTAGCGACGTTTTGAGGGAAGGAGTTGAAACAATTTGTGTCCAGGATGTGAGGGGTCAGTAAATATTTTACCCGCCCTCTTTTTGACTCGTGCAGTATACAGGTCATCCTGGACACAAATTGTTTCAACTCCTACCCTCAAAACGTCGCTACAGGGCACTGCACACCAAGACAACTAGACACAAGAACAGTTTTTTTCCCGAACGCCATCACTCTACTAAACAAATAATTCCCTCAACACTGTCAGACTTTCTACTAAATCTGCACTTCTATTCTACTAGTTTTTCTCATCATTCCCATCACCCATTTCCTCCCATGTTGACTGTATGACTGTAACTTGTTGCTTGTATCTTAAGATTTTTATTAATATTGCTTCTTCATTGTTTATTTGACCCCTATGACAATCATTAAGTGTTGTACCACATGATTCTTGACAAATGTATATTTTATTTTATGTACGTTGAGAGCATATGCACCAAGACAAATTCCTTGTGTGTCCAATCACACTTGGCCAATAGAAAATTCTATTCTATTCTATAAGCACTATTAGAATTGTATTATAGGCATGTCACAAATTGTCCAACTTTTATCTCAATGTTTTTTTCCCCTTTTTCTGTGTGAATTTTATTGTTTGCATTTCGGGTGTTTAAATAAAGTCTATTTTTAAAATTTTTTAAAAAGAAAAGGAAAAGCCAAGAAGGGAGATGACGAGATAGCTTCTCCTTAGAGACGTGCTAATATGCAGCGACGAGACTATATTTATCCCAGATTGATAAGTGGCTGCTGACTGGAGAGCACATTAAACGTAATAAGATCCTCACCTGTTGAAGCCATTTAAAAATCAAATGAATCCTCATTCCCAGTAATTAGACAGAACGCATTACCAAAACGGCCAGCTGCAAAAAGGCGGGTAAATTTGGGATCACCGCTTTGGGTTCGCTCTGACTTCGGCGCTTTGAAAACGCAGCGCATTTTATGCCTTGGAATGTGTCTAAATATATCAATCAATTGTCACTCAATCCTTTCCTATTGATTTGGGGGTTCCATTTTTTTTTTTTTTTGCCTTTACTCTAGATGGCAATATGCTTCGTGCGAATTCATCACGGGATCTATTAGCAAGAGCATTGGTTTCACAAGTTTACCGACAATTCGATGATGATCACAAGAGCACAATGTAAAACAAGCATTGTCCGTAGAAAAAATGCCACCTTTAGAGATCCACCAGGGTGGTAATTGGTTCTGTCTGTCTGTCTGTCTGTCTATCATCTATCTATCTATCTATCTATCTATCTATCTATCTATCTATCTATCTATCTATCTATCTAGCTATCTATCTAGCTATCTATCTAGCTATCTATCTAGCTATCTATCTAGCTATCTAGCTATCTAGCTATCTCTCTCTCTCTCTCTCTCTCTCTCTCTCTCTCTATCTATCTATCTATCTATCTATCTCTATCGTCTATCTACTGTATCTACCATATATTCTCTGCCTTACAAGGCAAAGGTTGCAGGTTCAAGTCACAGTGGGTATGGCTAGCTGATGAGGCCAAAATAAGGCCGAAATAGATCTATCCTAGTCTCCCTTAATTTTCAAATTCAGCAAAAAAATCCATGTGATACATACAGATAGAATTGTCGGCTATCAATAAAATTAACTGCCTTGGAAATGGCCCTGGGTTGGGCCAAGAGGCAAATAAGGAGCTTGTGATGTTCCTTCAATACACCAGGGTGATTCGACACAAAAATATGTAACCCTTCCCTGGTGCAGAGCTGAAGGGATTGGATACTGTAGCCTAGAGGATAATTCTCTGCCTTATAAGGCAAAGGTTGCAGGTTCAAGTCCCAGTGGGTATGGCTAGCTGATGAGGCCAAAATAAGGCCGAAATAGATCTATCCTAGTCTCCCTTAATTTTCAAATTCAGCAAAAAAAACATGTGACATATATATGATAGATAGACAGACAGATGGATGGATGGAGATATATATATCCATCCATCCATCCATCCATCTATATTTATTTGACAAACATGTATAGGATAGTAGTTTGTATAAACATAATGTAAGTAAAAAGTAATCATACAAAAGGACAATAGGGCAGTAGGACAGGGATGGTAGGCACAATGGTGTGTTTATGCACGCCCCTTACAGACCTCTTAGAAACAGGGAGAGGTCAACTGAACCAGATGGATATTTTTTTCCAACATTAAATTCTTTGCATACTTACAGCATCCAGCCAATTGTCTCCAGTCACCAATCTGGACCCCGTGTTTCTGGCAGGCAGCTGCGTAGGACTCCAGGGCATCACACACGGATTGTTGATGTCCTTGATTGGCGCAAACATCATAAACACAACCTTCAAAGTAGAACTTGGGGTCCACTTTCAAATGGCAAGCAGCGAAAGGACCAGCAGCCTTGGTCATTAAACCACAATATTGCTCAGACTGATATTTCTGGGCCTGGTCAGTTTGGCAAGGCACGCAAGGCCCATGGCAATCATCCCAACATCCGTCTTGGTCGCCAACATCCACCTTCCAACTCTTGCCAAAGGCATTGGCATCTGGAGCCCTTGTTCCTCCTGGAGTTTGGAAGTCATCTGCAGGATCTTCATTAAAGTTTCCACAAAGGCCGCAGAGATTTCCCTGATAAGCACTGCTGACAGTGATGTGTAGCTGTTGATTCCAGTCATAAGCCACCCGGAGATGAAAGTTGGTGACCAGCACGGCAAAACCTCCACTTTGCAAGATCTGGAGAGCGCCACCATTTAGACAGATGGGAAGGTGTGCCCGGATGCCATTGACCTGCATTGGAAGAAAGGACAGTTACAAGGGTTGCGGCATTGTAACAACATACTGAAGCATTCTAATTTTTCACCATTTTTCACCATTGAATTTCATTTTGTTTGATAGTGCTCAATGTTCAAATCTTCTCTATCTTGAGCCTATCTTCTGGAGAGTTGGCTATTACTTGATTTAGCTTTATTAGATAAATGGTCAAAGCAATGGAAACTGCAGTTTAATATTTCCAAATGTAAAATAATGCACTTGGGGAAAAGGAATCCTCAATCTGAGTATTGTATTGGCAGTTCTGTGTTAGCAAAAACTTCAGAAGAGAAGGATTTAGGGGGAGTGATTTCTGACAGTCTCAAAATGGGTGAACAGTGCGGTCAGGCGGGAGGGAAAGCAAGTGGGATGCTTGGCTGCATAGCTAGAGGTATAACAAGCAGGAAGAGGGAGATTATGATCGCGCTATATAGAGCGCTGGTGAGACCACATTTGGAATACTGTGTTCAGTTCTGGAGACCTCACCTACAAAAAGATATTGACAAAATTGAATGGGTCCAAAGATGGGCTACAAGAATGGTGGAAGGTCTTAAGCATAAAACGTATCAGGAAAGACTTAATGAACTCAATATGTATAGTCTGGAGGACAGAAGGGAAAGGGGGACATGATCGAAACATTTAAATATGTAAAAGGGTTAAATTAAATAAGGTCCAGGAGGGAAGTGTTTTTAATAGGAAAGTGAACCCAAGAACAAGGGGACACAATCTGAAGTTAGTTGGAGGAAAGATCAAAAGCAACATGAGAAAATATTATTTTACTGAAAGAGTAGTAGATCCTTGGAACAAACTTCCAGCAGACATGGTTAGTAAATCCACAGTAACTGAATTTAAACATGCCTGGGATAAACATAGATCCATCCTAAGATAAAATACAGAAAATAGTATAAGGGCAGACTAGATGGACCATGAAGTCTTTTTCTGCAGTCAGTCTTCTATGTTTCTATGTTTCTATTACTTGCCAGTTTGGTGTCATCTGCAGATTTGATGAGTTCCCTATCTATCCCTTCATCTAAGTCATTGATGAAGGTATTGAAGAATACTGAGCCTAAAACAGAGCCTTGGGGTACTCCACAATATACTTACCTCCATGTAGATGAAGTTCATTTGAGAACTATGTGTTGAATATGGTTGGTTAGCCAGCTTTGAATCCATCTAGTGGTGTTGCTGTCTAACCCACATTTTTCAACTTTATCTAGTAGTAGGTTATAGTCTACTTTATCAGTTGCCTTACAGAAGTCCAAATAAATTAAACCAACATCATTCCTCTGGTCAACTAATTTTGCCACTTTAGTTTAGCATGATCTGTTTTTGACAAACCCATGTTGGCTTTTGGTTATTACTTTGTTTTACCCCCATTTTAAGGTGACAGCACCTTAAAGACTTCTTTCTATAGTTTGCCTTTTCTAATCATCAAACCCTTAAATCACAAGGTTATTTTTTTTCCCCATAAAAAGTCCATGAAAGGTTTCCAGTCACGAATAAATGTAATCTTCTTTCCCTAATCGGACAAGTCAATTTTGTTATATCTGCTAATTCTTTCATCTTTACCAACCATTCCTCCATTGTAGATCTTTCAAAACCTTTCTATTTTTCTGCATACAACATATCTCATAGCAGTAATCATAGATAAAAAATAAGCTTTCTTGAGTCTTTTCCAATTGGTTGTCAAATAATCCCAGCAAGAAAAGTTCTCATTTCAATTGAATATTACTCTCTAAGAGAGCAAGGAATTATTTTCCAGGAAAGCCTGGTATACTGGGCACTCGGATATGAGAAATTTTTCAAAACATAGACTGAGTTTGCATAACGCACTACACTCTAAAATAAACAGGGTTCGGGAGTTGATATTTTAGCACATTTAAAGTACCCAGTTATTGTGTGAAGCATAGTTCCCTCTAAGCTGAGCAGTGAGCAATCGCTCACTTAAAAATCATCATCAACTCAGAGTTTTCCAAACCTGCCCAGAAGCCGAGAGGGAAAGAGTGAGAGGGAAGGAGAGAGAGAGGAAGAGAGAGAAGCAGATAGAAAAAAGAGAGGAAGGAAAAGAGAAAGAAAAAGAATGGGAGTAAGGAAGAGAGAAAAAATCAAAATCTAGTTTGAAACTAGCTCAACTATTTAAGTGGCATTTTGATATTGATAGAGTTGCCCTATTATTAGACACACAGTACAGTATTTTATTTTGAAATTCTCTGAGGCAAAACAGGGTGGGTTTTTTATTTGTTTGTTTGTTTGTTTGTTTATTATTTCTGTGCCTCCCAGTCCCGAAGGGACTGTCGTTCAGACACTATACTTTTCCGCCCACCCCCCAAAAAAATTAGAGGGAACACTGGTGTGAAGTAGACATTCTATTGCACCATGTTCTGATTTATTTTTTTGGTATCAGTATTTTTGTGAATGCAGCCGCTGCATTTTGTTAAAGCAGCATATTGTGTGGAATCAACTGAAAAAAGGCTTCGTTATGACTAATTTAAACCTATTCCTGTATGTTGAAATGAATATTTTATGACACATTATATGCAAAATAGCATTCCACCAACAATGAAGAGCTTCCCCCCACCAATTTTTATAGTGGGGGGCGGGAGTTTTGCCTGGAAAAATCAACCTAACATTCTTTAAATAAATAAATCTGAGCTTTGATTCTTGTTCTGCTTGCTTTGCTCATTCTGCTATTCCTTTAAAGTTAATTCTATGTATTCACTTAATTGCTATATTTAATGAGATGCTATGTTTTCCTTTTTTTTTTTAGCTTCTTCTCTTAACTCCAAAAATTAAACGAACATCTGTAGCCGTTAAGTTAAATCTACAAAAATAGGCCAGTCGTCATTGCTCTAACAAGGGCTTAGGGCAAGTAATAAAAACTACCTTTGAATTCACCTTCACCAGGCTTCCTCTGAACCTGAAATAAGTCTTGGAAATGTTATCAGGTTTTTTATTCCTTTTTTCCCAGGGCCACCTTAATCCTGCAGCTGCCTTTAACGCCATGCCTAGATTTTACGTTAGCTGACAAAACGTTCAGACTCTGATTTTTGAAGAACAGTGCAAATCAATATAGCATTTTCCCCAGAATTATCACTACAATCATTTTACAAATTTGAATGGGTGGAGAACCAGTGTTTCCCAATCTTTGCCATTTCAAAGATACGTGGACTTACAGAATAACAGAGTTGGGAAGGAGATCTTGGAGATCTTCCAGTCTACCCACCTGCTCCAGCAGGAGATGCTATACCAGTGATGGTTAACTTGGAGCACATGTGCACACTGGAGCATCGGAACCCAGAAGAGAGCAGCTGGCTAGGTTGCATGCATCACTGATGGGCTCCTACAGGTATGGTCAGGTATGCAGAACCGGTAAAAAACAATTGAATTTTTTTCTTTTTTTTCCCTTCTGGGTTCTGGGTATGTTTTTCCTGTTGCAGTAAATGAAGTTGAATGTGTATAATTTTAGAAGAGCTTTGTGTATGTGTGTGTGTGTACATACATATACAGTTTATGTAGTAGATAATGTATATTTTTGTGTGCCTGTGTGTAATATGCATGTACACATATGGCATATATACATAGAATTAAATAGTGTATTTTGGATGTTCAGTAATATTAAATAGTTAGGGAAATTTTATCTCTGAGGTGAGGAGAGGCCAGGCACCCTAACCCAAATCCTTGACATGAGTGGTGTCAACTTGGCCACTTTTAAGCCAGTCACATGATCTTTAAGTCACATGATTGCCAAGCCACTCCCACCTGGTCACATGGCTGGCAAGCCACACCCACAAAATAAGCCACACCCACAGTGTGCTAGTAAAATAGGTTCACCATCACAGCACTATACCACTCCAGAGAAATTTTCTGCTTAAGCTGGGGGGTTCTGGGAGTTGAAGTTTTTTTAAAATGGTGAAACACTGATTTCAATGGTTTTGTATTTGTATTTATATTATTGTTGTAATAAATAAATAACTAAGTAGGTAGATAGATTAGATAGATAGATAGATAGATAGATAGATAGATAGATAGATAGATAGATAGACAGACAGACAGACAGACAGACAGACAGACAGACAGACAGACAGACAGACAGACAGACAGACAGACAGGTAGGGGGAGAGAGAGAGAGAGAGAGATGGATAGATAGATAGATAGATAGATAGATAGATAGATGGATGGATGGATGGATGGATGGATGGATGGATGGATGGATGGATAGATAGATGGGTGGATAGATGGGTGGATAGATGAGTGGATGGAAGGAAGGATAGGTAGGTAGATGGATGGATGGGTGGGTGGGTGGGTGGGTGGGTGGGTAGATAGATAGATAGATAGATAGATAGATAGATAGATAGATAGATAGATAGATAGATAGATAGATAGTTAAATGGTGTTGGGAATCAATTTTTAATGCAGTTGAGATCAACTCTGAATCTCACCATTACGAAGCCTTTTTCCGATCTGGTCATTGTGACGGTGTATCCATAAACCTCAGTGGTGACTCTCTCGGTATAGGAGACACGTTTGCTTCCTCTGTTTTCATTCTTAGCATAGACGTGGAAAGACTGGAGTCCGAAGATATTGCCGCATGTCTTGGTGATCGTATAGGTGCAGGTGCCTTGGAAGTCAAATTTACGCTTATCGAAAGTATCGTAGTGAGGGTCGCCCCATATCCAGCAGGTGCCATTCGAAGCTGGCACACAGCGTGCGTCACCATCGATCATCTTGCATACGAAGCCTTTTTGGCACAGGACGTTGCTGCAACTGAGAGGACCTAAGGACGGGACAGGCGATTTTAATCATTAGTCTTACGTTGACGGAGGGATCCGGTTCGGTGCAAAATGCCATGCTCATTTCAACAGTGACTTTGGCCTTTGAAAGTTTCAGGTATTCATGGAACACTCATCTTAATGAGCTTCCCATTTCCTTCAGCCCACACGGGTCCTCCAGCAAGTTCACCTGGCTATAATAGTCATAGCACCTAAGTTAAAGGCCCATCCCATCCCATGGTGCTATTTAAAGGCATCACAATGGGATGGGACGGGACGGGATGGGACAGGTTGGGAGAATAGAATGGGATGGGATGGGCGGGGCGGGATGGAGTGGGGTGGTACAGGACAATAGAACAGAATGAGATGGGGTGGGACAATAGAATAGAACAGAACAGAATGGATGGGACAGGACGGGATTGGACGGGATGGGACAGGATGGGGCAAGACAGAATGGGACAGGTTGGGAGAAGAGAATGGGATGGGATGGGATGGGATGGGCGGGGTGGGACAGGACAATAGAATAGAATGAGATTGGATGGGACAATAGAATGGAACAGAACAGAATGGGATGGGACGGGACGGGACAGGTTAGGAGAATAGAATGGGATGGGATGGGATGGGCGGGGTGGGATGGGTGGTGTGGGGTGGGACAGGACAAGATAGAATGAGATGGGATGGGATAATAGAACAGAACAGAATGAGATGGGACGGGATGGGAAGGGATGGGATACAGTATTACATAGCATAACAGAGTTGCAAGGGACCTTATCCATCTTCTAGTCCAACTCATGCCAAAGCCTCAGGTTGACACTACAGGTGGTTCTTGATTTACAACCATGAATTTAATGACCGTTCAAGGTTACAAAGGCACTGGTAAAACATAGAAACATAGAAGACTGACGGCAGAAAAAGACCTCATGGTCCATCTAGTCTGCCCTTATACTATTTTCTATATTTTATCTTAGGGTGGATATATGTTTATCCCAGGCATGTTTAAATTCAGTTACTGTGGATTTACCAACCACGTCTGCTGGAAGTTTGTTCCAAAGATCTACTACTCTTTCAGTAAAATAATATTTTCTCACGTTGCTTTTGATCTTTCCCAAAAACTAACTTCAGATTGTGTCCCCTTGTTCTTGTGTTCACTTTCCTGTTAAAAACACTTCCCTCCTGGACCTTATTTAAAACTGATTTAAGACCAAAGTTCCCCTTATCCAAGCCCATACCCAAATGGCTGAGGTCAGCATGATACTACTGCAATGTTCTTTGCCATTTCAGCAGAAGACACAATGCTCCCTTCCAATAGCACTTAGCACTAGCAATTAGACTTATCTGCCTCTCCACAGTGCTTTACAGCCCTCTCTAAGCCGTTTACAGAAGTAGCACATGGGCCCCAAACAATCTGGCTCTTCATTTTACCCACTTTGGAAGGATGGAACTCTGAGTCAACCTTGAGCCGTGCAGGATCGAAGGCATCGAACTCCTGGCAGTGGGAGCAGAGTTATAGCCTGCAATACTGCATTCTAACCACTATGCTACCACAGATATTCCAAATAGCTTCCCATTCCACCCCACCCCAAACTTGAGTACAGTGGTACCTCATGATACGAACCCCTCGTCTCACGAACAACCCGAGATACGAACCGGGGATTCAGAAATTTTTTGCCTCTTCTTACGAACTTTTTCCTTCTTATGAACCCACCGCCGCCACCACCGAGAAGCCCCGCCGCCCGGCTGTTGCTTTTTGAAACAGCCGGGGGGCTTCTCAGCGTCCTCCTGAACCCGAACGCCAAACCGGAACTTCCGGGTTCAGCGTTCGGGAGGCCGCCGAGAAGCCCCCCGGCTGTTTCAAAAGACGACAGCCGGGCGATGGGGCTTCTCGGCAGCCTTCCGAATGCCGAACCCAGAAGTTCGGCAAAAGTTCAGGTTCGGGAGGCCACTGAAAAGCCCTGCTACCCAGCTGTCACATTTTAAAACAGCTGGGTGGCTTCTCGGCAGCCTCCCGAACACCGAACCCGGAAGTTCAGGTTTGGCGTTCGGCTTCAGGAGGACGCTGAGAAGCCCCCCGGCTGTTTCAAAAGGTGACAGCTG